>NW_027071859.1:9940817-9945817 GCF_038088225.1 Cyrtonyx montezumae | reverse complement strand
CTTCTTCCTAAGTCCTAAATGTTGCCTGTAACTATAAATTCCATTCCTTTTTGCAATGTCTACATGCATGAGCAGCTACAGGGTGCAGGTGGTTCAGCCAGCCCCTCTTCAATGTGCACTGAGAAGACTAAAATGATATAATGGCCACTGCTCGTTTCTATTTCTTAATTTTTCATATGTCTGACCCACAGACTTTCTTTCTTCCACCACACTGAATTTATGTGCACGGAACACATTCATGAAAACCTAAAGTGTATCATTTGCTGCCAGCCAGCCTACATCGAATAAGTACAAAAAGGAGAGTATATTACTGTGTGGGAAGTATGATATCAAAAATATGTGCATAAGTAAGGGCTCACCTCGTAATTCATGTGTGAGAGAATGGATATGACATGGCTAAGAGTTTTCATTGTTAATTTTTTTTCAAGCAGATTTTAATTGTTAACAGGCAGGAGCTGTGGCCATGTGTGGTCTTCTCCCATCTTCCACTTCTGGCAGTATGAGGGTGCTGGTGAGGAGCACTGAGTTTGGGCTTACTATGATGCTCTTGAATCACCCCACAAGAACTTACAGAGATGGAGCTATTAAATGAGCTAAAATTCCTCCACCAACCCCAGCTGCAACCACAGAAGTGATGTCTCTCAGGGTAGCATCCCTGCCTTTGATTCCTCAGAGCCAACAATTAATGTCTGATTAGACCAGAGCCCTCTCCTCTGATGCAGTATGGCAAATCTTGTGGTTTACTGGCTACAAACCTGGTCCTGCTGCTGTCAGCCATAGAGTTGCCCACATCGCCTTTGATGAAGATGATTGGAACAGACACTGTTGATTAAAGAAGCCTGTTATGATTCTAAGTGTCTTGTACAGTGAGTTTCCCAATTAAACTTGGGCATTGTAATGCACTATAGGCATTGTAATTGTAGCTACACATGTTCCGACTTTCAGAAAAGATTTCCTTATGTGTTGTAATGTTGCATACTAAATGTGAAAAACAATCCCTTCATTGAAAGTTTTTTTTTCTTTTTCTTTCTGTGCATGGGGACAGAAATATCCTTCAGATTCAGCTGAAGTTTTGTTGTTGATGTTGTTTTCCAAGTTCAAATTATTTTAGGGTATTTTTTATTTTTTTAGATGAAAGAAAACCACTCTGAAAAGGCACCATAAGCTAGTAGTGTTGACTTGGTGTATTACCAGTATTTTCCCTACAAATCTATAATGAGGTTTTTTCTTCAGTGGCTACTTTATATTTTTGCTACTCCAATTAACTCTTACATGACCAAAGAGCATATAAATAGCTCTGAGGGAAACTGGTACAGCAATGACTGTCACACTGAAACACATCCATGAACATATTCTTGGTTCTTGTGGTTTTATGGTTTTCAGGAATGTTTGTGCTGAATTCTGTTATATTTTTAGCAAATTATATTTATAAAAAAATAGCAGAATCCTTTTCTTTCTTAATGTTGAAAAGTTTATCAAAATTTAATCTGCTGTGATGTGACACTGTGAAACCAGCCTTGCAGAAAATTGATTCCAGCATGCAGTAGTCTTCGTAATGGTTTCCACTCACCCCTCCACTCCTCACATCATGTCACATCCTTTTGAAGCTGAAAATCTATTTGGTGCTATTAAAATGGAGAAATTATCAAGCACAGCACCTCTTTTCCCTTCCATTTCTCTATGCTTATCTTTTTTTCCTTCCTCAAATAAAATTGAAAGTATTAAAAAAATAAAGAAATGTGAGAATTTTTTTGGACTTAATGTTGCATGCATGATCGGATTTGCCTTATCATGCAATAACTTTAAATTTAAAATTCCTTGTAAGCCAAAAGAAACAGGTGAGTCTTGAGATTTTAATGGAAACTTCTTCTTTTCAACTTTGCTTAATAATGAATGCATTTTAGCAGTCATTGTCTGCCTGTAGCCTACATCTTTTGTAACACATGACTTTCCCAAGTGAAAAGAAAAAAAAAAAAAAAAAAAAAAAGTAATTGAAGTGGTGAACATTATCTGGAATGTATATCCTTATATACAAGCTGATTGCACTCCTGGATAATTCTGAAAGCCTCTGGAACTTCCAGAAATGGGATGTGATAACTGCTTAGCATGTGTTGGGGTGACTTGGAGGCAGTGTTGCAGCAGGAATGTTCTTATCCTAGAATGAGAGAGAGATTATAGAAATATCATTGCTGGGAATCAGGTGAATACCTTTTTCCACCTTCATATGGAAGCCTTAATTTAGATAATATTTGACTTATAGTCTGTGTTTTTTTAGACCTAAAACAGCCTCAGGGAGAACAACTGACTCTTGAAAGGCTGCAGATGTGCAGTCACCAAAGATATAGCTGCATTAAGCAGAGATTCTTCCTCTACTAAAGAGAGAAGAAGGGCAAAGCTGAGTGAAGGGAGAGTTTATACATTCTTCCTTGAGTTAGTTGTGTTTACAAGAGAGAGGCAGTGTTTTGCAGAGTGTGAATCTTGGAGATATTCTGAGAACAGTTACTGCATGTGCTGATCCAAATGCCTGCAATTGTGTTATACACTGCACTTTTCTTTTTCATCAGTGTTCATAGACCAGCTAGATATCATTCACGAGACTGAATAACATAACTGAGCAGAACCAGGGCTGTTTCTTGACATAGTTCAGAGATGTTTTTAAAAGACTGAAGTACTGTCATCTTCTTTGGGGCTGAAATGTCCAGGTGATGCACTCTACATATTATGGGCAGAAAGCTCAGGGGGAGTACATTTAGAAGTGAGCACTAAAATATATTCAAATATATCCTTTTCAGTGATAGTGGAAGAGATTTCTGTATCTATTTGAATGTATCGACATGTATGTGAGAAATTATGTGAAGAATTCTGTGTGAGCGATTTATGCTTTATGTTTAAAGTCATCTATAATAGTCCCAATTAAGTTTGCAATATTTATCATTCATATAGTACTTACTGTGTGCATTAAACATTTGCTTTAAAAAGAAAATATTTGAAATTGTGAAAATTAGGGATTTACAGAGTTAATTCTGGCAGATCAAAGTAGAAAGGTTTAATACTGCCTGCCCTATTACTCCTCAGTTTTCTTCAAGAGTCACTTTTTTATGTAGTGAAAAAAAGAAGCCATTGTAGTAACATATAAAGACACATCCCTTATACAAATTAACAAATATCTTGTCATTAGCATATATTATAGTTAAGTCTGACTGTGCCATTATCCTCCAAAAGCTAACCTACTCTTTAGAGTTATGGAACTCTGAACCTGTGAGCAGTAGAATCAGAGTAGGCATGAATGGCACCAGCACTGTGCAGGTCATGGAATTTTGTGATACTTAACACTGCAGAAACCAACAGAAAGAATTATTTGAGAAATTACACAGACACTATTTCTGCATTCAGGTAAGATCTTTGTTTTCCTTTCTACTTCTGCAATCAACATATTTGCAAAATGCTGTCTTGCACCAGACTGAAGACTTCTCTATGCTACACAGCAGCATATAGTGCTGTGGCTCAAAACTTACCAGGTGTTAACCAAAGATCATGACTTAGGTGTCTGGATACTGTCAGGTGCATCTCATGTTTCCTCTGGTATGCAGGCAGAAGGCAGCAAGAGAATCGTAGAATCATTTGAGTTGGAAGGAGCACTTAAAGGAAATCCATTCCAACTGCCCTGCAATGAACAGGGACACCTACAAACTCGATCAAGTGCTCAGAGCCCCTCTAGCCTGACCTTGAGTGTGTGCAGGGACAGTGCATCCACATCTCCAGACAACCTGTTTCAGCACTTCATTACCCAGTTGTAAAATCTTTTTCCTTACATCCAGTCTAAATCTCTTATTTTGAAACTGTTTCCCCTTGTCCTATTATAACAGACCCTGATAAAGAGTCTGTCAAGGTGCTGATACTTCGAGAAGAGACCAAGTCCTTGCCAGGCAGCATCTGCTATAGCTTAGGTGTGCAAATAGGGTCAGCTCACATTGTGTTTAGTCTGGGTATTTTATTGATGGAAACAGGCATCATTCCTTGACTCCATTCAGGTGTGTGCTGAAGGAGAGTTTTGCAGGGTCCTGGAAGTATCTTTCCCACTCATGACTTAAAGAGACAGAAGATGTGGATGTCAAAACTGTGAACGTCTGCAGTGCAGATGTCTGAAGCTAGGTGAAATTCATAGAATCATAGAATGTTTTGGGTTGGAAGGAACTTTAAACAACATCCTGTTCCAACCCCCTGTGCCATGAACAGCATTGCCCACCATTAGGTCAGACTGATGCAACCTTGAGCCTCACTCCCTTGGCTGGATCACCGTGGACCACGTTTGCCCCATGCAGTCCCCCCTGACCCCAGTACCAAAGCTGGAGGCACCCATAGGCATCTCAGGGACTACAGCCAGTGTGGATTGGCAGGGAGACATCAGCTTGCAAGGGCGAACAGAGCAAGGCACAGCTGCAGCACCTCGGGCACTGCCATCTCATTCCAGGGTGAGGGGACACAGCCAACCCCAGACATTTTAGGGGCTGCCCTGCAACCTCCGCAAAAATACTACGTGTTGTGATGAACAGGCATGCGGCAAAGTTTTAACAGTCCATTGTTCTTTGGCTGGTAGGCAGGAGGCGCCATTTAACAGCGTGTGAAGGGGGACAGGGCGAGGGGAGGCAGCAGCGAGGCTCTGGAGGGACGACCTATTGCCATCAGCTCGAAGGAACAAAGTGTCCCATCTTCAGAAACTGCAACTGCAGCAGTGCGGGCCCCTCAGGCCATGCTGTGTGGGATAACTCAGTGGGACCCCTTCAGACGCCCGAAACAGAGGCAGGGAAGCACGTACTGGGGATCTGCTGTTGTCCTGACCTTGGCAGAGGATTAAAAGAATCAGTGCATTGAGTGTGAGGCGTGAAAAGCTCATCAAAAGCTAGAGCATGCACTCTTTAATGTATGTTTTCGCTCTTCAAAGTCCTTTAGCACCAGGTATATTTTCATACAACAAATATTAAAGGGGTTAAGTTAACACA
>NW_027071859.1:7085306-7442806 GCF_038088225.1 Cyrtonyx montezumae | reverse complement strand
TATTAATGAAAGAAAATTCATCTAAAAAAAGTTGATGCCCCACTGTATTAGACGTAAAGAAATCACATAAAGGCGTTATCTTTCCACAGAGTGAACTCTGTGACTTGGATAATATGCAACAGATGACTAAACAAATAAAAATGTACAAAAAGAAGCAAGAAGCATTTAAAGAAGGTTAACAAATACAGATGTGACTATGTAGAATACAAATGTCTGCTAACAACAAATACCTTCTAGAATTTTGCGATTTCATAATAGATGCTTAATGGAGAGAGGGAGGAGGGAAATTATAAAATGAACATCAGAACATCCCAGTCAATCCTATTTGTCATTTTATGGTGAAAAAAAAATCATTAATTGTAAATGAATTAATTTCACATATTCTGGCATAATTCATGTCTGATGCCAGATGGGATCAACATACAACCTCTTCTCCACCCTATCACCTGCCATCAGACTCATCTACTCTTGCACTCAATTATGTCCTATCAGCAAAAGATATATTGTCCTAATTTGAAGACTTCAAGAGACATAGGCTTTACCAATTCCCTCAATAACTGTCAAATGCCTAACCTGAAATTGTCAGTTCTTTGCTTCCACTTTTTTTACTTCTGCTTTTCAGCTATTCGAAGTACTTACTGTTTTCCATCTATTGAAAATATTTCCATAAAATATTCCTCATTGCAACAATTTTGTTCATCATTCTGATAAACTGAGTTGAATGAAGAAAGACTTTCTTTTGCATTTTCTCTAACTCAAAAACAGCTCTTTCTGCAATCTATTCTGTTTTCAACATCCCTTTTCAACCAGAAGATATCCAGGAAAAGATTCCACTCCAATTAAAAATGCCTGTGGCTTGACTCACCTTTGTAAACTAGATATTTACAACTGGAACTCTCTGTGATACCCGCAGACTTCTAGCAGTGTACCCCCATGACCTTTCCCACGGGATATTTGAGACTAGCAAGAATATAGCAGAGCATCCCCTTGACAGGACAAGGGGAAATAGTTTCAAATTGAAAGTGTAGAGACTGAGAGGTGGTGGATGCCCCATCCTTGGAGACATTCAAGGCTTGGATGTGGCTCTGATCAAGCTGTAGGTGTTCATGGCAGGGGATTTGAAATAGATGACCTGTTTGGGTTCTTTCCAACTCAAACAATTCTATAATTCTATGATCCCAAATAGCAACAGGCACTGGTGTTCAGGCAAATGAATCAAGATGTAAACTCCAGATTTAGTCATCTTAATTCAAGTACATTTTAAACATACTGTGTGTTTAAACTTACTTTACAGTCAGTAAAAATATGGTCAGTGCACTTGAAGAGATAAAGTCACTCATTATTGACTGTACAGAATAGGATTTCAAATGAGTTACCTGTACACACAGTATTTTATGGCAACTTGGTATCTTCATGGTTCTCCATCTCCCATATCAAGCAAGGATCAGGCTCCTTAATCATGTTATCAGCTTTGTGTGAAAGTTGTGGATGCTCTCAGACATCCAGTAGCAGTAGGAAAATATTTCTCATCAACAGATTGAGGCTGTCCTTTCTGAGTATGAAAACCAACCTATAATCTAGCTTTGGTTACTTCTGTGCAGTTCTTGGACTGTTCCTGCTTGTGTTTCAAAATTACTGATGCTCTTCAGGCTGTAACACTCCACTGAGTTAAAACAGTTGCTCTCCAAAAGTCTAATTGCTGGGGATCTTTATTTTTCTTCAGGACTACATTACCATTTAATAATGAACAAAGTACTAGGTGAAATTTGCCCACGTACTATGTTGGAGAGGAATTTACTCCCAGAGGAACAGAAAGGAGGAAAGAATAATTAGCTTTTACTGTCAGAAAAAACTTTCTCCTCTGTGGTGGAGCATATGCAGCTGACCTTGAAGAATGAATGTTCCTAAATCTGGCAATCACAATTTCAGTCCCTGCAAAAGCCCCAGGAGTTTCTAGCATTGGAATCACCTGGAATTATCCCTTTACTTGACAGCACTTTGCTGTGTGCTGCTTAGGTTAAAGGGCAGTGTTGAACAGCAGCATGCTCTCTGACATTTGGAAGGCTGTTCTCCCTACACAGTACATCTGTAACCCTCATTAATGTCAGTGGAAGGCAAGGATACAAAACTGGACACAACAGAAAGGACCACTGGGGCCAACCTTCAAAAAGAAGAGATAGGAGAAGACAAGATTCACTCATACAGGCAGGCAGGAGGTACTTCAGGATACAAATATTCATTTCCCATTATGTGCTTATTTGCATGTTGATCTGTTTTTCTGGAGCATAAGCTTGTAAAATGCCAGGCTAGTTTGATACCAAATACAACTGAGAATACCCAGCAGCTTGCAGAATTGAACAATCTGTGTTTTCTGACTGTGTTTGCTACAAAAATATGACTGAAATTATGAGATTGTTTAGCTTGTTTGGATTTTAGAAACCATGAGTGTGGACAAAAATTGCAGTGTTTCTCTTACCTGATAAGACCAACTTGCTCTCTAAATCTGGCAGATATTATTAGGCAGCTTCCGTGGTCCAAAATACAAACGTATACTTTTACATACAAAACAACAATCCTAGAAATTGTTCAAAGAATACCAGTACCCTAATCATGAGATGCTCACTAGGGCTTTTGCCCCTTAGCACTTTTAGAACATTGCAAAACCTCTGTAGATTGACCCATTGTAAATCAAGCAGGCAAACATTTAAATCTCACACTTGTAGGTTCAGCAGACAGTTTCCTTTCTCTACTGCTGTCAATGAGGCTGCTCCTGCTGTCACCACAGCAGCTGCTGCCATCATCATTTCTGCTTCTGCTGTTCCTGCTTTGACTATGCCCCGTGTTGCTGACTTTGTGCTGTGTTGCTAACAGTGATAGATATGGCAGCGAGATGATAGCAGCCACAGAAAGACCATCAGAAGGATCTCTGATGATGCAGGAGACAGAACCATGCAGCTCTCATCAGGAGTGGGCTCCAGGAGAGGAGAGCAGGTCCTGTGGGTACATCTGACCGACTAGGTGACTGAAAATCTGATGATATAGAGCCAATGTGAGTCCAGTGTTTGAAAAAGGCGAGTCTTGTCCTACCCTTTCAGAGAGTGGATAAGAGGAATTTATGATTCAAGCAATGCAACAGTTATCTTTTTATTGGTATATTCACATTTGGACTTGATGACATTGGTGGTCTTGACCAACCTCAATGTTCTATGATTCTAACAAGCATTTTCAAACTGCTATTTCAAAATATCTAACAGTTTGTAATCAGATTAAGGTAGTCCCTGGCCAGATTAATATGAAAATTTTATTGTGTGGGCAAATATCCCAGATCACAATTATTGTAATAGAACGTACATGGTCACGTAGGTGGTAGTTAATTGTTTCTCTGGCAAGAAAGCTGAAGTAAAACAAGGTGCAACCACAGGCAAATGAATAACAGAATATTACTTGGAATCAACATATTTCCAGTCCTTCAGCTTTTCCTTTTTTTCTCTCTCTAAATTTTGTAAGCAGGAATTTGGGGATGCTGGAACAAATTTCCTCCAGGATTTCCTGACATCTGGCAGCTTGTTTGGAGCCCCAGCTCAAGGAATGTGCAAAATTCATTGCCTGTCTTCTGCACGCATGCTGTAAATTTAGAGAACATATGCAGGTAGGAAGCCTTTGACCTCAGATATAAGGTATTCTGCTCCTAATATTCAGCAAATCTGATGTCTTTAGAACACGTCAGATTTATAATATCTGCAAGATCATCAGTGCAGTGAAAGTATAGTTAGCTCAATGGATACTAGAAGCCCTATGCTTATTCCAAATGTACACATATTTCTGCCTGGTAAATCCCATACAAAAATTCTGTCACTCTTTGATCAGGGCTTGTCAAATCATTCTATAGTCACTTTCCAGGATGAGGAATCCACAGATTCTCCCATTTTCACTGTTCCCTTTTTTGCACTCCTAACTCAAATTTTCAAATTTGTTTCTGTAAGATTAAGACAATTAAGACAACACTGTTCACTGCATTGTCTAAAGGGACCTGAAGGAAATCCTACTTCATACAAGACAGCTGAATTAACCAATAGCTAGGCTTTGGCTTTTCCTTTCAAAAGGAAGTATGCAAAGCCACACTGTTTTTCTATGTCAAAAACAATGGACTAAGCAGTTGCAATAAACCTTTACTCAAATTAAGCTGTGACCAAGTAGGATTGCCAAATCAGATTCAGCACTATGAAAAGGTGCTTCACTGCTTCTATAGGAAGCCCAAAGGGCAAAAAAAGAGTAGTCACATCATCTGTAGTCACAGATTACAAAGACACTGGCATAAGTTGAAACTAATTTCCTTCTCTTTTTTTTCCCCTCTAGAACATGTATGGATCCATTATCTGAAACTATGCATTTAGAAACAAGGAAAGGCTGCACATTATCATCCCAAGTCAGCTTTGGCTGTCACACTGTCTGACAGAGTTTATTGCACTGGATTACTTTTGCTGCCTCCAGCTGGGTTTTACTGTGCAATGGGGTTGTATAGCACTAGGGTTACATCTGAAACAGAATACTTGGCACACCAACAGCCTTTAGCAATGTCTGCAATTGTCTGTAGATCTGAGACCCACTAGCAAGAAGCTATTAGCACCTTTCAACAGAACAGTATTTCTACTTGTACAAAAAGAGGTCACATCAATTTATAGGCCTTCTACCACAATAAGAGCCTCAATTGCTTGCAGATGTTATTCTTGACTGGGAATAATAGCCATTGAGTTAGCTGCAGAACATTAGAGATCTATTTAACTACCAGGAGGTCAATTCAGTTGCTTGCAGATGGGTGCCCACAGCCATGTGAGATGCTGCAGTGCTATCCAAAGACTCCATTTGCCACACCAAAAGGACCTAAGGTTTCCACAAGTCCTATGTGATATTTGCCAGCACATTGTTCATGGCTGACATAGTACAGGTCACAGATTACAAATGACACTGGACTCCTATGTGTAGACAGAAGAAAGAGGCACATAAACTGTATGATGAGAAGATTTTGAACTTTATGTGTGAAAATTGTCTCTGAATTGATCTAAACACACAGACTGAAAGGACTTATCTGTTGCCATGCTATACAACGTGGTCACGCATAAATCTACGATAATGTTTGTCTGGCTTCCTTCTCTCTTGTTTCTACCCCTACTTAAAATCCAACACCCACTGGGCATAAACACCTCCATGCACAGGTTCAGAGCTCTTTTTTAACAGTATTTACCCTATGCAGACTTAATAAAGCAGAATCTAAATTTTCTGCAAGGCATGCCGGTGTCTAGCAGCAGAGAAAATAAGTGTAGCTGAACAATCTCCCTTTAATCTGCAGTTAGCAGAATACTCTTTTCTTCTTGTTCTCTTCCAATTGGACAGGGGCACCTGCTGTCAAAATCCAGTAAATCTGTCAAGTTCCTAGAAAACAATCTTTACAATAGGTCTCTGTGCCCATAACATATGGTTGTATAGCCTACTTATACACTCTCAGTGAGCTCCTGCTAGTTCTCAAATAGACTCTAAAATGTCCTGCCATATCATTTGACCACCACAGAAATCACCTCAGCAGCTGCTGATAGTGAATCCACTCACGGAAAAATTCAGATCTTATTTTTGGCTTCCCAAATTTATGCTTCCGTGTTACGATCCTGTCACTGTAGTCTACATGTTTCGTATACTGATTTGCATCTCCAAAGGATAACTCACGCCACCTAACATCAGTGTAGAAAGATGCTTCACCTGGACAAACTTCTCTTTGACTGTCTAGGAGACTAGCCTAGACACATGACTTTTAGACAGTATAAATTAAAAGAGAAGAAACACACCTAGTCCGACAGCTTTTGAATTTTTGGCCCATTTGGTCAAGTTTGCTGGTGTACTGAATTCCCAGACAGAATGGTGATAATACTAGTGTGATTTGTCTCATTTCACTTTTGATAACTCACAGTCAAAGCGGGTCACTTCCTCTTGTCATTGAAAAGACGAATGCATGAATAACTGTCAGGGGGGTGGCAGATCTTTTTCGGCATCAGATAAAGAATTGCCTCAGTGTATTTTATAGCTTACTTATTACCTCTGTTATATATATCAGTATTACCAGTGTTATCAGCCTCTTTTTTTCTTTTTTTCAGTGTATTTCTTTATCATAAGACCAAGTTCCCTATTTGTTACTAAAACGTCCTGTTGATTTGCTATGCTTCATTTGTTTATACCAACAATCAGTTTGGTTATTGAATAAAATGCTTTTAGTACTAGAAGCAGGACTTTTTCTCTTGGAAAACAATGCCCAAATAATGAGAACATTGATTAATTCAGTCATTTATATGTGTTGAGTTTCTAATCTAATTCACTTGTCTCAGCAGCATTGTGAGGCTGAGTGCTCCTACACGCTTAGAAGTTACATGACCAAAAACTGACCAATCTCTTGTTTCAAAGACTTTTTGTATATCAGAATGCAGTATATCCAAGCAAAGGAAAGCAGTAGCTTCCAAATGAATGAGCAAGATGAAAGGTACAGTCATGTCATTTCTAAATGATACGTTGTTCACTGTCACCATTTCAGTAACAACAAGCTTGATTTGAAAACTAATGTCCTCTATTTCTCTTCAGTGAAAGTAAATCAATTTATCCAAGCCCACTCCTAATTAATTGTTATCAGGAGGAACTGGAACCCAATCTACTGTGAGGTTCAGTTTACTTTTCCTACCTTCTTTTTATTTTCCCCACTGTGTTCTTAGCTGCAGTGCTGCAGAACTAGGCAATGTACAAAATATATCAATGTTGCTATTAACCAACTATCACATTGTTCAGGAATCTCAGACATTTCCAGCATGTTAGAAATAAAACTCCAGCCCTTGCTGTCCCTGATGTATTTTTTCCGTATGTCATCTTCTTTCTGAATTTTGACTCATGGGGGATTTCTTACCGTAACTGCCCAGTGCTGCCAACATTGAAGCATTTGGTCTTAAATATAACGTACTTGGACTGTAAAGAAATATGCAGGAGACAGATGGCAGTAGATGAGATTTTATTATTGTGCAGCTTCTCCCTTTAGAGTAAATCCCAAGATACTTACTGTTGAATTTACATTGCCAGTTGCGGTTAGAATGAAGGAATAACCACTAGACAGTACTTTGAAGAAGATAGCTTTCTATGTTACAAAACACATGACGCTTGCAGATACTGACCCATACAATGAAGAAAGTGAGCTACAAACAGACAAATCAAGAGTTGAAACATCTTGCTAATGATGAAAGAAGGCTGAAAGGAGACCTGGCTCACATTCCTCCCATTAGAGAGCAGACTGGAAAGTACTGTCACTGGTATTGATTTTCATTCTCTCCACAAATCAGGATTGTAGAAATGCATGCTGCTGTTTGTAGAGAGAGTGTGTCAGCAGAGAAAGCAAGGAACACACATGGGAACATCTGTTCTGGGAAACAGGTTGAAAATAACCATGTAATAGTACAACAGGAACATCTGCGTCATATGCAGCCTACCATGAGCAGAGCATCAGGAGTGTTAAGGACACAAACAAGTCTGTGAGCACTGGGTCAGGAAGAAACTCACTGGTAGTCAGGAAATGTTCCACAGATCCCTTTTTTCTTTGCAGCCCAATTATAATTTAAAGTAATACAGAAGGAGATGGGGACTAGTGTGACATGGGCAGATGCTACAAGAAGGGTTGCAATGCATATCAGATAGTCAAGCAACTGTTAAAGAAAGTTGCTGAACAGCACTCATAATTAAGAGACAAGCAGCAAAATAAATATTATATTAGTCAGAGCTGCTGTGCCATGTGTTAACTGATAAATCTTTTTCTTATTTTGAGAAAAAGAGAGGAGTAATGGACAATACTTAAAATGGAGGAATATAATCTCTGTTCAAACAAATTCACTGATGGTATTCTATTTCAAATGTAGGGGAAGGGAAGGGAAGGGAAGGGAAGGGAAGGGAAGGGAAGGGAAGGGAAGGGAAGGGAAGGGAAGGGAAGGGAAGGGAAGGGAAGGGAAGGGAAGGGAAGGGAAGGGAAGGGAAGGGAAGGGAAGGGAAGGGAAGGGAAGGGAAGGGAAGGGAAGGGAAGGGAAGGGAAGGGAAGGGAAGGGAAGGGAAGGGAAGGGAAGGGAAGGGAAACAATTCTATAATAATCAAGCCTTCCCTGTACAATTTTCATTTTAGCCATCAGCAAGCAGAGTCTTCTTCAGGCTTCAGCACGGTTCCTGGTGGTATCAGCATAATCTATTTTTGCTTGAAGAAAGAATGGAAAGAATATAGTTCACTGAAGTTTCAGAGGCTCCTGCAACAAATACATTCATACACACATTTGCATTTAGGTGGAGGATCCAATGTGAATACATTACTTATGTGCACAAAAAACAAGTACTTTTACATTATTCCTGAGTTGCATATGTATCATTTTCCTTGGAAATATGCAAATACTGACTATGCAAATCCATCACTTTTCTGCATTTATCTTCAGCACATCCCACCCATATCTCAAACTGTAGACAATTTGATGTTTTCTGGGAGATTTCTAAAGCATATCAGGCCACAGGGAATTCCAGTACATTTGTTGCACCCATGAACTAATATTCAATAGGCTTTCCTAGTTTGCTAGTGACATTTTTACTATTTGCTATATGTTAAAATAATTTTGTAATGAGTAAATTCATAATTTGATTATGAAAAAATAGATAGTGAATCAATAAGAGAAAAAAATAGTATGTTGCATTGTAACAGATGAAGAAAAGAAGTGCTTGTTTCAGGCTGACAACTAGTCTTGATGGGGCCAGGCTGTCTTTGGTGAAGAGAAGATTATGTGACGTGGAAAAAGCAAATTATACCCCAGCCATTCAAAGTGGTTTATAACACTATTGTAACAATATCATCAGCCATCATTATAGACACAATAAATGACTATTTTAGAAAATAGAATCAACATTTTGTCTGCTTGTTCTTCCAAAATGGGTTGACTTCTTTTCCTACTTACAAGGTTAAACCAACCTTAAATAATATTTCAGTCAGTGGACAACATTGCCAGCTATGTGTCAGAAATGGCTACTAAGAAAGAAAAGATTTCCGTATGTGCTTATATCACAGAACTCATCAAAAAATGGTGGTGAAAAAGCTGAAACATTTCTGGGTGCGAAGGAACTGGTCACCAGAAGCTTTGCCAGCAAGACTGCTGTCATTTATTCACACTTCCTTTCATACAGATCATAATCTTCCTCCTCCACCTCCTCTTCTTCAGGGCAATAACTCTTGGATGGGCTCCCAGATTGAACATCAGGGAAAGAAAAAGGACCAAATGTCTAAAGAAATTCTAAGGGTTTTGACCAAACATTAAGAAAAACAAATATATTCTGCTTAGAGACTGACTTCTTGCAAAAGCTTGGTACCAAACAAAGAAAATAAAATGATTATGTCTAAATTTCTTAATTTGTCTCTCTTTCCTTTTCTTTTCCTGGTGTCCATAAATTTATCAAACTGTTCTATGATAAAATAAAATAAATATTTCAAGAGAATTTCCATGTAAATGCAGAGGAATGAATATAGTACCAAAAAAATGCAGATGTTCAGGCAAGGTAGAGAGAAGACGGGTAAGTAAAGGTCAATATCTATCAGGTACTTTTTCAAAAAGTTTTTTTCCACTGCACACAGAAAGAAATTATGACACCAATAGTAAAGGTAGATTGAAACAAAAGAGAGGAAGGAGAGACAGACCTGTATATGTCCCTACTTAGGGTCATTGTTTAGAGGGCAATCTGGGCAGTAGGTGAATGGTTGGACTAGATGATCTTAGAAGTCTTTTTGAGACTTAATGATTCTGTGATTCTATGATATGAGGCAGATGAATAAAGCAAGAGCAACATATATGATATGAACATTTGGCAGATGAAATTAATTGAAGAGTTACAAAATTCAAAAGCAATTACCAATTGACTAAAACAGCCAATAAAGCTGAAATGAATATAATCTAGAATTGCTCACTGATACCAAGCTGACCAGTGTTTGCTTGCTGGTCCAAAGTTAACCAGGTACACCCTACATCTTCATATGTGAAGAATCATAAAGATTCTCCCTGAATGACCCAAAAAATGGATAAGCCCCGGACTGGTAAGGAAATGAATGTGGCATTACTGAAGTCAGACTTGGAAAATGTGGCATTAATCTTAAGCATATGGCATGAATGATAAACCACTGGAAAAAAATACTGAGAGAGGAGGTGGACTCACCATCTGTTGATACTCTCAAAAATAAGATTTCATATCTTTCCGGAAAATAAATATTTTATAAAAGCACATGCTACTGAGCTCAAAACAAAAGCAGCCACCGGAAACTTTGTGAAAATATACGTCATCAGAAAAACTGAACTAATGGTCTCCCTGTCTTATAAATCTGAAAAGTTTTCCCAGGAACAACTTCAGATTACCAAATGGCAGAGGAAAAATAAACCATTGATACTAAAATTCAGTGATACAAACTAGACCTTGTTTATGTGTTCATGTTTATATGTTTAAATAAAAGATAAATCACAACCAAAAAACTGAAAACCATATTTGAAGTTCTCTGTAAACTCAAAAAAATGTTCTGTGCTGTCATGATCTCTGCAGCAAAATGACTGTGATTCTGTCAATTAGGAGGTGATACTGCAAATTATGAAGTGACAGATTAAAATGAAGTAGTTAATATATCCAAATCATATTCTTGCATATTTCTGCTTGGATTAGGATTTAGTTTCTGATAGTTTGTACTCTTTGCTAATTAAAATCAAATATTCACAGATGGAAAGCTTCCTTATACACTTGACCTGTGTTACAGTAGTTGAAATCAAGAGTAACCCATAGCAGCTCCTAGTTGAAATCTGTTTTCCCTTTGTCACAGAATGCTACAACTTCTGTAACAACTTATGGCAGCAAACTGTCATCCTTCAAAAATAATACAGACTTTTCTCCCCAGACACTATATTTTACTTTCACTTCCAGGAAGCCAAACTGGGAGACAAAAACCAACACAAAAAAAAAAAAAAAAAAAAAGAAGAAGAAGAAACAGAAGTTATACCCATTTATATTTTTATCAACATCCCTCAAAGCCACCACAGTCTCAATAGACTGGAGAAAAATTATCAGAGGCAGAAACCTACATTAGAAATGTTTTTGTTTGAGCTTGACACCCTACTCCATTTAAAGACAGAAGAATGAAATAAACATTTTTTGGATGTGATTATTTTCTGGTTTTAGTTACTGTCTGAAATAGTGCAGATTGAAGTGCACTTAATTTAGACAAAGAGAAGCATGGACTTCCAAAATAAGGTGAGATTAATCCCACTTCAGCTCTTTCTGGAACAGAAAAGATCTGGAATATTTCAGAAGTTCTCCAACTACCTTATATAAATGTAGAAACATGACATATTTCTGTGTGACACTACATCTTTCACTTGGGTATACTAACCTGGAGAATTCACTTGGATTAAAGCACTGACAAAAGATCTTTAGAATTTTGACTTCAGTAAATATCTTGAGTTGCTGCCTAGATTTACTAGAAAGTTTTGACAGGATGCAACTGCCTGAGTGAAAAGACAGTTTACCTTGGGGGAATCAAGACATCTGCAGAAATGGGAGATACACGCAACCCTGCAGATAAAAGTCAAGGATACCCCACTGCATTCTGAATGGCTGTGAAATGAATCATAAATTCTTGTTGCTTCTTTAGCTTCAGTCATTTTGGATAAAGCAACCAAAATCAGCACCTTACTTTCTTTTGTTTTTAGACTCAGAATTACTGAATCATAGAATGTTTTGTATTGAAAGGCATCTTAAGATCAGAAAGGCATCTTAAGATCATCTAGTTCCATCCCCCATGATATAGACAGGCATATGTTCCATCAGATCTGTTTGCTCAAAGCCCCATCCAACCAGACTTGAGCTTTTCCAGGTATGGGACATTCAGTTTCTCTGAACAACCTGTTTCATACTGTTAGTATTACCTAGGACTTTGAAATAAGTAATCAAAAATCATCACAGCACTGGTGGGTAAGGATGTTCACTCCAGTTCATTCAACTAAAAGCTTTATACTTCACTCAATTTTCTCTACTGTCATATCCTATCTTTACAGCAGGGGATAGGGAAAATATTTTCAATGTCCATCATTATACTATTATGTAATATTTTTTCCATATATTTGTCATACACATATATATTATAAAACAAAACAAAAAAGTCTGTTCTGTATTTCTGTCTACCCCATGTAAATTCTGACTTAGATAGACCTGTCTAATCTAATCCAGTCTAATATGTAAATGACTATTTCATGTTACATCAATTTTTATTCTTGTTTATTGTAAAATCTCAACATTTACAAATTTTGTATATAGAACATTTATTTTATAGTAAATTTAATTAATAGGAACTATTCACAGTCATTTGAAATGCACTCCACGTTGATTGAAATAATTAGTGTAGGGCTACTCAATATTTACTTAAGATATGAATCTAGAGGGATTTGATAAAATTAATTAGCAGGAACTAATTATAGTTAGGATATGAGTTAGGGTTTAATAAATATAATTACAGAGTACAAATGATGGATTCTTAATTAATAGATACTAGTTGCCAAACATTGAAGAGAGATTATCATATTTTAGTGCAGGACATGCTATTCAGTACACCTTCAGTTGCAGTGGAAATAGTCACATTTAAAGTGTTCAGAAAGAGGATAGTGAGGGAGTTAAAAACAGATAAGCTAGTTTGGTTCAATTTTGTACTGAAAGCATCAGGTGAATTAAGAAAAATCTGCCTTTTAAAAATGAGTATATTTCTGCTTGTAGCGTACTGACATATGGCACAATGGCTAAAGGACAGCATTTTAGAGGTATTTAGGTATTTAATAATGGCAATAGGTTCCTGATGGGATTTTCATTATTAGTCAGCTGTTTTTTAATATTAAGCTTGGCACCTGTTCTCTTTTTCAGTGTGTCTAACTTCCTCTAAAACATAGCCTGCATTTTGTCTATACTCTTAACCTACCTAAAAATGAAAATAATAATATTCCCCCACCTCAGAAGGGTGTTGTGGGTATAATTTCTTCAAAGACTGTACAGTAATCGACTGCTCTAGTATTAGAGGCTGTATAAATGTTATGATAAATTGATAGAGGAATTGCTCTCTATTTTGAGGCAGAAAGCTGGCAACGTTTTAAACAAACTTTCTGCTGTTGGATTCTCCATCCAGTTAGGGTTCATTGAATCCTAAAGCTTCTTAACATGTGTCTACACAGCAATCAAGAATCATGACTGCTGTATCTGAGACATTTATTTGACCTGCCTGCTAGCACACTGTAGGAAGGATGAAATAACATACAATTCTACTGTTCAAAATATGAAGAGCAGGCTCATAAAAATCACAGCTACTGATTAGCTAATGAGGGAAGATGCTGAGTTTCATTTGAATGAGGAGATCCAAATGAATGATCCCTAGAAGATTTCCTGCATTCACCTTACTCTGAAATATTGCAACTAACTGGAGTAAGTAGACATGACTACATGCTCTCAAGAGACTCCTTCCAACTTAAATTATGTTGCAATTCTGTGAACAGCTATTACCTATTACAACCATAAGCACAGCTGCATCTACTCCTCCGACAGACAGTACGTTAGATTTCAGGCATCATTCTTTCCCCCTCTTCTCCATCCCCAGTTTACTATTTCAGAAGGCAACAGGGTACCTTATGTGTCAGAGATGCTACTTATTTCTGTATATTTGGGCTCTAACCTAGAAAATACTATGACTAAACCCAAAAAATAAAATCTTAACTTCTAGGAAGGCTCCCAGCTTCTTATATAAAAATTTGGTTTGGTTGGAACAGGTTTCAAATACCACATTTTATCGATATAAATGTAGTTCTAGCAGCTTGGTATTACTCTGCTGCCATGAGCTGAATATCCAACTGGTTCAGAAATGCAAAGGAACACCTTCCTCACAGCAGCTCGCTGAATCAGGAGATCTTTTGCCAAGAATCCCATAGTGAGAGTCATTCAAGAAAAGAATGTGATCAGACCAGAAAAGGGAATGTATTGAACCATATCACCTAGGCATTGTTCACAAATCAAGTCATCTCATATTTTCTGTTTAAAAGTTATTCATTTATATGACCATATTAGCTAGATTTCATTTTCTTTACCATTCTTATAATTATCACTACAAAGAGTGAAGTCTTTAAAATTAGCTTATTGTAAAAATCCTTCATTTCCCCTAAAAAAAATTCAGTGTCAAATTACAAGAATGACATCAACATTTTATACTCACTATAAGCATTAAATAATACTAAGTCCACTCATTTTATTTATAGCTGCTTTAATATTACTTATTATGCATCGTTTATAACACTAAAAAGTGAAACAAAATCCTCCATTTATCAGTGCCTTAATGCATTACTATTGGTATCTTACCAAAGCCAAAGTTCTTAAAATTTCTCTAAAGACTCAATTATAAGACACTGACAAGCAAAAGTGAGATGTTTTTTCCTCTTTCAAAACAGTATCTGAATCTTAAATGAGAACCAACAGGATCTATAGTCCCTTCCTTATTGCACTCTACCACTTCCTGAAGGGAGGTTGTGGTGAGGAGGGGGTGGGCCTCTTCTCCCTGATAAATAATGACAGGACGAGAGGGAATGGCCACAAGTTGCGCCAGGGAAGATTTAGATTAGACCTGAGGAAGCATTTTTTTTCTGAAAGAGTGGTCAGGCACTGGAATGGCCTGCCTAGGGAGGTGGTTGAGGCACCATCCCTAGTGCTGTTCAGGAAGCGTTTAGATGAGGTGCTAAGGGATTTGATTTAGTAGTTGGGTAGGGATAGTGATAGGAGGATGGTTGGACTAGACAATCTTGTAGGTCCTTTCCAACCTTATGAACCTATGAACCTCAGATAAATGTGCTTAGACTGACAGGAAGCTGCTCCTCCAGCAACAACAGTGGGAAAACATAGCAAGCAAACCCTTAGCCACCATGTCCTAATTTATACATTCAGAAATAGCTTTTTCTGGGGCAACAGCTTAGATTTCAACCCATAAAGCAGTAAGAGTTACCTTAGTGCATAAAGCTTCACCTCATTATTTTGACGGTAACCCCTCGGGGGCTGCAATTTGCAGTTTTATAAGATTAAGCCTACTAAGCACACAGGAATTCAAAATAGTGTGTTGATTACTGACAGTGATGGAGGCAGGTGGAGAGAAGTGCAAGGATGAAGAAGGAACTGAAAGAAGCAAACTGTTAATAGAGACACAGTCTAGGATTAGAGGCTATTTCCCACCCACCCACCCACCCCCCTTTTTTTATTTTTTCTCTTCATTATAATTCTTATAATACCCGAAATTTAATTTTTAAATTTTTTTGTCCTTTTAAATGGTCGGTTACAGCAGCAAGAGAAAGAGTGGTATCCTTCATATGTTTATGCTGAAATGAATTTTAAATAGATAAAGATAGGCTGTGAACAGCTGCCAAACCAAGACTATGAACTGCAGCTCTTCCTCTGCACACTTTCCCTTCTACAGCCTACCTTGAAGTCAACAGAAACAGACTTTCATGCAATTTCTACCTTGCTCCTTCACTCTAAGCTGTACTGACAGACACATCACTGCAAGTTTGTCTCTTTACCCAACAGTAGTACACACATTAAAGGAAGCCTCACAAGTCTGAAGAGTGAAAGTGCCTTCTCCACCCACTTGTCTATTTTCTCCTGTCATTATCACGCCATTGTTTATTGTTTTTTGGAATTGCTTCAACATAAAGTGATCTCACACCTAAGTGTATAGCAAAAAGACACTGTCACAGAGGGACAAACTTGTCAGATACCACATGGTTCATCTGTTTAGGTGAAATCTTGGTAGTCTGCATGCAGTACTCCGCTCTGTGGATCATACATATTCACTTGTGCAAAATTCACAGCATGTTCAAGCCAAATGCTGAAGTATTCAGTTGAAAACCAGGTCAGCCAGAAATGCAGGCAAGGAAAGCAAGTGTAACTCAGTGATTAAGGGCTCGAGATTTCCTAGTTTGTGTTATTTACTTTCATTTATAACCACTTTTCATTTATAAGCACTAGTATTTTACTTAACTGATCCTTTAATGTTGCTATGCAGGGTTGTAACCTAACCAGAAGAATAAATTTATGAAAATTCTGCATCATAAACTCAAAAAAGATGATCCTATTTGAATTAATTATATTCTGTTTCTGAAAGAGTTCATCCCATAGAATAATAGTGTCACCACCCAAATTCCAATCAGGAATCTCATAAGTGGTTCAGTCTCAGTTTATCAACAGAGATAAGAACCTACAGGGAGAAAGTAAAGGCTGTTTCCCACATCGTCCTTGACGTTATACTGGGAGCTGACCTGCTTGGAAAGAGTACTTGTGAACTCCTTCAAACAGGAGACCCTTCCACTCCGGTTCACCAAGACAAGAGGATCAGAGTGATCCTGTACCTCAGCTACTTTTTAGAAAATATATCTCTGAGACTACTGTTAGTTAAGAAGATTTGAACTGATGTCAATGTTGGCTCCATTGTTATTTAGGAAAGGCCCATTCTGCAATTTTACATGTCCTGTCTACCTTTCTGAACTAGTTAAAAAATGAATGTAGTTTCTGATAGGAGTGGCTGCTCTATCTAATTTGTCATCTGTCCTGAACATGCCTCCATTTCTAACAAAAAAACCTTGTATATTTGACTACATTCTGTCCTGTACTTCTAAGCCCAGGAGTGAATTTGCAGCTACTACTTCCACAATCCTATCCATGCATTTGCTGTCACAAACTCACATTGATCACCAGTTGCCTGAAATTTTATGTCTACTATTGATGAAGACATCAAATCCTCCTGTCTATAACACTGTCACATCTTTACAAGTCCACTGCTAAACTGGTCACATCCACACTGAGATTAAGAGCTTAGTGGGAACGGACATTTCATCTAGAAAATAAGGATGGTCAAAGTTACAGTCAAAAGTCTGTCCCCTGCTTGGCAGTAGAGTGGACTAGGATGCTTAATGTGTAGCCACAAAAATGATGTGAAAAACTCCCATTTCTTCATGACCAGCTATATATTTCTTACTACGCAGATTAAATGTGGTTCTTTGTGTAAACCTGGATCAGAGTTTGAATTCGTCCATGTGAAAAGGTAGAAAATTATAATAATTGCACTCTTATTCTAAATCAGAATTCCCATACAAGTTACTAAAGTCATAAAAGCAAGTTTAGGTAGGATTTTAAATCCTAATTAATCAAATCACAGTCTTTGACTACCATGAGATAATACAAATGTGTACCAAGGAAAATTAGCTGCCTTTTACCTGAATCCTGGCTTCTTGATGAAAGCAGCTGGCACTAAATTTTTTTAGAGATAGGGAGTTTGCTGAGTAGCCCCCTTCTATGCAGCTGTTTCTGTTTCATCATTGAAAAGCTGACCTTGCTCTTACCTGCAGATAGATCACTGATATATTGTAATCATCCAATATCAAGAACCCACCTTATTTGTCTCACTGTGTACCTTGAAAACTCAGTCAAAGAATTTCTCCATCTCTATAACAAAGATATTTCTAGAAGTACCTACATACCACTTTTATTGCCTTTTAATTTTTGCATTTGGTAAGGAAGCATACACATTTAAAAGGGCAGGAAAGACATCTTTTAGACTAAGAGTAAGAAAAACATATACTCATCTGGTGCAAGAGCACCAAACCCTCTGGCTTTTGCACAATGAACAGAGTCTTTTCTACTGTTCAAGTAACTAAACCATTCTGAATTTTCTGTTTTAATCCTTGAACTCTTATCTTGAGAATGGGAGGCCTTTGCCTCTCTTATGAAGATCTCTTTTCTTTCTCCTCTCCCAGTAATGTGATATACTAGAAAATGTAATTAATATCTCTAGCTAACTGTCCCTTCTGTTAGGGAAAATTCTTTGTGCTTAGATGCATTTAAAAACTTTAGGATGTCTTTCTTGGTCCCTGTCAAAATCTTCTGAATACAATGCTTTTATTTACAATAGCAGTTGGAAACAAAAGCAGTTCTATTTCTGAATTCTTCAGATTTTGTTCTAATTGTTCAACTCATAAGAGGCATTGTTTTTTCATGAAGTTCTTTGATTTCAGAAGGAAAGTCTTTTTTCAAATATTTCTATTGGGAAACAAAATTTATGATATTCAAATCATGTTTCATTATGGAAAATCCTCAGGACAGCTGAAGTCAGCGACAAAGGCTTCAGCTGGAATGAATGGAGAATCCTCAGACAGACCTGGGTAACCAAGGATGTCAGAAGGACTCTCTGATTTATTGTAATACTTTTAGTAATTGTCTTTTTTTTTTTTTCTTCACATTCTCAATTCCTGCAAAAAAAAACCTGTGGAAAATCTCACCTTCCTTTCTAGTGTGTGTGTCTGTGTGTTTAAGTTTCTCTTCTCTAGCTGCACAGAGGCTTGCAAGTGTGGCAGGAGTATGCAGTGCGGATGTTGGACAAAAGGATAAGTAATAAGATGCTTGATTTTACAATATGATTCCAAAGTTCTGGATTTACATTTCCTGGATGATATGGTTGCCAGTATTGTATCTTCATTTGTATTTTAATATTAACCTTATCAATACAGTGCTCCAGTTGGTTTTCTGCTCAAAAGCAATAAGTAAATTATTATGGCTAATAGCACATACTGAAGTTATTTACTTAAAAGACTTTTGGGCCTAGTATTAGGGGAAAATATAGAAATGGGGGAATAGTGGTTTGATTTGTCTGTTAAAGGCCTCAGGTAAACAGAATACATCAGGAAAACAAATACCTAAGTTATCTTCATTACCACTATTCTGCTACAACAGAACTGCAGACACTCAGTGTAGAAGATGAAATCTCAGATCTCATTTAGTGCTCAAGAACAGGTATGTTTTTCATACATCAAGCAATTCAACTGAATTGTGAGCAGCAAGACCAGCAGCCCGACCATCTTGTAGCTAAGATATCTGAGGTGAGATTACCGCTAACACAATAAATTCTGATGTCTACCTCTGTATGACAGGCTCAATTCTACCGCCTAATTATGGGCATATACTGCCTTTTACAAACAGTCTAGATCATCTGAGACAACCACAAATGGTCATGTACATCTGGCAGAGAACATGCTGGGGGAGATCTGTATCCTTTTGAAGCAGCAGTTGGCTGCCATAAGATACAACAGTGCATCTCAAATAGTATTAGACACCTATATTTAGGAAACTGAATCAAGCTATCTTTATATAAGATGCCATTATTGCTAATGGAGAAGTAATCAATGTGATCTATAAGGACCAGAGAGCTGAAAAGACTCTATGGTCTGTATTGACTAGTTCTTCATTGATTGCACTGGGATCATAAACACCTACTGTAACAGTAGACACCTATACTAGACAATGAAATTTAGATTTTTTAATCTTAAACAGAATCAACACCAGCAAAACTTCATTTATTTTAAAGAGTAGGAGTAGAAACAAATGTTTCCTGAAAGTTGGAAGCAATTTCAAATTAAGTAGTCAATAAGACTATGTCACTGTGCAGTGAGAATGTGATTAGATTTTTAGCAGAATTTAATGAAAGTAAAGAAGAACATACGAACAGTCTCACTTGGCTGAGTCCAAAGTCCATACAGTCCAATATCCTGTCTCCCACAGCTGACATAAGGACATAGTAAGGGAAATATAAGAACAGCATAAACCTGTTTTTACCAGAATGCTCAGTATTATTACAGTCACTACTCCATTTTAAATATGCCTAATTATTAATAATATAAATACAAGACATGGGTATGAGCTTTCATCAGTTACCAGTCACCAGTCACATTTTTTAGAGGAGTCCCATTTCCCAATTGACTACCACTAGAGAATTTCAAAATGATACATGTTTTTATAGGAGTTGTTATTTTTCACCTTTCTTTTTTTGGATAAGTTATTTGATTAGAAATAAGGAATTGTGATTATGGAATACAGCTTGAGTTTTGTCCTGTCAGTTCCTTCCCAGAACCATGCTAATCTGAAAAATCAATCACTTATTTTAAAATATCTCCTTTCCCTCCCTCCTCTTCTCCTTCCTTTATGTTGAAAACTTTCAGAAAACAGTCTTGTCACATATTGACAGTGACGAGACAGGAAGCTGACCTATTCACCTCAATGAGCTGAGGACTTCAGAGACTAACTGCAATCAGTGAAGCCTGATCAAGTTATGGGAGGGATTATGTGTCTGTGCCTGTGGCAGCAGGGGCTGGAACTGATGATCAAAAAAGACTTTCCTGTCCTGCATTCTTATTTCTTTGAAATATATTCGATCAATGGGCCTTTTCTACACTACTTTTTTTCTTTTTCTTTTTTAATTGTCTCTTTTTGAGCAGAAAAGTATAGGACAGACTAAATGTCCTGCTTCATAAGCCATTTATAGATTCAAACTTAAAAGCCGAGTGAAAGAAGAGATTAAAACGGGAGAGACAAAATATTGTTTTTTAGTTATTCTACAGCTACACTAGTAAAGTAATGTGCTTCCAGCATTGAAGCATCATAGAATGATTCACTTCCATGTTATAAACTCTCTTAGCCTACCAAATATGACAACTACTTTAAAGTACCTAAAGCTAATTGTCCCTGTGCCACACTGACTCTTGCACTGTGCCTCAACACAGTTAAGGGAAATATTGATTGCCCAAACTGAGATGTGTCAGACACTACTGTCATCTTTTAATAACATAGAAAATGAAATTCCAAGCCTTGACCTTTAGCCACAGGCCATATTGGCCATACAGTCTGTGTACTCTATGCAAACAGAGATACATCCAAATGTGTCCTAGTCAACTGAGACACCTTTCAAAGATCAACAGTCTCTACTGCTGATGAAGCACAATATCAGATAAGATCTTTCCCATAGAACCTAGATCCTTGCTGCTAGATGGTTTTCACTAGAGACTGTGCAACAGTGGTCGTGTAAATTTCACAGCCAACTCAACCATATCTATGTGAATGGCAATTAACATGTCCATGTAGACAAAGACACAATATATCATTTTTTTCTTTATATTATTTTGTCTTTTTTCTGTTGTGAAGCAAATGACAATAAAACAGCAAACTAACTTCTGTGTTTGAAATATTTTTGTGATTTTAAATGTAAAGTCTTAAATAACATTGACAAAGCTTTATTCTGCATTGATTATATTGCTAAACTAAACTCTTCATTATGTGAATTCTGAATGCTCACAAGAATCAATCATAATTACACATGGCCCAATACAGCTGAAATCAAAACAGTGGATCGATTAATGCTATAAAGTGTATTGCACCTAGCAATTTCTGTGAGGCAATCAACCAAAAATTAGATCTGTATATTATTAGCATTTTAGTTATTGAACTATTAAGTAATGTTAAGCACATCTCCAGAGGTCCCCTTCACACAAGTTCACATCAGCATAAGATTAAGTGATTTCAGACTTACATGCCCCCTGATTCCAAGGAATTATAATCGAAACCACGAGGCCAACTTGTCTTTTCATTAAAATTTAAAAATAAAGTCTGCACATTTTAATCTACTAAGCCGTACTCTTTCCATTATAAGTTTTAATTCCACATAAAATTAATAGTGAAAAAACTTATGTTAGACAAATTTTGTAAATGTAAAGGAATGATTCTACTTTATTTCACTCATTAGTATGCAGTTTGGAAGGAAGGGAATCAAAACTCTAACAGAAGTGACATGAGTATTTAGAAGAACATACGAATTTAAAATAAATAAAACAAAAAAACTTGTCCAGGGTTTTATTGAAAATATAAAATAAGGTTCAAGTTTGTCTAACATCTATCAGCAATAGAACAAACAATATAGTGATTTTGTACCTTTAGTGTATTTCCTAGTCATCTATGATTTCTTAGAGAAGCTGCCTGAATTCTCAGTCCTAAATCCTAACACAGAGAAAGGCAACAAGTGCTGTGTGACTTGAAGTAGCTGTGATCAGCTGCTGAGTTAACCATGTGCCTGGTATTACAATATTACAACACTCAAAAAAAGAAACAACAAAAAACAGTGTTGGAGATAAACTAGGGAAGAAATTGCAGAAAGATTAAAGTCTCCAATTTTATTTCATCCTGGAAATGGACCCAGGTGCAGAGCCTACTGACTCTTTGCCAATAATTGAACAATTCAAAAACATACATTATGTACAATTCTGCACAATTCCTCATCCATCAGGTGTGCTCAGAGGGATATTTATCCCATTCTGGTGAGCTATTCATTTCTCCCATACTGCTCTGTAGACTATTTATATTGGGTCACTTTTCTTCCTTCTTCCACAAGAGTTCTTTTACTTTCTTCAGATTCTTTGTTCTGTGTAGTTCCGAGTTACCTGTAAATGTTTCAGTGATGACAGTCCGTAATCTCAAGTAGAAGAAAGATACATGTAGGATTCTCTTCCATTCTATTTTAAGGTGTTGGTGTTCCACAAGACTCCATGTAGTGGTTTGGGATCACTTCTGTCATGCTGACTGCAAAACTGTGCAAACCATACACAATACTCTAGTGGCAAACACCCCTCCTAGGTGTTAAAGGCAGAAACAGAGAGTGAAATGTGTTTCCTCAGCTCTCACCCATCATGTGAAGAAATGAAATAATTTTAATTAATCTGTAGAGTTTTTCTTTCCTTTTTCCTCTGACGAAACATTGAAGTCACTCCATTTCGGTGTCAGATTTGCGACATACAGACCTGTCTTCAAGCAATGAAGCTAAAGCCAATATCTCATTTCACACAAACTACTGAGTAGTCATCAAATGGTAATGCTTTTCAGTCACTATGCAATGGCTGTAAGCTTTCATCTATAAATTCTTTTTCAGTTGCTCGTTTCTGTCAAGCTGGTCTAATCTACTTACACCTGGCACATTAATTCTTATCTTTTCCCTGCAACATTGTAATTATATGTTATTTCCAGCAATAATTAATTCTCTCTCAGTAAGGCTTTTTATAGCTTATAAGTCAAAGTGGGCTGCACCATACTAAATAATTAATTCAGACTGTGTTTTATGTCATGACATACACACAGCCCCCGGGTGTAATTGTTACAGAATTCTTTTAAGGAGAAAGTCCTTCGCTCCCAGGGGTTGTACAGACTAAAAAGTACAAATTATAATGGTTATTTCTATCAGACCAATAGTAGGTGTGTTCATTCATTTCTACCAATAATCTATTTATGGCAGCTATTTCCAGAAGATACTGTTACTGAGTTAATCTAGGAGAACATGCAGCTGCAGACCATATGTATGACTCCACATTGTAGATAAATCCCTTCAGAGAAGCCTGCAACAGATCATATACCTTTCTACAATTGCATGTAACTCTTGTACACAATTAAGGGACATTCGTGTGCCACAGAGAAATAAAAGAAAAAAGATATTGAATTGTGGTTATGAGGTAGTAACAAACGGTTCATAGAAAACTCAGTCATTAAGCAAAAGTTGTTATCCAGACATAGTTTCTAACTAGAAGAGGAGATGAAGGAGAAGGAGAAGGAGAAGGAGAAGGAGAAGGAGAAGGAGAAGGAGAAGGAGAAGGAGAAGGAGAAGGAGAAGGAGAAGGAGAAGGAGAAGGAGAAGGAGAAGGAGAAGGAGAAGGAGAAGGAGAAGGAGAAGGAGAAGGAGAAGGAGGAGAACACAAATACTAGACAAGAAGATGGATTAGGCAAATCAATAATAGAATAACTATAAATACTAAGAATGTCCTATAAAAATGCAAACAATTTAACAACTGAACTAACACCACATTCTTATCAGCAGAGGGCTACCAGCTGGAGAAGGTAGAAGAGGATCAGTGTACAGCATTGTATCAAAAAAAAGAAAAGAAGAATTGCAGTCTAAATGAATAGCAAATTTTCATATATACATCCTATCCAAAGACATAAATAGCCTAGGCAAAGTAAATATTGAACAAATTGACCCTAATCCTCTTTTCCTTTAGGCATTATTTAAGCCTACAGATCTGTCCTATTTTCTGATTCTAGTTATACTTGATTGAAATCTTGAGAGGATCACAAAAGGATGGGAAGTCCAAGTTTTCTCTGCGGGATAATTGGACAACATGCAGTCATCCTTCCTTTTCGTATGAAAAAGAAAAATGCTTTTCCTAGACTCAATGAGTAATTGACAGATATGATTTGTAAAGATAATCAATGGAATAGATTGCTCAGAGAACTTATGGGGTCTCCTCCTTGAAGACCTTCCAAAGAAGGGTTAGGTATACAAGGATATGGTAGTGGGCACCCTGCTCTGCTCTACCCTGCTTCAGCAGAGGGTTGGATCAGTTGGCCTCCACAGATCCCTTCCAACCTTAACTATTTTGTTATTCTGTGAATGAAAATATAGTAAGCTCTCCATACAATAACATTTAAATTACCTGTCAGCAATGGTTGCACTCAGCCGTGTTTATGGCATGTACCTTCTAATTGTTTGAGGATTCAAACTAAGTGTTTTAGTTGTACCCCCTTTGAAGGTGGAAAAGGATCATACACTGTCCATCCCAAATCTCTACTCTTTAGATAGTGACTGTCAGTTGGTGATAGTGGCTGAAGCTTGAACCTCAGGAATGAAAAGGGACTGGGGGACTGGCTTTCCTTTATTTCTCCAGAGAGGAGACAGAGATAGATCACTATCTGCTGGTACAGACCAGAACTATTATATCTCTGGACCACAGTACATCCATTGCTGTCCTGACAGGAAAATATAAAATGTAAAGCAGGATAAGATTGTTTCAGAATGCTTCAAAATATCTGCAACAGATTCGACTCTCATTAAATGTGGAGGAAATCAGCCAATGGAAATATGGATTCTGCAGTAATGAGACAAGAGAAGAAATGCTCAGTGAATGCAATCAATCATAATGGCAGATTATCTTTAGGCTCCCTCCCAGGGAAAATATCTTGACTTCTCAAACTTCATAAGGCAGCATCCTGTCCTGGAGTTATCAAGGCAAGGTGATCCTTTGCTATTCATATTTGCCACTTAAAGTTCCATCCATCAGGCAATTCTAAAAACTGTGAGCAGGTTAACAGACTGACAATTAACTATAACCTTCAGCAATATGACTGCAAGGAGGCCTGCAGCAGTCCTGGAAGCCCAAAATATGCAAAGCAATATTTCTTTTTCCTTTAAAGATGTGTTAGGTGGGCAAGATTTAAGCGTTAAGAAAATATCAGGCATTTCTGCAACGCATGATACTTTTTTTCTGATGAGTCTGTCACAGAGCTTGTGTAAGAGACTATTATTTCATACCATTGCCTCAAAGTTTGCTGATGGACATGTCCATACATGTCCAAAATAGTCCTGGCAAGGGTTGTAAAATCCTTTGTCTAAGGGACAAGCAGATGGGCATGTCCTGGGGCAACGAAAGAGAGATAAGCTGTAGCTCAATGGCTGCTGGACACTCTTTTGTGTGGTACTCATCTCCGTGGGGAGATAGCCATCTCAGGAGATGCTTGCCTGGCATCCTAGCACGGGATTTGTCACGTAGGTGGGAGAAATGGAGGATAAAAGAGGGATCAACCACCATGAGATTGAGGGTGCTCTTCCATCTGAAACCTCATGAGCTGATCCCTGCTGCTGAACTCCCCCCTGGGCCTGCTGCCTGGGACATGCTGCTTTCTCCTGGACCTCGCCGCTCCTTCGAGGTGTTCTACCATCTGAACCCTCATGAGCTGATCACTGTTTGCTGCTTCCCCTCCTGGTGCTGACCCCGCGCTGCTTTCCTATCTTTCCTATAGCTCGCCTTGCCTTCCCCATCACCCTTATTGGTAACAGTGTCCGCCTTCCTCCTCCCATCTCCCTGGTCAATATTGGTAATAAATTGGTCAGACCAACATTTGAACCGTTGCTTCTTAATCTCACGCCGGGTGTGCACATAATCTAAGAACGTCATCTCCCTCCTTCATATTGGAGTGTGACAGCTTGGTAGATTAAGAGTTCCGCATTTGTGTCATCTTAGGAAAAAGGAAAAAAAAAACAACTGGAAGTTTTGTTCCTCCCTGTGTTGGACTTCTATTTTCCCAGATGAGCTAAAATATGGCCAAGGAGGAGGAAAATCTTTGAACATAAAGGAAAGAACACACACTTTTCAACCTTCCAAATGATGGGATTACTGGCAAAAAGCCCAAACTATGTCAGCTTCTTGTCTAAATATGAAAATTTCTTGACAGCTCCATTATGCATATTTTTGACATCCCACGAGGGTCTTGGAGCCTATAAAGAACAAACTTGCTGTCTCCCTTCCCTCAAAGGAGGAAGGTAGGTGCAGCTTCTCAAAAAGATTGTATGAGAGCAAGCTTAATTTCCATGCATTTTGCAAAATGTCTTGCAAGGTCATTAGTGCTGTTATAGTTGTTTGTTCATTGTGTAATTTATACTATGGCATCTGGCCACATTAAAAGCATTAAAATAAAATATCTGTCCATAAGGTAGCTATAATTGTCATCTTCCTCTTAACCACCTGTACTTATCACACAGGAAGAGGATAGCTGCTGCATTTAACTTAGCCCTGCTGATTTGAGGGGACAGGTTGAGACCTATATCACTTTCTGAAAAACAGTAAGCCTCTTCTATAGCCAGAACCCAGAAATGGAATCCTGGCAATGCTGTGTGTTCAGTAAAATGTTAAAGCTGTGTAGTCTCAGCAAATACCAAAATACACTGGATGAGCTTTGTCCTGATGATGGCAAAAAACAGCCTTTTGAGGCACAGATATATATGACATATAACGTGCAGAGGAGAGGGCTGAGTATTTACTACTCATACTGACACTGAGAAAACATGAAGGTCATGAACACCAGTAATTATAATTTGAAGGAAATTTGTATGAATTATTAGATACGCAGGATGTTTTAAAAAATTCCCAAACAAATCTGAAAAAAAAGTGCTGCTGTAAGTAAAGCACTATTAAAATTCTTATATACAGGTGGTCAAAATAAGGTTTATCTAGAAATGATAACACAAGAATTTACTAATTTTTATGGCTCATCCTCAAAACCCACATTTTTGCTACCATAAGACACATATTGTATCAGCTTTTGCTGTTTTACATATTTAAATGTAAAACTGACCTTGTTTGAAATACATTTTCAAGGTCCTGCCTTCTGATCTAAAAATAAAACAGAGAAATTTCATCTGCACTTGTAAAACACTGGCATGGAGATGAAATGCAATTTCCTTAAATGTCAAGATTTCCAAATTTGTTTGGGAAAACCTTACAGGTAGTTTTTGTTTCTGCCTTACCGTAAATATCTGGTTTGTTAGCGATAAAGATCAGGAGAACTGAAGGTCATAAAATGCAATGATTTTCTGTTACTTAAAAAGCCTCCAAAGCAGAAAGAACTAAGGAACTCTGAAGAGTGAAGAATCTTCCCTTTTATAAGTGCTGCTTGACTTAGCCCTTACCTATGGTCATGGATACTGTCTTCTGAAATGAAATTCTCTAATTTTGTATCAATGTCAATAAAAATAAGTCTGCATCAGAAACGACAGGGAAGAGTTAAAATCTTATATTTCCAATCAGTGTTACTGATCTGGCTAAATTCAAATGCCTACAGTGCAGATATTGATATTAATGATGCCAGTGACATACTTCCTTCAGAGATAATGGAGAGAAGTTGCCATATCTAGAGCTCATCCTAATTTAGGAAAGCAGATCAAATGAAGAAAGCTCTGGATGTGTCTGTTCCACTCTGTCAGCTATAGGAAGAGTCTAGACAGCCACTTAGTTTGTAGACATCTGTTTTGTAGGTATGCAAGGTTAAGTGAAATAAATCTTACCTTTAAAAGGAATGTCTATCATTCCAGTATTTTCACTGTCCTAATTAGGAAATAGAATAACTTTATTCACCATGCTTGAAACGGTCCATTTTATCTGCCATCATCTGGATTAGTCCTAAATTTTCAACATGACTGTTTACTGTTAATGTTTTTTCTGCATTATTTCATTCTGCTTCCACAACTGATTTAACAGTTTTTCATAATTGCATAATGGTTATATTTTGTGACTGTGGTTATCTCAAAGAGTACTCCTTGAAAATACTTAGTCTTTTCCTATATAATCCTTTAGCAAGAGAACACAGGAAAAATTCTGTAGTAAATTTTTCATTGCATCATGAATTATCATTTTGGATAAAATAGGGCAAAACCTGGATCTATAAATAATTTTGTTATGTGATCTTTACAAACTGAAATGAAAATTGTTTGAAATTTTTCATTCAAAACTCAACTGTGATTTCTGCAGAGAAAAATAAGAATATATGCCTGTCTCTATCCATAAACTGTTTCCTCATATGGCCTTAACACTGCTCTCATTGCAAATGCAGATGTCCGGTGTGCAGCAAATTAAAAAATAACAATAAAATAGGAAGTGATGGAGAAAAGAGACATGAAGACATGAAGTAGTGTAGAAGAAATGATGAAGGAAAGTAGAAGTGGTGAAGAAGATTAAATATTTAACCATCACGCACTGAATGAAGAAGACATTTAACTGCATTTAGCAGGCAGGCTTGAGCACAAGTACTTTTCACAGCATTAGAAGAGACTGATACAAGCCATCCAAAGTTGACTATGTTAATACATCATTTTAGGACTTACCCTAATAAAGACAGTTTAAAAGTAGTTTAGGTACATCTATCAAAACTCCAGTCCTAGAGGCACTGACATCAGTGAGGATATTTCCCTAATAACACCTGATTTTCACTGCCTTCCAGCTGCAGGAGCAATAGAGAGCCTAAGAGGCAGACCAGCACACATTGTAGACTGGGAGTAGAGATGTATTTGGAAATTCTGCCTCAGTTAATGGTGCCTTCTCCTGAATTGGTAATGCAGCTACCAGTCAAATGATATTATATAGTTGATATATACAGATGTGACATGCCGTTGTAACATACTGTCAGCCCAGGATATGGATGCTGTTTTCTGAAAATTGTGATTATAATAGCTCAAAACAAAAGGACTTTCTCTTTGTTTTTTTTTGTTGTTGTTGTTTTTATTTTACTTTTTAAAAGTTTTTAAACCCATTTACTAAGTGTCAGGGCCCATGAAATAGAATGATGTAGGGTGCTCGAGTTAAGATGCTGGAGCAGAAATACGAGAAAAACCTGGGTAATTTCCCATTACCTGCTAGTATCAGACACTTGAAATCTGGCTGCTCTGTTTGAATCACAATAAAGTCATTTTTTCCCCCGTGAGAAGCAACGGAATCTTAACCAGGTTCATTATTTCCATTTCTCTGCTGTTTTATTTTTGATATTATTAACCAGCGCATTACTGGCATCTGATGTTTCCTACCAATACGAAAGAAAAATAAGTGAATTAGTAAGATTTTCTTTGCCAAATCTTAAAAAACCTTAAGACCTTTAAATCCTGCATCCTACTGGGTATGTTGTTTCACTGTCTGTACTGCTGACTTCTATTATAGTTGCTTTAATGGATGGGAATAGAAAGTTACACCAGGCTAGCTGGACATCTTTTGCACAGAATATCAATTAATTTAGGGTTCTGTTTTCCCACTGCCGATCTTTATCCTCTAGGGAGAGCACCCACTGCTGATTTTTATCCTCTACAGAGAACGTCCATCTCCATAACGGATCACACTGCTCATCTTTCTTTCTGCTAAGGTTCTCAAAATACAGAAATGCCTTGAGATGTACACCCCCCTGGACCTTTTGAAGGCCTTCTCTTTGATAGCAAGAAGTTTCAGCCTCTCTTTAACAGTTGTACAATAAAGGATAGGAAAGGAGCTTTCTTGCATGTGTCCATGCTGTATAGGTGTCTATACTTTTCTATCTCTTGTCAAACAATTTTGGTCTCTGAAGAATACACTGACAGGAATGTATTATCTAGCCCTGAGAGTACAATGACCCGGAGCTCTTTTCATCTTATTCCTTGAAGTCTACATAAAAGAATACAAGGTTATCAAGACTGGAAGGGCAACAAGCCAGTCTGGACAGTTTGGTGAGATAGTTAAGAATGGAATATTTATAAGACTCGATCTTTCTTACACATTTATCTATGAATATGGAAGGATCCACATAAGCACCTCACTAGCTAAAAAAAAACCTGAGGGATATGGTGAAAAAGCAGGCTCAACTGTTTCATTTTTGTGAGTTCATGAATTCTTCACAAGTTCTCCAGATTCATCATGTGAGATGCAAAGTGATTCAGCTCAAAATATCATTCAGCTAGGGCACTGAAGGAAATTCTATCTGACTAAGGGGACTCTCTTGTGACTTTGCGTGCTTCCAGGGCTAGACAGTCACTGACAGATGTAAGAATTTGTTTCAGCCTGACTGAATATTGTGATAAATATCCATGTCCTTCCAGGTGAGGCATCACATTTCTGATATCCATGTTCTTCCTTAATTTTTCTTTCTTTCTTTCTTTCTTTCTTTCTTTCTTTCTTTCTTTCTTTCTTTCTTTCTTTCTTTCTTTCTTTCTTTCTTTCTTTCTTTCTTTCTTTCTTTCTTTCTTTCTTTCTTTCTTTCTTTCTTCTTTCTTTCTTTCTTTCTTTCTTTCTTTCTTTCTTTCTTTCTTTCTCTTCTTTCTTTCTTTCTTTCTTTTCTTTCTTTCTTTTCTCTCTTCTCTTTTTCTCTCTTTCTCTCTTTCTCTTTCTTCTCTCTTTCTCTCTTTCTCTCTTTCTCTCTTTCTCTCTTTCTCTCTTTCTCTCTTTCTCTCTTTCTCTCTTTCTTTCTTTCTTTCTTTCTTTCTTTCTTTCTTTCTTTCTTTCTTTCTTTCTTTCTCTTTCTTTCTTTCTTTCTTTCTTTCTTTCTTTCTTTCTTTCTTTCTTTCTTTCTTTCTTTCTTTCTTTCTTTCTTTCTTTCTTTCTTTCTTTCTTTCTTTCTTCCTCTGTACATTTTTAATATAACACATGATCTAAAGCAATCTTTCCACTGATACCAATGACTTCTCTGCCATGTCATGAGACTTAAGGGCAAAGATCGTTTTAGCTCTCAATGCACAATTGGCTTATTCAATGGGATTTGTTTTATCTACTTCCAGACACCTTAAAGTGAGGTTAGTCACTTTTGACTCAATTTATTAGCACTTTCAGAGAATAAATGTCTAACATTCCTGTCATAGAATGAAATGTCTTGTTCAATGAAAGTGCATACCTCTAGTCACTAATATACAGAGAAGATCATAAGTGAAGATTTTTGACTTCTAAAATTCCTGTTTTTCCATACTGTTTATTCCAGTTTCTTTTATTCCTGTTACTTTATGTGACTAAGTGCTAATCACAGTGAACACAACAACACACAACAACACATTGTGCTTGGGTAAAAAGTAGAAAATGCACAATGAACAATTCCAGTCAATGAGAAGGGAGCACACACTCAAGGACCAATGAAGAAAAACTGCTAGATTGTTGTCCTTGGTCTGAAACTCACCAAAATGGCTTAAGACTCTCTCCACTGAGCAGTTTGCAAACTTAAAGAGATGTTTGTGTACAGGGGTATGGAACTCAATATGGGATGATGTGGAAGAGAATTTTCAGAAATCTTTGCTGGTTGCTTAAGGTGCTGCAAGAAGAGGTAAAATCTATTATGAAACATATAAGGGAAGAGCAAAAAAGTGGCAAGTGAAGGATCAAGGGACATAAGCAGGGGAAAATGAAGTGCAAATGGGAGATTATTTTACATACACTCTTATGACTGCGCCTTGCTTTTGGCCATCCCAAACTACACTGATTTCTTCTTAAAATCTGTCTTCTGTTTGGGAGTGCTTTCTCTTCAAAATGCTTGTAAATATGCAGGAACTGTTAGCTGAATAGATGTCAGCATGACCCATAAACCTTGGTATCTTAAGGATTCAGATATAAGCAGAAGGAAGGGATTGAAGTTGGGGAACCACCTGCTGCATAGACTGAACATCTGAGGCTTGCTTCTGGAGGAACCTATGCTATGCATGTTAATGTCTTGCCAGCAGACTTCAGATGTGATCAGCTGGATAAAAGGAGTAGAACAGTGCACTTCTGCTGCTCGTGAACATGGGAATACTGAGCATGATCTTGCAGGTGACAGTAAAGGCTCTGTTTCTGTGCTGTTGTGTGCTACTAACTGCACCTGGGGACATAGAAATGCAGCAGTCTTGTGACTATCAGGCCAGAAAGGAGTCATCCCCCTAAGGCCTGTATCTACTTGATGAAGCTGCCTCTAACAGCTCCACCTGGGCATCTAGAAACAATTGGGCTGCCCAAGAGTGTATACCTATCCAGATAAGCAGTGGGAAAACAGAAAGGATACTCTAGGGCATTTTGAATGATAGCAGCTGCACACATAGACTCAGGTGTTTGACAGTGAGTCTGAACTCCATCCTAGCATTACACAAAATTAATCCAAACCTTTGTCATTATGAGACTAGTTGATTTCTGCATCTCTTTGTTCATCCGCACTTGCATTACGTTTGTAAGCCCAAAGGAAATGTTCTGATTTCCCCACATGAAAACATAGATCATTGCCATTATTCTTCCCCAAATGACTGTTAACTTCATACTTCACACAGGAATGCCTATTTTTTCAGAAAAGATACCTCTAGCCTTCTCTCTTGCTGCAGCTAGTGGGAATACCTTGGGAAGGCAATAATGACAAGATGCTGGCTCAGCATTCCAGGCAAGCAAAGCTATGTATGGCTCATTAACTTTAACAATAATTTGTTGTGCTACAACAATTTATTCTTTTTAACCTTTTAACTCTTAAATCTGTTTTGAAATCAGACTATAAGAAAGAGAAAAAAAGAAAAGAAAAACCATTAAGCAGCAGAGCTGTTTAAAAAATCCTGACTTCCATGCTCTTCATCCAGCTATAACTCAGAAAGGATCACCAATACTTTCTTAACAAATCCCAGCACTAGAAGGTGCTAATCCCTGCACTGAGCAGGAAGAACTATAAGCTGATCCTTCAGGGGGTCAGCTACCAAACTCTCCTCTTCTACCGCCTCTCTGCTTCACTCTCAACCCACGTCTTTTTCTCATTATTTAGGGAACTGTGATGCCCAGATAGCAGAGTAATAAATACAGTGAGAAATGCAGATGCTTTCCTACTGAGGGCTGTGAGCAAAGAACGTGATACAGAGCCCACTAATGTGGGGAGCCTTTGTTGAGTTAGAGTCACTATAAAGGTGATGTTGACAGACGAGATGAGATCCCTTGCTATCCAGTTGCTTACTCTTAATTTTGACTGATGTAATTAATGATTCTTCTCTTCCTGGTCAGTGTTTGCATTTTTTTCTTACAATCCAAATTCCAACAGCATCAATTAGAAGCTTGTTTTAGTTTTTGTTTTTTTATTCCTTTCTTTCCTCAAAACAGAGTAAATAAATATTATGTTTGCATTTTTTAGACATGAATATGCTTTTGATCCATTTTTAGACTTCCTCTGAACCCTTCCTTTCTCAGCACTATCCATTAGCCAAAGTTTAACATTCTGGAACTTCCATCCTGACTTGAAAGCTCTATGTTAAATTATGCAGCTGAGTTCCATCAGTCAATTTCTCCTTTGCTGTAAACACAGCAGCTACATTTTTTATTGTCTGAACAAGCTCATCCCATATAACAGGCTGCAAAAACATCAGAGAGAGAGAAAAAAAAAAAAGGATCAACATAGGACAATGCTTAGCATTTGGGCCTACATTTAAAAGAGAAAGACAAAAGGATTTTTTTTTTGTGATTTTTTTTTCTTCATCAAAACAAAATGAACAATTTTCTCTTTTGCATATCAAACAGGGCATAAATTGCCTTATTCAACTTCTGAAAGACAAGAATCATCCAGAGCAAAAATGTTGAGAATAAAAAGCATGCAAAGCTGCCTGTAGCAGTATAGCACAGGTTATCTGACCTATCAAATTCATAAAATAAAAGCTAATGAAGTCACGGCAGAAAAAAATCAACTGTTGCCCATCACACAATTGTGGAGTCTTTACCTCTGCAGAAAATGATTGTAAATTGCATGTTAGTATTATATGGGTGATAGTTATGCATAGCTATGTGTTTTCATAATATGCTAAAACTACTGCCATAGCAATTTTTTTCTAGACTAGGTCTACATGATCTACTATTCATGTAATCTTAGTGGTAGCTAAAGTGGGAATAACATCTTTATGAAAACCACTATGGTTAGCTCACTTTAAGAAAGGAATTCAATCAGTAACCCTCTGGAATTACTTATGTTTTGACTAAGGTATTTGGCTCCTTTTATTGAACATTCCACTTTCAGTGCATCCATCCCTTGGATATAAAATGATGAATCTCCTTGGATTTTAAAGCAGCGGCACTTTATATCATTAATAAATATTCATTTTCCTGCTATCCCTCCAGTGGTATTTCATCATCAATCATGGCTGAAATCACAGCTGTGAGAGCTGTTTATGCTTTACTGTTCTCCTTTACATGATTTGGCAGATACTTATGAAATTATTGGAGTGTGGAAGGAAAGGGGGGAGGGTGGGGGGGAGGGTTGGAGAGATGGGAAAAGGGAGAGGTGGGAAGAGGGAAATGCTTTTAAATAAAAAAAATCTTTGTGTCCATACTTATTCCAGGAACAATACTGTTTTGTTTTGCTTTCCAAAGTACACATAAATCACTTCATTTGTCTCAACTGTCCTGTGAAAATAAAAATGATCCCAAACTGTTCAAGAATTACTCAGGGACTATTCAGTGTTCAATATGTCAGAGAAGCAAAGACAGACGCTCAGGAAGAGGAAGATTACAATCAATGAAGAAAAATCAATAGCGTGTAGAAGTTATCCTGCTGCCAGCATTGTCAGGAAAAGGCTTCTCCTATCCCCAGTCTCATTACATGTAGAAGATTATTAGAATCTGAGCAGTCAAAGTGAAACCATAATCATCTCCCCTCTGCTTTCTTATGTTCTTAGTTTAAATCAACATTTTGCTGTGACTTAATAAACAAAACAACCTGCTTTCCTAACCAGTGTAGCATTTTATATTCTATATATAACATTATATATTACCTGCCACTATAAATGAAAAGGGTTGAGATTAAAAATACTTTAAAGCACAGGCTGGAGAAGTCTGAACAATAGCTGGAGCCTATGGCTACACTATTTTCTGTTTGCTTGGTTTTGTTTTCTATTTTCCATCTCTGTGTTTTTCTGTCTCTCTGACCAAACCATGCACCTTGGCTGCTAAGTTTGTTAATGAGATGGTCATTTCTTGGTTCTCCCCTAAAAAATCAATTAACCAGCCAATGAAATCACTGGATTTTGTAGGAAAAAAATAATAATTAAAGACATTCAGGAAATATGCATGATTTATTGTATCAATTGATAGAAATAATTCCTTAGCTAACAACAGTATCTTCCCTATCTTGACTCAAAAAAGTATTCTTGTTTTGCAAAGCAATTTAACATATGCACACAGAGTAATTGAAGGCATGATAAATGTCTTTTTAAATGTCTTCCTGAATTTGGACACACATGTGAATAGAAAAAATTATATTCGTCTATAAAATAGAATAGTTTATGCCTTATTATATTGTAGAATTTCAATAAAATATATGCACACATAGTGACATATAGCAGACACTCTGCATTAAAAAAAAATATCTTCCAAAGTATATGTCAAGATTAATCCCATAACCCTTCACTTTGCGAGACCTTCTAAATTATGGTGACAACTGTTAGAAAACACAGATGTCCAAACTCATAAACTTTGCATTTGTAAGAGCTAGGACTGCTTGTCTGTGCAGGTGTTTATTCCATTTATGAAAATGCCAACTTTATGTACAGAATAAGACTTTTTTTTTTCAGACAATATTTGATAGCATTGTTTCGTAAGACAACTCTATCATCATTGCCATCATCATCACCAAGTCTGCCTCTCAACATGGTGCATGAGATGTTGGTGGAAGACTGCAGGTGATATAAATGGAGTTGAAAAGTTATCAGTTGCTTCATTGTGATGCATTGTTTCAGTGCTTGAGTTTATTTTTCTCAGATTTGGGATGTTAATTCTTTTCAGACATTATTTATGTTAGAAAAGCCAAAGATTAATTTATCAGAAATATTTGTTAAGTTGTTTTCTTGATCAGTGGTGTGACTGTATTTGGAATATCCATCATTACTGTAAGAAGTACTCACAAGTACCTTTAAAGCCCTGGTCTTGCCCTGAAGAATGTGGCTTGAATCATCTTTCTTCACAAATCCCATCAGGGATCTGAAGGGAATATTCCCAAAGGAACAGCCCACAGTAGTATAGTTTTCAAGGCGTGTTGAGCTGCAGTGAGAGTGCTCTTCCTAGATTTAAAAAGGGCACAAGGTGAATGCTGAACCTGGAACATATGACACTCAGTTCAGCTTCTACTTCAGTGATATAAAATCAATTCTTTCCAGGGAGGAAATCATAAATAACACTAAATTTCACTTTTCTCATATGATTTTTCAAGGTGTATGTTGGGTTGTTTGTCACTTTTGAGAGCTCTGGTAGCCAAAAAGTTAATTCTTTGGAAGTGGAAGTCACCAGCAGTTCTTGAAGTAATTGACTGGGATCTAGAAGTGAGTGATTTATCTCACTGGGCAAAGGTATTATTTAAGTTCAAAGAGAAAATTTCAAACATAGGACTTCAGGCCTAGATGTTACTTTTCATTTTCAAAAAAGAAGCCTCTGAAATACAACACCATAATAAATTTTATAAACATTCTTAATAAATAAAAATGAATAAGTTATTTCTTTCACACATTACCAGAAACTATTAAGAGTTATTATATGTAAAATTCCAAAAATAAAATCGTAGTCTAGGTTTACACTGGAACTGGTGTAACAATTTTATTTAATGTCATCTAGCCTAATGCCATCAGGGTATGCAGTTAGAGAACTTTTATACCCCCTTTTCTACCACAAGAATAAAAACAAATAGAAAAAAACTTTGTTTTTGTTTAGAATTATACTCTTTAACTGAATTATGCCTACAGTGCTAGTAAGATACTTTGTCCATATCTCTACTGTTTTTAAAGGCAGCATATGGATAGTTCTTCAGCTATAGTTACTACTGCATTTAATAAGGTGGATCTGTAAGTATCAGAATTTAGTGAGATGAATCTATATCACAGAGTTGTTTGTCATTTAATTAAAGGTTCTACATGTGAAAATATATGACCAACTTCTGAAAAGATGAATGTATATACGTAGGATGTATTCACAACTTCTAATATTAATAAAAGTATGTAAAATTCTTTAACCAATTATAAATGTGAAAGAACATTCAAAAACACTTGTATGTAATGTGCAGGATTCTCAAGAGAAATGCAGGCATCTGCTCCAATTAAATCTGTGGAAGTGGAATAGTTTCACAATTTTTAAAATTCTGAGGCACCTCTCCCAATCTATGAATTCTTCAGAAAGCCAACCCTCTGAAAGGTACTGCAGATTTAACTGAATAGAAGGCAGTGCATACTACCAAATGAAAATAAACAGCATTCCTTTCCTTCAAATATTCCTTTGTTACTCATTACTTCATAATATGCCCATTTGTCTATTTTCAAATTCCATTAAAATATATCAGTTCTGAACCAAGTATAGGGAAGATGATTTCCCTTCAGTTTACTGTATATTCACACTAAAAAGTATAAAATATTTCTTGTATGCTCCTTGCATAATTGCTCTCTATAATCAAGTGTTGCAGCTGAAGAATCCCTGTTCATTAGTTGCAAGTATTATACACACATACTCATGCACACACATACACACACCTCATTTAAGCATATTAGCAATAAAGTTAAATCAAGTAAATATCTGGAAGCTGTACAGGATTTAAACCAAACTGAGGATGTGTGTTTCTTGAAATTATGCAATGACAGTAGATTTTAAAACCATCTCCTGGGTACTGTTTTCATGAATACAATTTTGAAAGAATGTATAAGTCACATCTTTCATGAGAACAATTGCTTTTTATTGCTTTTGCCTTAAATATAATAAGGAAAGAACTAGAATACAGCGGTAGGTGAATTTCCATTGTAAGATAACAATTTGCAACTTTTTTAGACTTGATTTTGGTTTTATTGTCAGAATGGACAATAATAGCTAAAAAGAATTCTTTGTGACATGTCTGAATACCATAAATATTGACAAGTTATTTCAGTTCTAACCTAGAAGAATGCTTCGTAAAGAACATTTAAATTATTATTGTGCATGCATTATTTAACAAAACTTACTTATTCTGAACATTAACATTGTTAGTGTCAGGTTTTTTTCCTTAAATCAATCCCAGTATGAAAGCATTGCATGCAACCATTTCCAAATGATGTGTCTGTTTAAATTTCAGTCCAAGCATTGCTGCATGACCTTCATCTACAATATAACTGAATTCCGATACAGTCTTAGAAGCTGTTGCTCACTGCAGCTTTTATAGAGAGAAAAATATTCTTTTTCATAGTTTTTTAATTTATTTGACAGAAAAAGGAATTTCCTGTTCTGAAACCTTTGGAGAATAATCATTAAATGCATTAGTTATGAATCAACTGCCAAGAAAATATTTAGATGACATGCTCTCATTCTTTGCCACTTAGTGAGTGTGTGGTCATGTCTTCATCCAGCTGCAGTTCAACAGCTATCATTCTTTAGAAAGATATCAAAGTTGAAAGACACCAATAGCTAATGTATTCAAGGTGAAGATTTTTGGACATTTGCTATATAAAACAAGTATAGCAGAAAAAATGAAAAGAGTCGATAATGGATGACTTCAAGGCTGAGATTGCTCTTGATAAAAGAAGGAAGACTTCCTGCGTAGTGAGTGCTCTTCATAACAGAAGAAATACTTTCTCTATGGAAGGAAATATAATATATATATTTTTAATTATTTATAAAATTACTTCATATTAATCTAATTTTTGGCTTATCTTGATTCATCTTTTGACATTTGTTTCATTATAGGTTTTGTATTATATCAAGAAAATAACTTCATTGCCATCCGACATGGGGAATATCTTTCATTGTAAGCATTCAAATGATTTTCTTTTATGACGATATCTCATGGTTCATTTTAATAATTTTAGAACTGTAGAATTAGAACCTGATAAACACATCAAGACATTAAGGTACAATTGCTGATGACCCTTGTTCTTTTTCTGAAAGGAGGATTATTACAATGAATGGATTTATGTCAGTATACTCTGTTTAATTCATTAACTCCTTAACTATGTTAATAGTGCACCATGGTGAAATACGCTCAGTGTTGTTAGCTATGGAACAGCATGAGTACTGTTCTCCCAGGTTCTTTACTGAAGTCTTAGATTACTGCAAACTATCATAGATTCATAGAATGGTTTGGGTTGGAAGGGACCTTTAAAATCATCTAGTTACAACACACCGGCCATAGGCAGGGATACCTCACTCCAGATCAGGTTGGTTAAAATCCCAACCAGCCTGGTCTTGAATGCCTCCAGGATGGTAACTGATGTTATTTTCTCAAATGCACATTCAAATAATTTACTATACTACAGATTGTTAAATTCAAATTTTTCTTTCTTAAAACTGAAGTATATGTTCCTCCAAAGATACTACTGTTATTAAAATTAATCATTAATGTTAATTATTAACCATAATATTTATCAATTAAATAAATATTTTTATTACTTCCATTTTTTTCCTTATTGATGCATAAATGAGGCTTACAAAAATTAAGCTGTTATAGTAGTATTGAGATTCTAGTCCGTTTCCTCCTTCAAGGTTTCAAAGAAGTGTACATGACATTGTGGAATTATTTCTTGATTTTGGCCAAATGGTTTGTAGTGAACTCTGTTTATACCTCAACGTGAGTGAAGTCAAAGCAGCTTAACAAAAAGTGCAGCTTTCTTAATGCTTTCTAATGAATATATTTTTCAGTTTTAGACAGCAGCCAGGAACTTGTATGTTGGACCATATTTGCAACAACTAAATAGGCTTAAAGAAATTGTGCTATGGATGTTATAATTAATTATCTACATCTGTTCAAATCTCCACCAATATCACCCAGTATAGCTCCCATTACAACAAATGTCAATGTCTATCTCCACCTGAAGCAATCCATGCTATCGTAAGAAGAACAATATTTTCTTGGTTTATTATTAATTCATACTATCATCATGATAAATATTTACCACAAAGCATCACAAAATTTAATGTAAAACCTAACTTCTTTAAAAAATGACTTATTGTCTCACCATCAAGACTGAGGCACTTTTTAATGTTCCTATACTGTCAGCAGTTTCTTTTTCATAAAAAAATCATAAAAAGCAGATATCTCTAATGCCAGTTAATAATATTTCTATAATCCTAATACATTTCAGGGAAAAAATAATATGTATTTCTTATAAATCTGTATCCTTTCCTACTATCTATAATACCAACAGACAATTTCGTACATTCTGCTGTATTGTACTTCTCTCTTCCATTTCAAGAGAAGTATGGTTTCCATTTTTCTGTTTTTCAAGCACTGTGTCTGTTGTGATATATAAATATTCATTGAAAGAATATAGGTAAAATATTGAGGAAAATTATTTTTTAGGCTATTCAGTGTCGGCAATTTTAAATTTTATAGGTCAAGCTATTGCTTTTCAAGTAACAGACAAGCATCAACCCACACCCTTACTACCTGACAGTGAGGGAAATGAAAGGACATGAAATCTTGTAAAATTAAAGTTTGTGAAACTCAGGGGGAGCTTTATTTCAGCCTTCAGGGTTCTCCTAAGAGAAGATGAAGAAGCAGACTCTGCATTTGAGAAGGAATAGCTTAACATAATTGTTAGAATTGTTTCACACAGTAAATCAGTGTATTGAAATGATAGTTAAAATAATAGTGAGCACGGATGAAACACTGGTATGAGTGGCCCAATGATTTGGAAAAATCAAGTCATATGGCTTCGTGATATATAAAGTAGGATTGAACTTCCCAGGAGAAAACATAAGACAATGATCTTTAGGAAGAAATTAGCTGTTTAAACAAGGAACAAGGACAGAATAAAAAACCCTGTTGTGGGCAGTCAATGAAAAAATTTCAAAAATGGGATTTGTAATCAGGAAATCTGTGATACAGAAAAATGGTGGACTGCAAAGAACAAAGCCTGAAATTGTTTAGTTTACTTGTCTAGTTTATTTGCTGTGTCTACAGGCCATGTACTTCACTGTCTCATAAAATCCTCTCATACACTTAAATAAACTGTACTTTATTGTCCTGCAACAGACACTTGGGTTGATGCTATTACTCCAAATGAAATCAATGGCAGAGCTACCCTCTGCTCAATGGGAAAAGAACCTATCCCACTCCCATAAAACACAGCAAAAGAATTAGCAGTGAGTCTGATCAATTTCTTTTCAAATGAGAACTTAGTGTAGCACTCAATAGGTTTCCTGACTCGAGCAGTTTCCTAAGTGCAGTTTCTTTTTCACTCACAGAAGTAGTATCTGAGCAATTCCGTGGCCTCTCACCCATACAAGGCCTTATCATTACACATTTTTTTCCATTTATAATTTTTCCTGATGTGAAGAGAGGTATCTTTCACCATTAAAAAGATCCTGAGAAATTAAATAGAAAATAATCTTCATTGACAAGGTGGAATTTTTGCCATAAGGACCTAATTCCAAATAAATCCTCTTGTGTGCTGAAGAGAAGCTGATCTCATGATCAGTGGGCGAAGACAAAAATGACACTCAGGATTAAGCAGATTCTAGTATTTTATAGTAATTCTTGCTACTCCAGCAGAAAAAAATAAGCAATGTCAGTACTGAGCAGTAATAGGACCTAACAGAAGAACAGACCATACTGAAATTCTGAAAGCTGATTTCATCTATCAGTAGAAGGCATTAGAGGGATTTAATATTAACAGGGCTGAACTGCTTTTATGTTTATTTACTGCATGCACCTGCAGATTGCCACTTGTCATCATATAATTCAAAATAAATGAATGTTTAATTGTATTTAGATTTCTTGAACAATGAACTCAAGAGCAAAAGCTTCTATAATGAGCTCTGTATAAAACCAGAGGGGAAAATAGCTCTTTTTAGTCCAGAAAATTCAATAATTCATCCATCCATTGTTAAGAATCTAATAGAAAGGTAGTTCTGTTGTGAATAATATTAATAATATTTTCCATTTATGTGGTATTTAATAATTCAAATTCTTTTGGAAGTAGCATAAACTTGTTTTAGATATTATTTTCTGTAAACTTATGTACCCCCAGAAGTTCCTTCTACTTTCATTTCCTCTCTTTTTCAACCTTCTTTCTAAATAGTTAAGAATCCAAACCAAATAATCTAACTTTGATTATTCCATATAGCATGTATCGGGGAAATTTTCCACCATCCGGTGGGGCACTGGCACAGGATGTACAGAGAAGCTGTGAATACCCCACACCTGGAGGTGATCCAAGCCATTAGATGGGGCCTGGGCAGCCTGATCTAGTAGTTGGCAGCCCTGCCTGCAACATGGGGTTGAAACAAGATGATCTTCTAGGTTTCTTCCAATTCAAGCCATCCTATGATTCACTAAGTCTGTGATTCTGTGATTCTGTAATTCCATGGTTCTATGATTTGTTCTGTGGGACTTTAAGAACCTGATAGGAAACAGAAACTGTGTACAAGTGGCAAGAGATGCTCTACCTGTACAACAACATTTCTGCTAAGTCTTTACACCTGTAGCTGTTACCTGTCATTAATATAGTAACTCACACTTATCTGCATACTCAACACATTCAGAACATGGACAGCCTTTTGGGAACTAGGATTTCTACATTTTCTAATTCCTGAAATCTCACTTGTTTACTAAGCCACTTTAAATGATCATTTAATGAATCCCTTAGAACTTATTATGCATACTAGTACTTACATGTACGTAACAGTACTAAGCTATCCTAGAAGCACATTTATTCACTCTTCTTTCAGTAAGGATAGAATCTGTTCAACATTATTAGAAGTGTGTGTTAATAAAAATATTGGTGAAGGATAAATTTCAAAAATCAATTCTTTTTTCTCACTTGAAGATATTGTTCCACCAAAGCATATTATTCCTATAGGAGTCTGTAAACTTCTTTGATTTTCATTTTGAGGGAGTCAGTGTATAATTTTGAAAAGGTCTGGTTTAATAGAAGTTAAATCCAGAAAAAATACTGACGTTTTTATCCCAAGAATATTGTTAGAAGGACTTTTTTTTTAAATAAACTTTTCACATTTTGATATTTTCAAACGTGTTGAGAAAAGCAAGTCATTTCAAAATTTCATTCAGAAGATAATTCCACTGTTCAAAAATATTTCATAGTTCAAAAGAAGTGAGGTTGATAAGCTTATGTAAGTTAATGGCTTACTGTAAAAGTGAAGTTTAACTTAAAACTGCAACATCATCCCTTTGCATTAGAATTACTTATCAAAAAAGTAGCAAATCTGTGTAGATATGACTTTTTATGGACAGTATGGAATGATAGAATTTATATTTTCTTCCTTTAACTGGTTTTCTACTTACTTACTTCAGCACTTAAAAGCTTATCTGCTCAGCTTTAGTGGAGTTACTTCTGAATTGCAGTCATATAAAGTGACAGAAAAATCAAGCTTGTCTTCTGAGAAAATGATAAGAATTACTGAGAGACTAGGTATGGTTTTTTGCCCAACACTGCAGTCCCACAACCACATTCAGAAATAAGAATATCTATACATAACCCAAGTGCCTTCACACTTGTGTTTTTTTCTGCTGATATGATTCACCAGATTAATTTCACTTCCACGGTGGAATCATACATAGATCAAATGGAAACAGAGGTGGGCTCAAGATATCAATCAGATCTCTTCTCATATCCAATCAGTTGCAAGTGTCATGGTGTAATCAAACCAAGTGACACCAGAAAGCAATTTGAGCTGCAAGCTTTACCCACAGCACTAACAAGACAGCAACTATGAAGAAAGAGAAAGTAAAAAAGAAAAAATAACTTCCTTCAGGCATGCAGATGATGGACATGGACTGCAGGACTTGCTTTTGTTAGACCTGATTCCACCCTGAATAAACTCAACAGCTGGCAGCACGTCAGTGTTTTGCTTGTTTTTCTGTCCCTGCTTGGGAAGCTCTGTCAAATAGAAATTCTAATCCTAAAAAGTCCAGAGCAGATGATGATGCTCTGTGGGTTTATTTGCATGTCAGTACCCCGACATTTCCAACCAATTCACAGCCTTCTCTGAGTAGCAGCACTGTGTCTGATCTGGAAACAGCCCTAAAGTTACAGTATTTTCTCTTTTTATAGGAGATGATTCATCATAGCTGTCCAGTTGTTTTTTCAACTAGAACTGAAATTCATTATGTGATTTTGTAGCCCATAGCTCTTTGTAAGGGAACATCGATATATTGAATAGTTAAACACTGAGGAACATTGATGTATTTGGTCCTTTGTATCTTGGTTTTACTAATATAGGTGACTGTTTAATCTCTTGGGGCCTGAAAAGTCCCACTTGCACATTCAGTGTCCAAAAACTACCATAAAAGAAACAATGGAAGTGATATAACTGTACAAAAATACCACTGTGGCAACAGTAATGCCTTTCTGCATCTGTCCAAATCAAAGACAAAAACAAATCCAGTTGGAGCCAAGTCCAAGGCTGAAGAGGAGAGAGCTGGAGCACATATTCTTTGGCTGAGCCAACCAAAATTTTACCATTTGTTCCAGTAGGCAAAGAAGAAATCATTTTTCAGAAAAAGTATTCAACAGTAATTTGAAATCTGGGGAAAAGGGAAATGCAAGAAACTTTTTGTATGATTTTTTATTCTCATACGGCTCTACATATACAAGCAAACAAAATTATGTGAGCATAATACTAAAATATATTTCTGTCAATAAAGCAGAACATTACATTTAACTCAGAAGTTTTATTTTAATATGGATTCCTGAACATGTTTTTTACCCTGAGTTTCTAATCATATTAAAAATGTCAATACATCGACTTCTCATTATATTTTGGGAGAAAAAAATATGCTGGAAATATCGTGATATCTAACAACATGGAAATTCTGAACTTCAAACTACCAGACAACTACTGTATGACAATAAGAAAGGGACCACAACACTCACTTTGTAAGGAGCAGATATTCAAATATTCATCTGTGAAACAAAAAAAAAATCCAATTTTTTTCTGTTTTTTTTTGTTTTTCATTGAGACACTAACAGAGTGTTTTCCAAAACAATGTTAAAAAATGTAGGATACAGCTATTAATAAGCATTATTTTCTTTGGGGAGGATTAAGTATGTCATTGCCCTTGTGACAGAAGATTCTCCTCAAGTTCCTGACCAAATTCAAGTTGGAGATATTGCATTTTGCCTACCAGAATCTTCTATCAGTTTGAATGTACATGTTAAGCATTATCATTCATGGTAAGGAATCTGGTAAATTGTACAGTCCTTTTCTTTTCTTGAAAGCAGTACTCAGTGTTTCTCTGCCATGTTACCCACTGATCTTGAGAGGTGGCAGGCAGTGGAGCTCAGAGGGAATAACAAGCACTGAACTCATCCCAAATTTTCAACTTAGCAGGATCAGTCCTCTGAAGGGCTAAGGGATTTGATTTAGTAGTTGGGTAGGGATAGTGATAGGAGGATGGTTGGACTAGATGATCTTGTAGGTCCTTTCCAACCTTATGAACCTCTGAAGCAATTATTATTTTTGCACCAGTGAAGGCTGCATGTCATCATACAAAGAGGAAGTGAAACGATTTTTGTTAACAGAGAACTTCTACATATGACAGTTACAGCAAAATAATACAGAACACTGTGTTAGTCCTCTATCCTCAGATCCTAAAGGCCATTTAACGAGCATAACAAGAAAGCAATTTAAATGGCAATCTTTTCTGGATATTCAGCCAATAGATACACATAGAAAATAGAAGTTGCATGAACAAAATGTTCTGCTGACAGAAGTGTACACACATTGGTAATCCATGCTATGGAGCACTATACCACACAGTTGGAATTGGTCTGCAGAAATATCAATCAAATGTCACTGTTCAGTGTTGCACACTTTCTTTTACATTTCAGTCTTCTTATCTCCTACAAAAGAACACTCACAAGCTTACACAAACATTAAAAACACACCTACACATGCACAAAATCTTCTTCTATTTCTTACAATTCTGAAAGTATCATTAATTTGAAAACCATGTAAAGTCCTTTCTTTGGAGAAAACACAACTAAAAGGTAAAATACTCATAAAAGTCTCTTTGAAGTGGTTTTTACTTTCAACTGCAGACACCTAAAAAATGCTGCATGGCTGGAGCCAGAAGAGGAATGGGGTAGATTTTTGCTATCTTCTTTGAGGGCTAAGTGAGGGAGTCAGTCTCTAAATGCATTATGTGGATACCAGGTGGAGAAAACAATGACCTTGTGTGACAAATTGACTCATCCACTTGTAGTTCCAGGTGCTACATCCACTTTAACATCTGTTGATATGTTTTAGGCAATTCTACAGGTTATGCCAGGGCTCTACCTGTTCTGTAACATGAGGTCATAGAAAAGCACAATATTTTTCTTTAATAAGTTTTCTAAAAATTGCTTGTTAAGCTTGACACTGCTCAGTAACTTCTGCCTGGCGTTTGAAGAACTGATTGCACCCACAAGTCCTAACAACTTTTTGGGAATGTCCACCTACCAAGGTAGATTTTTGAAGCAGTGAAGATCTACATTTTACCTTTCTTTTACGTAAATTGCCTGAAGTTGATGGTTATTGTCTCTGGCTAGGAAAGCAGAAAGGATCCTACAAACAAATCTGTGGGAACTAAAGAACAGAAACCAAATTCATTGACCATGTTTTGCTCTGTCATATAGAGAGTTTCTCTCACCTGTATGTGAGACAACTTGACATTTTCCAGTTCCTACAGGAAAAGAATGGATTTCACTTGGTGGCAGATCCCTATAGATGGATATCCTAATGCTTGTCACACTTAACTGTTTGATAATAAGAAATTATTTGGAAGAAGAAACCCACTAAACAGATGGTAACTCTTCAATTAGGAAAAATAAATCATTAATGAGATGAAAAAGTAAATTTATAAGCTTGCTGGACTTACAAAAATTTAAAAAGAAACCTGACATTTTTATTTATAAATTAACCAAATTTTTGTAATTTTGAGGTGGCTATGGCATTCATTAGTATGGAGCTTCTGAAATAGCACATGCTAATGTAAATGTGGAATATAGCTTGATTTCTAAAGGATATTCTAATGTGAAAAATAAGAAAACTAGTTACACTATAATATATATATTAAAAAAGGATATATCTTACTTAGAAGATTTTAGAAATGTAATTAAAATTTCAGTGATTTTATAAGTAACATTTTTTTTACCTTCAAAATATTATTTATTATGAACACATTGAAATCGATGTGAAACAACTTTTAGATTATTCTTCTGAAGGCAGATAGTGCTATTTTTATTCTGTTCGTTTGTGTTTTTCATTTTAGAAATTATTTAATGAATAGTTAAAAATATACAAAGAAAGTGACATGATAAGAACAAAATTTAGCAGTTTATACTTTTGTGCATCTTACTGATTTGATCAAATCTCCTTAATTTCACATTAACATATTTTTTCTGGTAGGAATTGTCAGGAGGAAAAACGAAGATGGAACCAAGTAGAAAAAGAGTAGGATTATTTGGTTGGCTTGAACAGCAAAGATGTGGGAGAAGAGCCAGGGAAGAATATTTGTAATCCAAGATCATATTCAACACTGAATTGACAACCTTTACCTTCTTATAGTTACAAAAATTTTTGTACTGCTTTAGATGCAATAAAACAGAGTTTCACAAACAATCTCAAGGAATCTGGAGAATCAGAAAATTAATGTGGAGGGACTGGAAAAATATTAAGCCAACCCAAATGTAAAAAAAAAAAAAAAAGTATTTGCCAAATCAATACTTTTGCACTATGAGATGAGGAAACAATCTTTCATGAGGGGATGTGTACGGTTAATTGCTATCTTATATTATATAGATACACATTGTGCTATGACAGTTTATATGGAGTCTCAGCCACACAGCAGGACTAATTAAGAAGGCAGATCAAGACCAACACTAGAAAAAATTGCAATAAAAATGTTGCCTTTCTTCCACCCTCTTCTTTCAGCCAATGGGAAGAGTATAATTCACAGTGTGCTTCACATTAGCCCATACATGCATGCTAAGAGATAATTCACTTCCATTACTGCATGGTGGGTGTGCATCCATGGCTACAAAGTAAGATTTTAGTACTCATGTTAATCATATAATTCTCATCCCACAGTTCTGTGGAGATGTATAATCAAGATTTCATTCATAAGGTGAAATCCATCCTGTAGATAAACCTGAAATGCATATCATGTAACACATGGATCCTATTCATACTTTGAGTAAATATATTACTAAACGTCTAATATTTTAATATTCTGTAATTAACATATTGAATCTGCTTTTTTTTTTTATATATATTGTTGTTGTTTCAGTTTTTTTTCTTTGTACTTTTTGTACTGAGTTCCTGCAGTGGGAGATGTATATGAAAATACAGGGAAGTTTATTCTCCTGAAAATGTTATATCCAAGATTAGTTTCACCTAACTTTAAAGGTATTTTAAATAAGTTAACCATGTAGACTGAGGTTTATTTCTTCATGTCATCTAGAAAGCAAAAAGTAGATAAAATCAATAGCTTCTTAAAAATGCCTGATGCTACTCTTAAGTGGCTTTTGATGGATGCTGGAGTGACCAGCTCAGGTGGTTTTCTAGTACTGGAGATAATGATTATGAGTGCAACACTAACTGTACCACCAGAGAAGACAAACATCTCCAGATTCAATATCCTCTGTATTTTGGACCTTATTACCTTGCAAATACCATTTCTTATCAGTAATTAAAAGATCTTAGGTATATAGTCTAGGCTTGACAATAAGCTTTTAAACAGAGGTCAGTTCTCTTGTTTAAACAGGAATTTCCAAAGATATTTGAGTCCTGTAGTACTGTCTGAAACATCTGCATGGTACAGATAGACATGATACAGGGCTTGTAGGAGATACATGAACATCTGGAATGGCAGCTGGAAGTCACACAAAGGATCTTTGGGCATCTCATATGTCACTGGGTGCCTATGACTGAAGAAGTGTATTGTCTTCTGAGAGTTAAAAGATGTGACTATCCTCACATGTGTATATTATAAAAGTTGTCAGTAATACTACGTTGCTTCCCCAAGTTTTACATTTATGCACACATGCTCACATGCAATTCCAAAGTCTTTCTTAAGATAAAGTTCCTTTAAAGAATTAAAACCTGAAACTCGCATGTCTGTCAACAAATTTTTTCTTCTTTGCAATTAAATAAAACCCAGCAAAATGTTATCAGCACTAGTTATAATGTACTTTATTTTTCCATTTTTATCCTGAAAAAAAAACAACCTTCAAAATAGCTATAAAGAAAATATAACTAATTTGTTCTTTGAAAAAAAAAAAAGTGTTTCGTATTTATATCCAGTCCAGGTTTTTTTCTAAATATGGGTGTCAATATTTAGTTGGCTCCATGTGGATCAGTAAGAAATACATGCAAGGCTAGATGTGCTTCACTCTATATATCTCTCTTCCAAGATACATTCCTACTTGCTGTCATTTCACGGTGCTGGGCTGCTATTCTCTCCCATCTCCTAGCAGAACATTTGCTGCAGGCTCTGTCTTTTTCCAGCTAGTCCCTAGGTAGCAGATAATCTTTGAAATTACTTTGGATTTTAGAACGTCTCCTGGACTATATTCAGTATTAGAATTAATTTCAAAAGTTAGAATATAGAAAAGGTAAAAAAAAAAAAAAAGATATAGATTCAAAAGCCTCAAAAGTTATTCTAAAATTAAGAGGAAAATACAAAAAAAAAAAAAAAAAAAAAGATATTGCTGCACAGGTACAATTCTGTTGAGCTGAAGACTGTGGAGCTATATCAATAACCTTCATTAAAGAGCATCTGCAGTTAATCTTTAGCTGATCACTAGGTGACTGAAATGTAGGACTTACACCAAGCTAAAACCTGTGGTCACAGCAGGATGAAGATTCCCCCAAGAGCCTTTTGCTTTAAGTTGGTCACCCTCACCTCCCATTGATTGATAGCTGAAGGCTTTCAACAATCTAAAGAAAGAGTTCAAAAGCTTTAAAATGTTCAGATCTTTTTTCAAGGTAAAATGTCACATGTATTTATCATTAAAAAAGAAAATTTTATCTGTTGGTGAGATCCTCAGTCTAACAGCTGGAACTCAAAAATCACAGGAAAAAAAAAAAGCCTACTCTGCAACAAAAAAAAAAAAACCTGGGAACAATTATGGGCTAAGTACAAATTAACACCTATGTATATTTCAGTACAACCTATGCAACTGGGGAGAATCTCTATTATCTGTCCCAAAGCCATTGTAAAATTCCCAGATTATTCATCCTTTTTATCTGATTGTAAGAAATATTTGTAAATAATCCTTTGCCTTTGGTCAGAGTATGTATTTCTAATCCAAGGAAAAAAAAATGTTTTCTTGAAATAATCAACGTTTCTGTGCACATACAGATCAGTAATATTATCTGATGGAGACTGGTAAATAGAGATTTCAGGTACATTACAGACATGTGACTCGAGAATTTATGTCTCAGGGATGTCATCATTTTTAATCCAGCCACAAACTATGACAGAACAGTGGAGATTTCAGGGAGCATTAGTCTACAAAATGTCAGGTGCTGACCAAAGATCTTCCAGGTTTCCTCCCACATTACATGGTTTTCAATATCTACAAAATCACATAATGTCATTTTGATTATGTTCTGCTCACACTCCACCCATTTCAAACACTGTTTCTGGAAATTTAGCTTACTATTGTGTTCCCTCAGTGTGATATACAATGTTTGCTAGCTCCAGTACTGAAAGATCATAGTAACCAAGACTGTTTCGGTGAGAATGATGACCCAATTAGAACTTTGCTTGAGGAAAGAGAGAAAGCCTGAAAAAAATTAGCTCCTTAGCACACTTCCACTGAGACAAAAACACTGGATGAAATATTAGCATTCAAACAAAGTTGCAGTGAATACAAATTCCATAGTAGCAAATATAACGGGACAAAACATTCTTACTGCTACTACTAAAGGAGATGAATTTTTCTTGAACATAATGATATTTATGCCACTAAACAGTTCTTGTGCCAAAACAGAATCTCAGATTTGCTCCGATGGAGGAGTTCCAGACAGCTTTCAGGATTCAGACATAATAAACTGAACACATCTGAGCCAAGATATGGAAGTGAGAGTTCCTCAGAAACAATGAGGAGCATCTCTGCCAAATGCCTGAAGCTTGAGTATAGGGAAGAAGGGATGGAGGAGCAAAGGTAGCAATTTCAATATTCCAGTGCTACCAGCAGTGCTCATCTTGCTCTGCTGTGTGCAAACAAGGAAAAGCCACTGGGTGTGTTCATGACAGCAGATGGAATTTTCACTTGCCAAGTAGAAGGCCAGAAGGTAGGCATCAGAGTTAGTCCTCTTTTGGACCTCCTCAATTCAAGAAAATAATTGAGAAATTGGAGACAGTCATTGCAGGGCTGAAAAATGATTAGGACCTTATGGCACCTGGAAGAAGAGGTTAATGGAAATCAGCTTACTTAACCTTGTGAAGAGAAGGGCAAAGCTAATAAATGCATTGTCCTCTGAATCTCTTTCTGAATCCTGAATACTATCTTCAGAAGATTACACAAGAAAGGACCAGAACTTTTAACTTCATCAGGATGTGCCCTGGGTACATAGCACATGGCCTAAGACATTATTTGACCACATTTATCAAATAAATATTTTAACATGAAAGACTTAAAACTCTAGTTTTAAGCAGCAAAAACATGACCTTTTGGGGTGCCATTAGTTTTCACCTGCTTTTATTCTGCCTCACTTTCCTCACTTTGTCACTGGACTCCATAGTGTATCTATTAGCAAGTGACAGACTAAAAAACTGTCATTGCTGTAAGTTTCAGTTTTGTGTGTGTATGTGTGTTTGTGTGTGTTTTATCTCAGCAGATTTAGATAGTGTGATAAGCTCCAGGTAAACTGTCTAATCAAGAACTTTATTCCTTATTTTGCTTTGCTTATGCACGTGGCTTTTGCTTTACTTGTTAAACTGTCTTCATCTTTACCAATGAGTTTTCTTGCTTTACCCTTTTACCCTTTTATTTCCTCCCTTCATCCCATTGTGGGGGAACTGAGTGATCAGCTTTGTGGTTAACCCACAGAATTCAGTAACACATGATACAGTGATATACTTTATATTCCCTGATTTTATTGCACAATGCAGAGCCAGAATTTGAGATTGACACGCAAAAATTTCTGAAGTTTTCTGTTAGGAGTAGTAACAAAATAAAGATATTGGCTGCAAGACAAATATAGAAGAACTTCCTTTAACTGGTTCAGTGTACAACAGCAGCTTATTATCAACACTCATATATTTCTGTTGTGGTACATATTGTAAAGAAACATCTGTTTGAAAGTGTGCTTCAGATATATTCATTAAAAATCTGTGATACATGAGTGTCTAGTCTGAAACCAAGTTGCCAGCCTTTGGTGAATATCAGTTTAGGAATCATTAATAATTAGCATTAATGCTTACCATATATTTGAAGTAATATGTGTGGCTGGATATTTGATGAAAGATTGATTAATCTTTTAGAGCAAATGCATGATCAGACATCTTTTATTGTGGTTCAGAGCATTTCAAAGCTTCACTTACATTAGACACCTTCACTTTATGATCCACCTGTGAACTGCAATACAATCAAAGACACTGCACTCTCTTAGCTTTATTTACAATCTAAATACAATGAACTCTACAAGGATTTTACTTGTAAATTATTCATCTTCGAATTGAACCCAAACATTTTTCCTGTTGAGACTTGAAAGGGATGGGGAAAAGTTTATCTTCAATCTAAATAATTGGAAATTTTTTCAAGTAAATTTTCATAAACCCTACTGTTAGTGTTGGATCTATCCTCAGTGTTAGACAGCTGAGATCCCTCTGCTCAGAAAGTACTACACTTCTTGTCAGGCTTTGTTCAGCCATTGGAAAAATAAATAAAAATTGTGCTCCCCTGAATGAAGGAGAGAATGAGTTTAAATAAAGCATCCATTATGACTCTTAAAGGGAAGGCAGCAAAAAGCAGGCACAATGCTGTTCCTCATGAGGCTGAGAAGATAAAGACACAGAAATAGCTAATGTATATTTGGTGAAGATAAGTGCCTGTCTTTGAAAGAACGGTGAGAAAAGCAGAGTGATTTGTAATAGGGCATCATCCAGATAATTTGTATATCATATGTTAAAGGGAGAAGGTAGATTTGGTAATCCTTTTTTCTATTGTTTCTGTCAAGAAAAAATAAGTCCAGTAAACCAGCCTCACCAGTCAACAAAAGCAGGAATAATTTTAACCACCTGAAAGTTCAATGACTAATTTAATCTTGTCATTTATTTCATTTCCAGGTTAATAAATCAGGAGAGATAGCACTCATAGAATTATGTTTATTCCTGATATAGTACCAAAGTGGGATGAATCTCCCACTGGAGAACCACGTCTACCTCCTTTAACCAAAGGGAGCCCAGAATTGTAGTTTAGACTGCATCCTTGTGCTTATGAGCCTGAGAATACAAATTCAACAATAGCAAAGTATAATGTGACCATTATCTACCATATCTACCCCAAATCCTCCCTCCCTCTTGTGACTTGTAGCACAGGGAATTTATGTCTCACAGACAACTTCTTTGCATTAATAGCCCAAGTTGGATTATTTTTATGTGTAGCTATGTAAGTCAAACATCACTGTGGGTTCACACAAGGGAAAGCACCACTTTTCTCCTAGGAAAGATAGTCACTAAATTTATCTTACTCATTTCTGTGTCTCTGTGATATTAAATACTTATGAGCATGTATTTACCCTGACTTCAACCCGCTCACAGATCTAAAGGAAAATCATTCAGTAATGCAAAAGTACAGGTGCAAATAATTTATTCTGACTTTCTTTTCTGATAAGACAAAACTGCACTGCACCTCATTTTCTCTCTTAGAATACTTTTTCTCATCATTCTGCACTGGATAGCTTAATCTCTGAATAAGCATCTAACCTCTGTCATATTTTCTCTTCTACAAATCACTTAGGTCTCTGTTCAGATTTTCACTACCAAAATCATCTTAAATTGAATTTAAGCATATTAGATGTAGACAGGAATTCTGCCCACTTAGTGCCAAAGGCAACCTGACTGTGTTACGTCTTTCTATCCAACTTAGAGTATGTTTCCCAAGACATCTAAACCTCAACTCTTATCCCTAATATAAGCTGCAGTGATGCCTACATCGTAACACAGCTCATCAGAAAGCTGCAAAGCACCCAAACTCTACCTAAATCTGCAAAAATTGCCTTTAATACATATAAAGAGCGCTAAGTTAAGCTCAGGCAAGCAGAGGATCTTCCATTACATTTTCTGATTATTGAAGCACTCACCAAAGAAACGTTGATCACTAAACACTTGCTCTTTCTCATCCTCTAGGGACCCCTACCTCCCAAGAGCGATCTCAAGCAAAGGTTTGCCTGCTTGCCAAAAACAGGTCATGAGAAAGAAAGGAATGTAAGAAAAAGAAGCACCTATGTAGACAGTGATTCTGTAAAGCCAAGGAAAGGAGGCCTTGCTGAAATTTTTCACTTATGGTATAGCAATATTTAGCTTGGGCAACTATAGAAAGTAATTAGAATACGATCGATTAGTTGATCCCTTCATTCCATCTGACGGTAATATGGTATTATTCAAACCACAAAGAATCTTAATCTTTTTCCAGGTCTCACTAGATTTTATCCCTACAGAACAGAAGACGTTCCCTGTTTCTTTGCCCTCTAGCAAAAGAGAACTGTACTAACAATACATAAAGGATACAATGGCAAGTACCCCAAAAATATAACTATATAAAATATTTCTAAGATTGCCTGTTCAACATAATTCTGATTTTAATGTGTCTTACTGTTGATCTGTTTTTCATAGGCTAAATTCTAATATTATTCACTGTATAAGGTAAAGCAAGTGTGTACAAGGTAAAGCAAGGATAGAAAAGAGAACCACTGGTTGAAAAACAACTCTAGTAGCTTTTGTGAAGTTAGTTTCTTCTAGGAAGGTATTAATCTGTTGGTAAAATTCTGGCCCAAGATTATAAAAAAGTTTGTGTGCTACTGTGCATGTAATGTTCCATGTACATCTCTGATACACCAAAAACAAAGTCTGATGATATTTCATGTGCTACATTATCCGAAGATGAACTAGAATTTTATGGATAGCCAGTCTAAGGGTCAAATATACAGATCTCTAATATACTTTTTTTTTTCAGTCAAAAAAGGAATAACATTGTGTGGAAGTAACTCTAAAATGTCTCATAATTTTTGAATAGGGCATAAAGTGTTTGATGCAAGCAAACATTCAGTTATGTAGAATTTTAAATGACGAACTTAAGAACATTTCAGTTTCCCAAGCAAAGAGGTGTGAAAAGTTGGTGATATTCAAATATCAAAAGATGTGCAGAGAACTATCTACACCAGCCAGCATGATCTGACTGCACACAGCATTCTGAAGTGTTTACAAACTAGAGCTGTTTATCTGTCTGACTGTTTATGATGGAAATTCAGCCTATTGACTATAGTAAGTAATTGATGAAACGCTTGAAGAGTCTTATTACTCAGAATAGATTTTAGGCAAACACTTACAAAATCTTTCTTTATTATTTGTATATTTAGATTAGTGAATTCATTGATTTTAAAACTATTTTAATGAATCCTTCTGAGGTTCACAATTTTATGACTGCCAAGAAATATAATGAAGGAATTCTACCAAATATTGTACATTTACTCTCTGAATATAGTAAAGAAAGGTCTTCATTACTGACTTGAGAACTGAAGCTTTGTGGGTTTTTTTCTTCAGGAGGAAAATTCTGTGGTTTTTTTTCCTTAAAAATTAGATATATTCTGTATGTATTCAGTTGATAAATATATATGTACAGAGACATATACAGACAAATACAGACAACAAATCCCTCTATGTAAAAGACTATCAACTAAAACTTTCTCTGACAGGCATTAAGGTGAAGAAGGGTATGTCAAAACTAACCTCTCTGGCCCCTGAAATCTTCATTAGGTAACTGATGTACTGATAATTTTCTAGTTCACTGTCCACATTTATCTACATTTTGGCATGAATTTCTGCTCCACCTGTTTTTTATATCCTCACATTGCCCCTGGATTCATAGCTAGTTATTTCGGAAGCAGAATGTTTCGCTGTCATTTCTGAGAAAGGTGTTTTCCTCTGTTTGCTTTGTCAGAAGCTACTGAAATTCAGACAAAATAACGTCAGTAGCTATTCTATTCCATTGTTTTGCATATAGTTTTATGTCACTTTTCTCTCTGGAATTCCAAATAATGCAGCAAGCAACATGACTATGCACATTTTTTCTTTCTTTTCATCCTATCCTGGAGGAGAAATGTGCAAAAGACTTGTTTGGGTAAGATTTTCTTATAAAGTTCTGAAGATGTGTGTGTTACTGTGCATTTGTATCAGAGAGAAAAAGTCTCACGACAAATACTGATGAGTTCATGATCCCTAGTTCCCAAGGGAAGGGTTTTTTCTGTTTGTTTGTTCTCGTATTTCCCACCCCCCCCCCCTCCCCGTTACTGTTATCCATTTTTCTAGAAGGTTAAATATCATATGTAATGTTTGCTGTCCACAACGTTAATGTAATCTTAAAATATCCACAGAGCCACATGAATATGAGAGCTAAAGCCTCCTCTTAATTTGCATTGAATGGTATGCACTTCTGTGAGCAGGGTAGCTCAAACTGATGAGAGGATGAAATGTAGCTGGGCAGTCTCTTCAATGTTGGAGGCTCTGTATCCTGTTATATCAACTTGTTATAGTCAGGATAAAAAGAAACTAAATATGCGAAGAGCTAATAACTGGTACCACCAAAGAACACACACTGGAGTTACCTAGAAACTGAGACTAAACATTTTGCTTGTTTTAGGATAGATCCTAGCTAGAGCACACAGAGATTATGGACCAGATTAATGGACTGATGAATTGCTGGTGTCTGCAAACAAACATCTACAAAAGGCAAAGAAGACATAAACTTTCCTCAATGCTTTCTTCTCTCTAGTAACATCACAGTTGTTAATACCTGAGCTTTTAGTATTTATTACTTTATCTTTTAAGGATGAGGCTGTTTTGGAGGTAGGACCATGATTACAGTGAAGGACATGTAAACATATTCATCAGCTGCATACTACTACACACCTTTGGACATTTCATTCAACAGCTACCTGCTTATCTAGGGTCTAGTTAAGACAATATATCATTACTGGACTTTCAGATTAGTTATATTAATATCCAGCCTCGGTAAACTGAAGTAATGTGCTGGGACATACACACCTGCAGTGCATTGTAAGTTACAGCTTTTGATTTCTTCTGTTCTCCCAGGGGAATAGACCTTGAAGATATCTAGATAATTGCATCCTGCCAATCTTATCTTGCAACCTCATCACATAATCCTGTTATCAAGTTCTTCCGAAAATGGTTTCTCGCTTCAACTACTTTTATGAGATTGCTGATCACAAATCACATTGGTGGTTAGGAACACTTTAATATCTAGCTTAATTTGCTCATGGCAAGTTTGTACGTTTCTGTTGTTGTGGCAGTGTCAGTATATATATAGACCTTTCACTTTTTAATGCCTACCATAACCCTGTGTTTAACAATCAATGTCTTTATCTTTGTTTTCAATTTGGACACATGCCTTTTCTTGCTAGCTGAACTGTTCATTACTGTCTCTCAGTCATCACTCAGTCATTTCCCCTTTCCAGCAAAACTTCCTCAGTTCATTGGCACAGGTAGTCTGTTCCAAAATAAACCTTTCATATTAATGACCTCAGACTCTCAGAAACAGTCATCCTCTTCTGTTGAGTACCATTACCCTGCTGTTCTCCTCCATGTCAGTAGATAAGGCATTAGTGACAGTACCTGTGAAAATAAACAATATAAGCTCGATGTGGACCTCATCAGTTTTATTTTGTAGGACATAACAGAAAATATTCTTTCAGTAGTCTATAGCTCACCAAAGTTATGTAGAGAGGGAAAAATTGGTGAAATTATATCCTTGGTCCAGTGAATTCAGTGTTTTGAATAGCAATCAATCAAGAGCAAACCATTCCCTTTAGGAAACTCTTAACTCTGCTGCTTTCCCTAAACCTAACAGGAATGTCTATGTGTTAAATTGCTCTTGCTGGGGAATGCTGAACTGCAGATAAACCAGGTGTTGAACTGTAGAGCGATACAGGATTTCTCTGCTACAATTTTCTCCTATTCCTGGGAAGAATAGTTGCAATATATTAGGTCAGCTTTCCTCTACACTGATGCTAAATCTGGAACTAAAATTTGTTATGCTTAAAAACTTCACATTAAGGCACCACAGTGTGTGAAATCAGAATATGAATTCACTGTATATTACCAGCAGCTGGGACTCCTCCACATGCACCAATAATGAAGAAGACTTTTTCAACAATGGATAACTTGCAGTCTTCTTTATTTCAGCATATCTTTATTCTTTGTCTTCTTTATTCCAGCAGGTGTCCCTAGCTCCAATCTTTTCTGGTGAAATGGGAGACCAATGCACTGTGTGGAGAAAGTGGATCAAGGAAACCCTCAAGGCATCTGCCACCTGCTGCCTTCTCCATGTTGCTCCTCTGATTACCTATCTACTAATGTGTTCACCTCCCGCATATACCTTATGATTGAAGCTAATGAGACATGGGCTGAGCAGGCAGAATTTGGTACAGTTTACTAGGACATTAGGTTCTATTGCAGACATTAGCACACACTGTCTACGTTCTCTAAGCAGATTACCTAGATTTGATTTGGTCTGGAGCAAGGTTGTTTCTTTTGACCTCACTGACCTAAAAGCCACTCATAGCATGGCAGTAGGTCTCCTTGACTTGCTCCTATTGCAGTAGAGCCTGCTGATAATACTTTCCTTGAAAGTGCTTTTCCATAGTAATCAGGTCCATGCTGTGAATATAATGTTCCCTGTTTACTATCCTTACCTATTTACTAATCAAAATTTTCCACCTCTGCATTCTTAGCATAACTGGAAAACTTTGAATAACAGTAGATGTATTTCAGACAACTATTTGACTGCATCTTTTAAGTAACACGAAGAAAACATTTTAATGTTTGCTTGTTTTTCTTTTTCTTTTTGTCCCTAGACAATACTGTCCTAATGTAGGTCAGCGTTGAAAGTTAAGTTTAAATGAAAAAAACTGGTGTAGTAATATTTCTCTGTCTAACATTACTAGAATCAAGAGAAGTAATTACTCTAGCATTACTAGAATCCAGAGAAGTAATAACCTAAGAAATCAATCAGGAAATTTTATAAAAAATGATTCTCATTAAAATTCTTTACAAAGTATAAGCTTGCTGTGTTCTTCCCCTTTTCAGCCTTAACAGTTATCACATTATAAGGTGAGGAAATTTGGGCAGTTCACATGGAAATAATTTAGCCATTTAAAAACAGTAACAATTAAATCTGTACCACCTCAAAATGTACAGAAACACAGCAACTTCCTCTGTCCGAAGATTCTAGCCTTTGATGAAGAAAATGCAAAGTTCATAATGAGAAGGCATGAACTAAAAAGAGAGTTTGTGGCACCGATGTCAGACTTGAAAATAAAGTAGTATTTTTTTGGACATGGCCTTGTAACATATATCATTACATAGGCTCAGTTTGGATTTCAAACAAAGAAAAATGCAAAAATATTCTATATTGTCTGTGATTAAAATAATGTAGACATACAAAACTAGTACCTCCTTTTACCACATCTGCAGTTTCTCAATAACCCTTACTTTTTTCTCTGTTAGCATCAACTGAAGAGAAGTCCTGTTCTCTGACTCGTTCATTTTGTTCAGCACGATAACAAATGTTAATCTAATAAGGTTAAAAGTCAGTTCACAACCCAAACCTCAAAAACAAAAAGAAAATATGAACCTAATGGGAACATGGACCTAGGCACAGATGACAGAAGAGAGATCAAATGCAAGAAATGCAGAGAAATACATTCTGACAAGAGTTAGGAAAAACATAAGTTAGAAATAGTTAGAAAGAAGAAAAGCAAACAGATAAATATGAAAATGTAAAGGCCAATCATAAACATAGTGTAAAGCCAATCATAACATTTTATGACATCATATTGATAGTGATTCTTAGCTTCTTTACTCTTGACACTGATAATCTGCAGATGATACCAGATTACAGATTTTTTTTCTAGTATCTAACTTCTATTGGTTTTGCATTGATGAATTTGGCTCAAGGTGTAACAGAATCATAGAAGGATAGAATCAGTTGAACTGGAAGAAACCATTAAAGATCATTCAGTCCAACTCCCCTACATTGAACATGGACAGTATGTTTTAATATAGCATATTTTCTGTCTTTTTTTGTTGTTGTTGTTCAAGTGGCAGAAAATGGCTTCTTAGGCAAGCATCTATTGGAACGGAAATTACATTTTCAAAGACAGTGTTTTGATTAAGCAAGTGTTTTCTGAATCAAAGTACCAGTTGCCAAAATTAAAAAGAAAATTATGGGTTGTTTTTTTGTTTTTTAGTTTTTTAAACCTTTTAAAAGACAGGGAAAAAAAATCTTAATTTTATTTCAGTGACGTATGAGGACAAACCAGTTCAAGGAAATCATGCTCTGCCATACAGTATAGTACACAAACATAATATTATCAACACTTAAAATATTTGATATTTTTTTTAATGAACCTCCACACTTAGAGTTGTGGTAGCATGTGAGAAAATCATCTTTCATTTTCATACATTGTCAAACATTCCAAGCATTAATTTCTACCAAATAAAATTAGAAAACTGTGAAGCAAGTGGTTTTTTTTCATTGGTTGGTTGGTTTGGTTTTAATCTTACCATTATTTAAAAGTGACCTCATACCTACAGGGTTTTACCTTCTGTTTTAGTGTTAGTGTTTTTCCATTGAACAGCATTGAAATGACAAAGTTTCAGACAGGAAGCAAATTTTTTGATTACTTTATTTCTAAATGTAGTAAATTAAATTAAGTATGTAGAGTAAATGATAAGTGAGAGATGATAAGTGAGGGGATGTTTGGATTGGATGTCAGATGGAAGTTCATTACAGAGAAAGTGGTGAGGTGCTGGAACAGGCTGCCCAGATCGCTTCTGGATGCTCCATCTCTGGAGGTGTTCTAGACAAAATTGGAGGGGGCTACTTGGTCTAGTACCAGATCTGAAGGTTGCTGGCCCTACCTGTGGCAGGGAGTTTGGATCCTGATGACCCTTGGTGCAGGAAGATGTAACTATGAGTGAGTCAACAAAGTCTGACAATCTCTTTGTTGACTCACTCACAGTTACATCTTCCCCCCACACCTTCCAACCCAAGCCATTCTATGATTCTATGATTGTATGATTCCATGAATCTTCACATAGGGAAATTTTCCTCAAAGGTCATAAAGAAAATAATTTAGGCTATTTAATGGTGTTTTCAACATAACCATGTGGAGCATAGAAGAATGAGTGCAGTGAGCATAGAGATCTGAGGATAAAGCCTGGAAGGGAGAACATGAAGGATGAAAGATTCCCCTTTTTATTTTCCTCTCAATCAGCATTTTGTCCCTCTAGTTCCAAGAGATTTGGTACTCAAGTGACTCAAGTGGAGCAGCAGTGGAGGAATGATGCAGTTGTCTACACACCTGGGATAGCTGCTTTAGCTTCTATCCTTTTTTATCAGTGCTGTTGTGAAGATGCCAGATGTGCTTCTGTTTCCACAGGATGAGAGTAACTACCAGCAGCTGTTTCAAGCATAAGAAAGCAAAGACTTGTTTATTGGTGCTAGTCCATAGATGTTACAGTAACTTACTAGATTTAGTATTTTTTCCTGAATAAACTTAAAGCCAAAGAGGAGAATAAACTTAACATTTCCATAGTGAGCAACAGACTTTCTGAAGAAGGAGCACTGCATGTCACATGCTCTCAAGAAGCAATTGCTCTCCTTCAGTCTGTGTCACAAATAACCCACCTCAACTGATGGTCATCCTGTCCTGATACTCATACAAAAAGAAATAGAACTCAGTCGCAAAACTTCAGGGAGAAGTTCAGTTTAAGAAAGAACAAATGGGACAAAGCTGTATTTTGACTAAAATATTCATTCAATCTTAGTACATTTCAGAGCCATTTCCATTATGCTTCTCTGACCTACAGTCAAATTTTATCCTATATCTTGGCTCAAGAAAATGGATCTTCTCGAAGAAATAAGTTGGTTACTATTCAAGTTTGAGAGGTAAACTTTTCAAAGATACTACCTCTTTATAAGTTCATAAGTTCATAAGTTCATAAGGTTGGAAAGGACCTATAAGATCATCTAGTCCAACCATCCTCCTATCACTATCTCTACCCAACTACTAAATTAAGTCCTTTAGCACCTCATCTAAACGCTTCTTGAACAGCGCTAGGGATGGTGCCTCAACCACCTCCCTAGGCAGGCCATTCCAGTGCCTGACCACTCTTTCAGAAAAGAAATGCTTCCTGAGGTCTAATCTAAATCTTCCCTGGCGCAACTTGTGGCCATTCCCTCTCGTCCTGTCATTACTTATCAGGGAGAAGAGGCCTACCCCCTCCTCACCACAACCCCCCTTCAGGAAGTGGTAGAGTGTATACCACTATATAGAGTGTATGTATTATAACTTAATTCCAAGATGCCATGATATTTTATATAATCCTAGTGAAAAGAAACAAGAGACAGAAGGATTTGAGTAGAAATCCAGTTGGCTAAATTGGAACCCCTGTGTTCAGTGGAAGAGCCTGGGAGATTTTTTCTTCAATCGCTGAGGCTCTTTTGAAGAACATTTTCAAATTCTAAAATCTGAGACTATTTCCAGATATATCATTGAAAGGAAAACTTTTACTGGGCTAATTCTGGAAATATCTCTTAGAAGTAATCACCATCTGTTCCACCTGCATTAACAGTCCTGAATAGACAGATGGAAGATAAGGAACACATAAAACTTCCTGTTTCTTTATTATTATTATTTTGATCTGACAGAGGAAACAGATGAAGAATAAGTCAGAGGATACTTTGAAATAAGATGAGAAGTAAGGTTGTCTTTTAGGCTTTGGCCAAAAGCAAGTCTTTAAAGTCAGTTCATAATTGCACTGGCAACCAGTGTAGACTCTTGTGTATGTCAATACCAATGAGCGATTGTCAATATCTCTGATCAGCAACATTTTGCATCATTTGTAACTTGTATACTGAGTCTAAAGGGAGACTTCTAAGTAAATCATTACAGCACATTGTAAATGCAGGAACCAGTTTCTCTTAAAATGCTTTAGTAACACTTCATTAATTATATTGAACCTGCAGCCCAAAATTCTTCTTGCTTATATTCATCACTTACCACGACCTGTTGTCTATATATTGTCTAAGACACTACTATATCAAGCTGAATAGGCAAATTATACCCCATGGATTTTTGCAAAGAGCTAGAGAGCCACAGTTCTCACTGACATCAGCAGTTCAGACAAAGCTGAATGTGGCATCTGACAGTAATGGGAACTAAGGAAGGTATATTAGCAAAAACTTTGGTTAACAAAGGCAGCTACTTTGCTATTGCAGGTGTTTCCCACTCATTCACTCAAAATCTCTTGTATTTACTATTCACAATTATTCACTAAGCAATTCTTTGTCTGCATTTCATTTGCAGTGAGTTCTTCTGAGTGATCAGCTGAGCTGCTTTGTTCAGATGATACCAGCAGATCACATGGCACCATACCTTTATTCTGTTAGTCAGTTTACTGATGTTTGGTTACTCAGGATTATGGTAACCCATTTGCTTCTGCTGCACATGCTTGGAAATTGCTTAAAAACACAAATGAGCAGATTGACAGATTTTACTCTGGAGAAAAATAGCCCCCAAAATTGCATAGAAAGCAGCTTTTCACTTATAGTATCCTGGTAAATACTTGCTCAAATCTTAGCCCTCCTCTTTGGATCCTGCAGCTACGAAAGTTTGTTTTCTGCAACCAACCCAGGTAAGTTAGTGCAAAGGGATGAGGAAAAATGTACAGCTGACCAGTGAGGCAATTTTCAACCAGAACTGCCTTGTTTCCAGCAGCAGTTTTCTGCTAGTTATTAAAGAAGACTTCCAACTGGACTCAGTCCCATCTCACCTGCTCTCTGAGCCTGAGTATCCCTCTCTGGTGAGCCAGTTAGCTCCCTCCAGATCTGAGCATGAGCATGGACAAACCTTCCAGTACAGTGGGGACCGTCAGGGGATCTGAAATGGATGCAGAATCTCCCTCATGAGAATATCAGAAATTCCTCAGGCCTGGATCCGCTGCAGCTGAAACAAGGCAGCCAGAACAGATTCTAGAATGGAAGAGTGGTAAGAGCAGGAGGACTCACAGAGCAGCAGCCACAAGGAATAGCTTCCAGGATCAGAGTCTAATTATCTAAAATAAAATGACAGAACACATTATCATTTTCATTACACAGGCCTCATATATTATTCTTCATACAGTAGTATGAGTAGAGCTTTCAAACCACTTTTCCTTTAATCTCCATTCTTTTTTCTTCATCACATTTGCCTGTGTTTTCCTAATACCTTCACCAGCATTAGTCACAACTGGCAGGAGCCCATAGAGAGATTTAGAGAACATTATTTTTTGCCCTCTGTGCATACATTAGTGTTGCCCTTTAAAGACGCAGCCCTTTGTCCTTGTAATGAAGAATAAAACTCATTTCCAAGCATCCCAATAAGATTATCTCAAATAATAGCAATTCAATTAGCTCAGGCAGTTTGAAGTCTCACTTAGACTCCCAGGTGATCTCCTCCATCTTTTAATATACTGCTTTTAAATACTTTCAAATACCTGCCTAGTGTTGAGAGACAAACATGCTTCTGAGTACACAGGTAATATCCAGCCCCTTATATCTGATGCATTTAAAGGAGGAAATGGGAATAAGGAATATTTCCATCATCATTTGCCACACTTTGCCTCAAATCTTGGGAACACCTTACTCTGTCCCTTTGTCATCTTAACAAAATATCTTGAGCCTATTTGCACAAAGCTAGGCATTTAAAAGCATGTTCAGTTTGACAGTGAATCACAGAGCCCTTTCCTCCTTCAGGTCTTGCTGTCCCCTTGCCACTGTCAGTACATTTGCTTCCTTCACTCCTTAATACAGGACTTCTATTGAGATGAGCTATAATTATATAGGCAGCTGTCCTACCCTGCCATGGCCTTCAGGCATCTTCCCTGGCTACCACAGATATCTCCTTTAGTTCCCACTGCTAACTTCCCTTCAGAAACTGTTTTTTCTAGCTAGCTTTAAATATAACTAACTTCTTTCATGCTCTAAATACTCAAAAACTGCTGTTCTTGCCTCCAGCTTCCAACTTTATTTTCTTTTACACTTCTGTATCTTCTTGGAGAATTGCATTCATTTCAAAAATCATGAATTTCAATTTACCATATAGTTAATCCTTCTCTTAAACACACTCACATTATTAAAAACCTGGAGTATTAGACCACGTCATCACCCATTTGTGAAAAGATTGAGGAATTTGTTGAACTTGAAGTCAGGCTTTTAATACATGCCAAAAAAGCACAAACTTTTCCTGTCTCAGAGCCCTAGGCAAAAGGATATTTAAAGAAGGCACAAAAAGCACTGACCTGTTTCGTATAGAATGTCCCTTTTTCAATTTGACTATGTAGTCTGAAAGCACGATCAGTATTGAGAGGAGATAGAAAACATGAACAAGCCACGGTAATAACATTGTTTTCTAGTAATGGTATTATCATTTGTAAGGTAGCCAAATCTAACTATATGTGAACTAATCCTTGTTGATATCCTTGTTAATTGCATAGAAGATGGACTAGATGACCTTTAAGGGTCCCTTCCAACTCAAATTATTCAGTGATTCTCTGAAATCCTAAAAAGCCTCTAATTTCCTAGTTAAATCTTGATTAATTGGAAGTAACTTCTGCAACCCCAAGTGAGAAAATTAAAAATGTCTTGATAAAATGCCTGTGAAGGAATTTCAAATGGTCTAAAAATTTTTCAGTTGACATTCTAACTTGGAAATACATATATCTGATATATAGACCAAGAATAGACTATTTCGATGACAACAATTAAAATAGATAAATTTTTCCAGAAAATAAATAACAGTGGTAACAGTAATCATGGTTTATTGGAGGTTGTTAGGGGGGAGAATGTTAGGAGAATGTTACTAAGGAGGATGTTAGGAAGCCTAAAATGGGATGCTACTTGTTGTGCAATAAAAAATACACAAAAATCCAATGACCCACAGCCACACATACATCCTTGGAAGCTGAGAGAAATAATGAAGAAATGGTGTTCAGATTCAGAAAGATTTGGAGGATTTGGATGATCAGACCTCTGTGGGAACAAAAGCACATTGCTCTTAAATATTCTTGAACCAAGGGGAAAAATTTGTAGGATTTGGGGAAAAAAAAGGCTCAGATTTTCAGTTCGTGGCAAACATTGTGTTTGGGACTAATGAAGAACAGAAAACCTTACACATGACAGCCATAAAACATTTACATGCAATACTATACTTAGTGGTCTTAATACCAAAGAAGATTGCAAAACAAAAGTGCTGATGGTCAGCTCCTAGCTGAAATATTGTGTTCAGTGCTGATTAAAGATGGAAATACTACAAAATAATACAGAAAAAGTTGGTGTGTAGTCTAATACATTCTTATTTATCTCCAAGGTTGAGAGGTATCAGCTGGGAGAAGTAAAGTCTGAGGTACTTCAGCAGCTAACCAGTGCTGAAAGAGTTCTTAAGCACAGTCATAGAATACAGTCATAATAATTCAGGTAAGACAGAATACTGTATGTGTTAAAATGCCAATGAAACTGCACATTTATATCAGGAAGAAAATAGTTCCTTTTGACTATGTATGCCCATTTTTGAATTATCTGTATGTTTTTACTCTCAGCTCACTTATAAAATATGAAATAACTTTAGGGACTTAAATCTACAGGTTCCTATCAAATATTTTTAAATCAGTGCATAAACAGAAAGAAAAAAATAAAAATAAAATAAAAATAAATAAATAAAATAAAAATAAAATAAAATAAAAAAAATAAAATTAAAAAAAAAAAAACCCAGCAAGGTATCTTATTGAATTTGTCTAATTGGCTATATATACAGGCAATGAATGAGAGATTTTGTATAGTTATGTTGTTGAAGAACATAACTGTGCTGAAATCAAGGGGATGATGTTCTTTACCACTTCCATTTCAGAGACAATTCCATTTCTCTTTGTAATCTGGCTGCTTACAATGCTGGCATGCCAAAATACATGTGGCATAATGTTGTGAGACATGGCCGAGGGGGATTGTTTTCTGTTCACAGCAGGTATGACACAACAGTGGCCGCTACCTTGCTCCTGCTGTTTATGCTTGCTGTGATCCCACTACATACAGCCCTTGCACCTGATGAAATTCACTCTGATTCAGTCATTCATGTTCAATCTCACAAACCTATCCAATGTCGAAAGCTACTTTGTAAATTGATGACGAGCTCTCAGAGAACTATGGCTCTTCATCATCTTCATAATCAGACCTCTAGGTCTGCAGCCATATGTTCAGAAAAACACCTGGTATTACTTTGCCAGTTATACTGAGCGTGACACAGACTTGCAGAGAGTGTTTTTCATTTATAAATCCTAGTTTCTTGTGCTGGACACATAAACATCACATTGTGATTGCTTCTGTATTTATAGCAAATAAATCTAGAATCTGCCACTTGTTTTTTCTCATATTCTTTTTTTAACTCGATATACAGTTTTTAATTAGATCAACCTCAGTTCTTTCATTGCTTGCTAATACTCATTTGAACAGCACAGTTCTGCTGGACCTTGAGATAACCACTACCAATTTATTGTAACAACCTTGTTTTGACCTATTTATGCACAACCTCGCAAATCATTCACTCAGACTCTAATTAGTTCATATATAATCATTCAAATGCATTCAGGTTAGCTGTATTTTGTAGGTAGGTGATGGAATGATCTGGTTTCACCAGCCAGCTTGTTTCTCTTCACATCAGGCTCAATAAATGAGCTGTCTCTACACATGTAAACAGGAGATCAAACGATGTCAGTAACAGAACTCAGAAACATATAGAGTTTTAAGCAACCAGTAAAAATTATGTGCCAGAGTATGATTACTATTTTTAGGTAGACATATCCTACAGGGTGAGGCAAGTGATTGTATGACAGGGATGGATATTAAGGGATGCAGAGGCTGTCTCTTGGAAAAGGAAAGTTAAGGCTGTAGAGACAGTTGAGAAAGGAGTCTCTGTAGCACCACAATGGTAGTGAGAAATATGCTTTCTGATAAAGCTACTGCTTTCCATTACATGTCACTACACAACTCTCAGCCTTAGGCCCCATATACCCCATGTGCTTCACCAACAGAATTCCAGTCCAGACAAAAAGCAGTGATGCCAGTACATGAGGATATCTGGAAGCCAAGTCTCATCTTTCTCTGCCTCCTGTGACTTCAATAGTTCTGAGTTTCCTCTCTACAATGCAAAATTCAAGTGGGCTTATTCTCAATTTTATTTAATTTACTTCTAATTGAATATGAAATTGCATACGTGAATGATGTACTACTTACAGTTCTTGGGTACATGAATGACTTAATCTGGTCACCTGTCATGACAGAAATCTTCAGTAGGAACACTGTACAACTAGAGCTGTGGTTACAGTTAATTTTTCATCTTGCCGACCACGTCAAAGCTTCAAAAATTTATGTTTTATCAAAATTAAACATTTTCTGTTGCCTTGCCAAATCAAAACACCCTGAAGAAATATATGAAAGAAACATTCTGTTTACATCAGTAGCTATGAAGCACTTTTTATTTCTCTTCAGTTTCAAGACTGCTATGCACCTCATTCCTCATCCAAATGATACTCTAGTTTTCTATTAGGATTTCATTCTACCAATTTTGCTTCCAATGTTATGGATATATTTACATCAGTAAATTGTAGAGGGCATGGTCCATTCTCTGACCCTGAATTCAAAAGTTGTAATGTGATCCTATCACACAGAACACATCAAAGCTCTTACTGAGGATAGTCCCTGGAATAATTCCTGAAGTGTGCACAGATTGCATTAGGGAGAGTACAGGTTATTGACAACTTTTTTTCTAGGGAGCATGTTAACAATACAGTTCACTTGGTGATTACAGGCTGCTACCTCATTTCTTTAATTTGTGAATTCGAGGGTAAACTATGTGAAGTCACAATCTGAAGTTCTTCTGAAATAGAAAAAGTGAAGAAAAGATGAAATGTTTACATGCTTAGCAAATATAAAATACACAGGTTTATTCAGGGCTAACTATGATTCAACTTAGGGGGAAGCCCCTTTGAAAATCATGCCTTTCAATATATAACCCTCAAGAATTTAAAGAAGGCATTCTTTTGTAATGTTTTCCCCTGAAATATTTTCTGCCTCTGATGAAAACTGGATCCATCCTAAAAAGCAACTCCAGATACTTGTTGTATAGATGGGGAAGGATCTTCAATCTTGCTCTTAATTACTGTGACTCAAATTGATTTGACCTGAACTCTTTCTGCCTTTCAAGTAGAGTAAGAACCACAGGCAAGCTCCCCAGCTTTTGATCTAACATGCTGGCTGACAAATAAGTAATTGTAAGGAGCTGATTTATTGTCCAGCATGCCACAGCTGGATGTAAAATATGTATTTTAAATGTGAGAAACAATTTCCATTTCTTTTACTCATAAAATCCAATAAATTAATCCAAGCACTTATAAATAATTGACATTTCACAATGGAGAGATTTTTTTTTACCACTTACAAATGTGCTCCTTTTAAAACCAAATGCTTTAAGGAGAAAATTCTGGTGAACTTCAAGGCTACAAATATACCTCAGGGTTCTACTTTCAACAAAATAAGCCATAAAACTAAAAAGGAAGAATATTTTATGATGCCACTAGGACCCCAAAATATAGCATTGTCCAAGTTTTACTTTTATCTTATATAGTACATGGAACCTGCTACAGATTACAAGCTGATATCCTCACAGTTCCTTCCTGTAGCTTTTTTACTTTCCAGTTTCCTTATTCTTCTGAAATTTCACCAGGGTGAGAAAGAAGAAGAATGAAGGGATCCTGGAGGATAACAAGTTTGGCTGAACTTCTTACTGATAAGAACTTCCTTGTCCACATGAAGAATGTAAATTATAAGAACCTGCTAATTACAATAAGAAAAATTTCATCTCAAGGATCACTTCAGCTCTAGAAGAGGTTACTGAAGTCTACACTTCACAGAAGACCTTCAGTAACATCTGGAAGCATCTAAAGAAACACAAGTTCGAAACTTTGGGTCTACTTGATGTTCAATGAGATGTGAAACTATGGCCCTATGGTTTAGAATTGTATCACATAAATATTTATACTAACCTCATTATCAGTTGTCAGATGCTCAAAGGACAAATCCTCAACTAAAAATCTTAACAAATCTCTTCTCTAAGGTGGTAAACAACTTACTCATTGATACTAGAATACAAAATGGGTAAGTTACAATTCCTTAACACTAAGCTCAATAGGCATGGCATGGTACAGCTCATCTTCATACAGTAAATACTTGCACCTGATGACAGAGGGGATATACCCCAAGTAAATACTGGGAATAATACCTAACATGCTAAACTCTCAGTTTGCTTAGGTAGTATTTTGGACAGTATGGAATCCACGTCTGAGTTGGCTAAAAAGTTAGAATTAGTGATCATAAAGAAGCTCACAGGTCCACATCTTGTTTTGCTGATCTTACCAGTAAAAATATAATTTTGTTTTTCCTATCCTACATAGAATTAGAGTCAAAGCTCTAGAAAAATAAAGAAAAATTGGAAAACTTGTATCCTTACTTCATAGTAAGAAGATATGTAAGGTCAAATTTATGTCATGGCTGTGGATCATACATACATGTCTAGATATTACTAAAATGGAAATATGAAGCAGAGAAGTTTTATCTTTTCAAAATCTGTAAGGCTCTAACAGCAGCCTTAAAGCAGCACATCATTTCCCTCATAATCCTTAACACTTAACAAAAATGGAAAGCAACTGACAAAGTGTTGCACTTGGGTTGGGGCAATCCCAGATATGTGTACAGAGAGAGAGAAGAACCCATTTGAGAGCAGCGCTGCAGGGAGGTGATTTGAGGGTGGACAAAAAGCTGGATATGAGCCAGCAGCGTGCACTTACAGCCCAGAAAGCCAACAGTATCCTGAGCTGCGTCGGCAGAAGTGTTCCAGTGGGGCAGGGAGGGAATTGTCCCCCTCTATTCTGCCCTTGTGAGACCCCATCTGAAGTACTGCAACCAATCCTAGGATCCCAGTACAAGAAAGACGTGAAGCTATTGGAGTTTGTACAGAAGAGGGCCACGAGGATGATCAGATGGCTGAAGCACCACTACTTTGAGGTCTGGCTAAGGGAGATGGGCTTGTTCAGTTTGGAGAAGGGAAGACTCTAGGAAGACTCATTATGACCTTCCAGTGTTTTAAAGGGACTTGTAATCTCAAGAGAGAGTGACTTCTTACATGGTCTGATAGTGATAGGATAAGGGGGTATAGATTTAAATTGAAAGAAAGGAAATTTAGATTAGATGTTAAAAGAATTTTTTTTATTCAAAGGGAGGTAAGGTGCTAGAACACACTGCCCAGAGAAGCTGTGAACACCCCACATCAGGAGGTACACATAGCCAGGTTGGATGGGATCCTGGGCAGCCTGATAAAGTGGGTAGCAAACCTGCCCATGTCTGCACGGTTGGAAATGAATGATCTTTAATGTCCCTTCCAATCCAAGCCATTCTATGATTCTATGATTCTTAGAAGCATGAAGGCATCCACTCTCCTTATACTGTAAATCTATCTCACTTTTGTGCATGTTACACATTGATTTCACTGCTAGTTTTAGAGCAGCCCAGACACACTCCTTGCTTTTGTTGGACTGAATAATATAAGTAGTAGAAAAATAATCCTTTCACATAATTTCCTTATTCTGTGATTTTCATTTCCTGGTGACAGATTGTGTTACAGCAGTCAGTGAAGGCTGCAGTTAAATTCATTATCACCTTCTGTTTGTACAGAGAAACAGAGATGTCATGGCCCAAAAAGTACTTATTACCTAAACCTACAGGGCAGGTAAAGGCCTATAATTAGCATTTTTATTTTCACATGAGTAAAACAGTTTATTCCTCAAGATCAAAGAGGAAGTCCACAATGAACTAGGAATGAAGCGCAAATCTTTTGAGCCTCAGTTCAGTGCCTTCACAAAAATGCTTTGTCCCTACAGAGAGAAAACTGACAAAACCTTCGAGAATATTACTTGCACATCTGAAATCTTTTAGTCCTGACCTCATTACTTCTCTGTAAGTTCTTGCAATGTATTCAACTGATAGTGCTTAGGGTGCTCATGGAGCCAAGACTATATTAATGGCTACAGAAACATGCTCAATTTACCATTTACTTGTCTGCTCCTCACCCTCCTGTTTGCTGATTGTTATTAAGCTAAGTACAGGATCCCAATTGGCTTAAATCATCCCAGATCCAACAATTTATGTGATGCTATACAACCACTGAAAATCTGCCTGCCGTATCTTAAGCCAAGGTGCTGATCCTTGGTTGGTTTCCCTTGGCATCACTGATGAACAAAGCAAAAACAATAAATAAATAAATAAATAAATAAATAAATAATAATAGTAATAATATACCTAGATCATCTTTTAATTCCACAGAGATTTTCTCATTTAATAAATCTTTTATATTAAGCTGTGTCATATGAATATCAACTGGATAAGCAAGGAATTGTGTCTAGAGGGATTCAAGAGTGGAAACGATGCAGGGAGGTACTCTTGCTATTATTAGTAAAGTGATCAGGATTTAAAAGTGTTGTGAGAATTCTTTTGCCACGTCAGCCATCAAAGAGACACAAGAGAGATAAAAGTTACAGAGTGTTAAAACCTACCTGTCGCCTTCAGCATGTTTTTGTTTAGTTCCATTCATCTCAACAGCTGATTTTTAATAGTTCACTTGTCTTGTTATAAGTGAAAAATAAAAAGGACTATTAAAGAACAAGTTGTGTGAAAGTAAAACAGTTTCTGGCACTTTGCACCACCCAGAACACAATGCTATCTGCCAATTTGACTTGCTTTTATTTAATGTTCAATTATGCACACACACACACACACACACACACACACAATTAAGAAAAAAATTAAAAAAAAGAAAACCACAGGAGAAAGATAAGCCCAATTCCCAATTTTACCCTTTCTATTTATTTTCTTTCTTAATGCATTTTAAAAAATGTTATAACCCACGCTAACAGCTGAGGCAAAAGCAGTCCCTTAGACCCTAAGGAGCAGAGAGATATTTTTAACATTCTTCAGGAAAATTGGGTGGATATGAATACTACACACTGCAAAAAAAAAAACCATGAATTTAATAAATCTCAATATCATCACTGGAAACAAAGCTGTTTAAAATCTAGGCAGTGTCCCTAAATTTAGCAAAGAGGGATGATCTGAAGAAATAAATAAGAAATGTAAACAAATGTAGAAACCACAAGCCAAATCTTCAGCCAGAGAACTCAGAATTCAATAATACTGCAAAGCTTTAAATTACTGGAAACCAAGGCCAAATTTTGGTTTCATGGAAGAGTTAATTTCCATTTATTTTTAAACTGGGAATAAAAATAGCTTAGTAGGAAAATGTATTGACTCTGAAACTTAATTTTAGGAGAAAGGAGGCACCAAAATCATTTATTTTGCAATTTTTGGACAGTATCTTCAACTTAAATAGGATGCAATTTCATTTCCTTTCATAGCATCAAGCTCTATGAAGAGGCATCCCCAACCCGTGCCTGAATGAGACAATAACTTCTAACCAAAGAGTAATACAAAGCAGTCATCCCCACTGCCACCCATCCAGTTGAGAGGATTTGTGAATTTTCTTCTATTGTTATTTTCTCCCTTTCTGAGGAGGATAATGAAAGAACTCATCAATAAATATTTTTTTATTGACTTGGTTCTCAGAGGCTGTTGAAATTGTTTTTGTAAGCTGAACTGATCCCCAGACCTTTGATTTTTTTCTGTTTATTAATACTTCAGTCCTTTAATGGTTTTTAGACTAATCCAAATCATCCTACTATAGTGTTCCTTCTAACTAATCTATGTAGAACCTTGCCTTCTGTCATTTCTTTGTGACAAAAAGTACTCAAACCATTCCAGAAAATTACATAAATTATTATTTCAAACTTCAGTAAAACAATACTGTGGTTTTCTAACACTCACAGTGTTCCGTTGAGTGGTCCATATTTCTTCTCCAGATGCTTCCATACTTCCAGTTTGCTGTCTTTTACTAATGCAGAGTTGTTACAACTAGAATCATTTTTCTGAATGATTAACGCAAGGTATTGGGAGTAGACACTCTTACAGCAGAGTGCTGTGTTAAGTCCTGGGCAGAATTAGCACGATACCATATTTCTGCAGTCACTCCTCTAGAACCACAAGGAGTTATCAAATACTTCCGTAGCGTTTTGTTACATTAATCTCACCAAAACTTTCAGATATCTCAAAGTCAGTCTTCTAGTCTAACGTGGTCAGGAGGTCTCCACCTATATTCAAACACATCTTTAGATATTTGTACATTTTATCTTATATACTTAAATTAGGAAAAGTTGAATCACCTGCACTCTACTTTAGAAGACAACTTTAGAAGACAACTAGGACTGCTGTCACCCATTCCTAACCTTAGTATGACTAGAGTCAAGTGAGATGAACATGATCCCTGATATGGTATGAATTAGTCTTTGGCTAGTATGCAAAGCATATTTTGTGGCCCTCTCTCATCATGTGAAAAGTTAGGATGCCTGTGCTTTTTTAGCCAGGTACTTATCAGGTAAAAGGTAAGGATTTATGTTAGTCTCAAAAAAGCTGCATAACTATAGAATTTCGGAATGATTTTTTTTCCTGGACTTTTTGATGGTGTTGCAGTTATCTTGAAGACATGGCTTGTTATTTCTCCTCATCAGTCTGCCCTTTAATACATCTTTCAGCCTTCTGAGGATAAAGCCACAAAGTGCTATGTACAGTCTAGCACATGTACAGGAGCAGTGCTGGGTCATCCCAGGCCATTACAGTCCATGTCTCAGCAGATCTAATTAGTCTTTCTGTGACTGGAGCACCATGTTACAGCAACTTTACTGCTGGTGTCCTCACGAGCTCATTCTGATGTAACTTTAGTGTCCCCGTATGGTAATACACTGTGTCATATAGACCCCTTGTCAATGGCCCTATCTAATAGGATTTAACTGATCCACCAGGTCAACAGAAAGCCTTAGAGCTGGAAAAATCAGAAATGTGATTTCCCAAACATAAAATCCACATTTCAGTTTTTTGAACCAACTTCATGTCTGTCTTGGGCCTCCCACATCTAACAGCAGGCTAAATCAGCAGAATTGCTTTCTCATTTTAAGTTAGCAAGGTACAATACTGCATGCACAACACAATGTGGTTGCATGCAAAATGCTTAATAATGAAAATCCTCACTGAGGACACACGAGGGGTCAATATTTTCAGCAGAGAAAACTACTATGCCACACTGAAGTTGCAGTACATGTTTCAAAGTATTATCTCCTGGAATTCATTCAGGCCTTATGGTTGAACTTATTATTTCTTTTGAAATTCTCTGAAGTGGTGATATGAATTCGATACATACTTTCTTTGCATAGATAGGTGCCTTTGCTACTGTTGTAATAGATTATTTTTATCATCATCAACAACAACAATTACAACAAAGGCAAATGAAAAGGTATTTGTCTGAATTACCTTTCAAATTTTTGAACAAACAATTTACCAGTGAACCATTTCAGATATCCTCCAAACACCACAGCTTTTTACAAGTTCAGGCTTCCAATTAAGATCATGCTAGGAATGCAATCAAGGATCTCAGCACTCAGAAGTTAATTATCTCCTCAGGCTAAGTCATAAACATACTTGTTTTGTTTTTGTCCACTTCATCTAATGATATAATGTATTTGGAAGATACAAATTTTGTCAGTTGTTATCAAGAGGGCCTATGGTGAGGCTGTGGGAGCTTTTGTCACTACTGAAATGCAGCAAAAGCTAAGCAGTTTCTGAGAATTAACAGCACTGGGTACTATCTGTCCAAAATTACCCACAGACTGCCACACCACATAAAGCTCAAAGGTTGTTACAGATCTTCTCTGCATGTTCAGCCAACTTATTCATCCCCAAAATTGGCTGGGCTTGAGCCATGCAAACACATGCTCAATATACGTGCTCTAAGAGAGATGATTTAGATTGACCTCACGGAAAACTGAACAAGGCTGAAGATGAATAACTGAATAATTCTTTCCATCCCAGATCAAATGACCGTCTGATTTACAAGAGACAATAATTCTTCGTGGCTATCCAAAAGCAGCGGCAGCATTTGAAACTTGCAACTTATTCTAGTTCAAAGTTGGATTAACTGCCCCAGATTCTTCTAATTGCCAGATGGCTCTTCCTATGACCACCTGGGAAAGTGTGTGGTTTGTGTGGCTCACATATATAATCTGATCTGCTGCCAAAAACCAAAGGTTGAGAGCAATGTATACGATCAACATTTCTAGTTTTAGTCGTATTTACATACAAGAATCATTACGGACTGATTCTTGGCGTCACCTTCCAAGTTCACTTCAGTTTCTGAGAATTCTTTTCAGCTATAATATATAGATAAATGATACAGGTTTCTGAAGGGATATTTAGCCGTCCAGCTTCCACTTTCTGAGGGTGCACATAAACTCTATTTTGTCACTTGTTATAGCTACACTTATAGCTCAGTGCTGGCTTGAATCTGGTCACAAGACCATCATCTCTCACAATCAGCATCAAAAATCTTCAGAAAAAAGTTAAGCAGTTATTTCCACATAAAATGTGGAACCTTCTGGAGTTGGAGATTGAGAGACTTGAGGTGTACTACCCAGTCTCTAAGCACAGGAATAAACTCATGTGCTACCAAGCAAGCCAGGACTGAATATGCTCTGCACTAGCAACTGGCATGCAATGAGGGAATCGGTAAGACCATATCTAAACAGCAGTAACTGTTCTCCGTTCTTCCAGAGCACAGCAAGAGTTATCAGAACTTTAGCCACAATCTGTTTTGCACCAGGCTATTCACAATAACATGGACTACTCATAGGAAATAACACACTCACAAATCTTCTGGTTGTGTTGCAGGCATATCGTATCTGTCTTGAGTATCTTAGAAAGTAACTCGTTTCACCAGAGTGATGGATAATATGGACTAAACTGCGCTCAGGATTATTAGCAACCAACACAGCACAAACTGAAATGGCATCTGAGAAAGCTTCAGGTGAAACATAGCACTGACAACATAAACTGACAACATCCAGGTATTGGATATTATCCCAGTGATCAGCATCCATAAATGAGTGAACCAATTACAAATAAATATTTTGATTACGGTTATGATTATTTCTTTTCTGCAAACAACTCTTAAAGCACTGCTCCAAAAGCAGCACTACTTTCTCACTATTGCAGTCTGCCAGATTATATCATTCCTTATGGCACACCTTAATGTGGATTGTACTTGTTACTGTTTTGCATTGCAAGGTTTCTATGGGAGAAAAACATTCCTTATGAAGAAATACTGAGAATTCACATTTCACAGTCACCATTTCATATGCTCTTTGTGGTCTAGCACTTTATATCCATCAGAGGCTCTATCCTGAAAATGTGCCAGAAAAGATCCCACTTGCTTTTGTTACTTGAGACTACTATATTCAGCAATTCAGCATCAGTAAATAAAATACAGTATCTGCTTTCAGACTTTTCAGAGATCAGCTATATTGAGATACACCTTATTTAACTACTATTTCCAGAAAAATATTAAGAAGCATTATCCAGATCAAGTAAATGGACATATTTTCTGTCCCAGGCCTAAAAGATAAACTTTCAGGCTTTTTGGGAAACAATTTGTTTTGAGGCAAGTGTCTGTTTTCTACACAACAAAGGGTTAAACTCCTGGACTAGAAGCCTCAATAAACAGCATCTTAGGCCTGACATAGTTGGGAAGAATCAAGCAAAAGGGTGTCTGAAACTCTCTAACTTAAACATAAACATGAAGTCTGCAGTAAGATATCTGTGTGATGTAAAGTAGACTGTTCTTGCTTGTCTGAAAATGTGGTGGGTACTAAGTTCACAAAGAAACACCTTTTGCTTCGTAGATGGAGCTTATTGGTAAGGAACACATTTATTTGAAGTGGGAGGTCTGAATGTTAGAGATAGTCTTAACCCTTCATCTTTAAAGTCCAGGAAAGTTGTGTGAGAAATTACTGAGGGAAACCTACTCTGCATCTCTGGTAGGAAGAAGGTCACTTTGTAGACAAGAAATCAAACGTATAGGATTAGAATGGAAAAATGAAAAACAGAAAACTGTATTTTGTAGTCATAGAGGTGTTTAGGCATTTTTTCTGTAAACTTTAGCAATAATCCAGAAGCAAACATCTGAAACTCTAGATTCTCACTTCCCTGAATATGGCACAGCCAATTCTACCATATCAAGGCATGTTATAACATCACCTCCACAACCTCAGCTGAATTTAGAGTAGTCCAAATGAAAATTAGCATAAGGATGTACCTTTTATGGATACTAAAAATCTGAGGAAGAAAATTCTAGTAGGACTACCCTAAGAACTTCAGTGAGGGATTACGTGCCATATTTTCATAAACACAGATGTTTAAAGTTTACATAGAGACTATTTTCTATTTTTTTTCTTTGTTGTTCTGATCCTCTATCAAGTGCCCTTAAATGAGTACATCTTACCCTGTACTAAAAAGTACTTTTCTAATGCAACGTGGAGATATATTATCCTTTTATTTTTTCAGTCATATTTACTGCCAGAAAATTCCCATTTTGATCACAGTCTCACTGATAAAATTGCCAAACTCTTCCACATCAACTGTAGTCCAAATCTCTCACAATTCCTTCCTCTTTACTTGGAGGAGAGGGAAATCTCTTTCACACCTGTTCTTGTTCAACACAGCATGTCAAAAGACAGAGAGAAAGTGGCTATGGATCTTGAATGAGCCACAATTCTCTCAATCCAAAGGGTGAGATCTGTTTCAGTTACAGACTTGTCTGTGAGACCTGAGAAGAGAATAAATAACCCCAGTGTGTAAGCACAGATTATATTTTGGGCTGGAATATATTTTGGTGTTTATTCATTCTGTCTCAGGGAAGAATTTGTGAAGAATGCTGGAATTCTGTAAAGTTGTAAGTGTGTCTTTCATGTTTGCAGTGTTAAGCTGCCAACAAGCAGAAGCAATATAAACAATTCCATGGGTCTCTGAAATCCTTTATTCTTTTTCTGTGCTCTCAATGATGTCCCAAGGATGCTCCAAAAACCTTTCACTTGCAGCGCTGGGAAATTTACAATCATTCAACCACTTGAATTAAAGAAGAGCATCTCTTAGCTGGTAAAAAACCGAACTCTCCTGTTGCCTTTTTCCACAAGACAAGAAGCCCATTACATATTGCACAGTACTTTAACAAAGCACTTGATTCTGCACATTGCAACTCAAACAACAAAATAATGTATATTTAGAAAGTGCTCAAAGATACAGAAACACATATATATGTGCCTGGCACACTAAGTGAGATACCACAAATTATTTATACTGTTTTTAACACATTCTTCACAGATAGATTTTTCAATGAACCAGAAGAAAATATCATTGTGAATAACAGGTCACCAGTATTGAGTCAATAATGTTATACATCTGATGTATAACATTACTGTACTGTTTCACAGACAAGTATAACCCATTTGGACTCACAAAATGAGGACTGCATATATGAACTGCGGGACACACCTTTAAAGAACAGCAAATGCCAAATGGTTGTGACTAGCATATGGAGATAACAAAGTAGAAACAGCATTGATAAAAGATGTACCAACAACTGCTAACTACCGTGTTCTGTCCAAAATTATCTTTCAAAACCTGAAAACATGTTATTCTAACGAGAATCTTAAAAAATACAGTCTACACTGTAAAACAATTGGATCTTGATGTAAGAAGATAAAAAGATATGTGCCTATCCTTTTAATGTTCTACTTTTTAAAACCAGAGAAAATCCAGAGACTGTAGACTGAAGCACGAAATAATTAATGAAAAGTAGGTTGCACATTTTTAATAATGAGAGAATGAAAAACTAGAACGATTTGCCAATGAATTTTCCATAATCAGGAAACCTTTGAAGAAAACGATGTTTGTTGTATGAATTCAGTATTATTTTTTTTAACAGAAAGTGTGTGCATTTATGCAGCTGTTGCGATGCAGGTGATCAGAAAGGTTTCTTTTCTTTTAGAACCAATTGATGCGTTACTCGAAGGCTGGTTCTTAAGTAGCTTGGGTCTTTTAATGAAATCCCTCTGATCGCAGAACAGCATCAACACATAGATTTGGATTTAGTTATATTAGCCTTAATAAGTCACTATCACCAGTGTCTGTTTTTCCAGTCATTTAATGATTATAATTGGATGTTCAAAGCTGTGTCAGTTTTAGGCATTCAGATTCCATTGACTTTCAACTTACACTGTCCGCATTGCCCACAGACTTCATCAACAGGAAACGAACTTCTGACTGGACCATATCTGTTCTTTCCAAGAGTTAACTTTAGCAAATGGGTTACATAATTAGAGCTACAAGTTGCCTCATTACAAACAAGCAATGAAATCTTTAATCCTCATTCATCCGAAGAATCAAAGTGAGGAAGCTCTAAATCTTGTCTGAAACGGCAGATTAGAACAAACCTTGACAGTGTTAAATGGAGATGGGGAACTATTTTGGAAGACTTGTAAGATAAATTGATCATGTATGACTCCATTTCTGCCTTAGGGGCAATGTTGATGAACAATGAAAATGCTCTTGTACAGAAAAGAGTAATAGATATTCCTCTTCTTTAATTTATTCTAGGCTCCCTATAATTAGAAGAAATTATTGTTGTGTGATATTCATTCATCTCATTAGGCAATTTAAGAAGAAGCACATCCTTTCTGAAGAGAATCGTGTTTTTCCAAAGGTGTTAAATTTTCTCAGGCTCCATTGTAAGAATTAAACCAAGTGTTTATAATCTTTGTTCTCAAAGCAGTTAATAGTCTGCTAAAAAAACCCAAACCATAAGCATAAATAAAATGCAGTTGTGGGTCTTCAGGTTCTTTCAGTCTGCACTCTTTATGCAAGATATATAGCTTTATGAATTAACAATTGTTTTGCTGCATATATACATTTTGTTCTTGTATATCCTTCCTAATGAATAGAAAGGTGAAATAATTAACATTACTGCCCAAATCTGTTACTGAGGATGCCACCACCATACCAGGGATGGTTGATTCAGGAGACTCAGTCTAGAGAGAAAATAACTCTGTCAGATACATAAGCTGACCCTTAAGCTGATACACAAACATATATATATATGTCCTTCCCTCCTCCCCTCTTGTACCTCAGAATTCATTTCCTATGGTCTTAGACGCTCACTTATTGTAAATCAGTTACAACAGTCTATAAATTAAATCAAACTATACTGAAATTTTGATCTACCATATGCAGTAGATGAACTGTTTTGAAATAATTTGGGGCAAAAGTAGGAGTCTTGCAGAGCTGCATTGTGTAACATGATAAACAACTAGTCTTTCAAGGGGTGGGACAGCTCTGGGAAGGTAAGAAAGAGAAGCCTTTCTTCAGGTTAAATGTGCTCTCCAGTGACTCCAGTAAGACAACTGAGTTTCGGGTGGTCCTGTGTGGAGCCAGGAGTTGGACTCAATGAACCTTATAGGTCCCTTCCAACTCAGGACATTCTGTGATTCTGTGATTCTATGAACTTTGTCTAGATGAGTAATCTCCTATACCTTTCTTTTGTACTATCCACCAAAAGAAATGCCTCTAAATTTCTCTGCTTGCTCAGAGTGGGAGTGGATCTGCTGGCTTATCTTCTTTACTGTTAAGTAGGATCAGACAATTTTCCAAGTCTTTAAATGTCTGCTGCAACCCATGAAAGCAGAGTGTTGTCCTTTCTTATTTGTTTGGGGGCTTTTCATTCTGAATAAACAGAAAAGCAAGGATTATGTTTCAGTTGAACTGTGAAGTACATTTTCAAAACCCAGGGGCAGAAAAAATGCAGTGCAGGTAGTATTTGTTGGGTGTTTGGCATCCAAGTCATCACTGTATGTCTGTCTTGCAATTAGAGCCCAAGCAGCCTGTTCTCCTGAGTGTGAATCCCTTATATGCTACAGTCCTGTATGGCTCACATGTTATCACAAGCCAGAATTGAGACACAAGGCTTGGGATAAAGAGTGCTTAGATAGATATGAAAAATCGTGCTTCTCAGATGTTATAAAGCACAGACTTTTTTCTTATTTTTTTTCTTATTTTTTTAAGGATGAGCCAGTATAAGATCAGATTAGTGTACTGTTATGATCCCCCTATCTTTTATTCTCTTGCTCTGATGCAAGTGCAAAGCCAGGCTGATGATTGTATCAAAAGCAGGGGACCTCAGCCTTATAGCAAACCTTTCTTTATTTTTCTATGTCTGTGTTCTTGTGTGTGGGTACACACATTAGAAGTTATTTCTCTTTGTTGGTTGTTCCAAAGCAAATGGTAAGTGAGGTACAAAGCATATTTCAAATTGGTTCAAAAATTCATTACACACAAAATTCCTGATGGAAAGCAATGTGGATGTTTAGGGTATTACGAAGACACCTTTTCATTAGGGCCTGGAAATATTCCTTGAAAAATGAGCAGAAATCAGCATACACTGACAATATACATCTGAAAATGTGGCAGTAGTGGTAGTAGTAGTCTAGTCCGAGTTCTGATCTATTGTGAAGCTCACATCTGAGATGGTCCAGGGTAATCCCAATAAAACTTAACTCCCTTTTCCCAGATCAGCCAGCAATAGACACTAGGATTAAAATAGTAAGTTGCATCTACCCTATACATTTTCAATTCAATGTCCTCAAGTCAAGGACATTCCTACTTTCTGATCAATTTATTCTGCTTTCAAGAGTATATTTTTCAAAAGATCTAGGAAGCATGAGATACTCTTAATAAGAAATGCTAGTAAAATAGACCACAAAAAAAAGAAAAAAGAAAGAAAGAAAAATGAAAAAAAAGAAAGCCAACAGAAGACAATATTAGTATCTTTGCTTAATTGCTTGGAGGATAATTAAGACTTCTAACAGCTTTGGTCAAAATCAGCTAGTGATTGTAAGCTTCTTTTGGAGTTCAGAGAAATAAATATTTCCCACCTTTTAAGACAATTGAACCAACCTCCAGTGATGTTACCTCCAGGAACAATAGAATGTTTTTTTTTGTTTTTTGTTCAGACCCAGACAACTAACTTTTTGGTGTCTGATATTAGGAAAGTTAAATCCTGTTTTAACTGTATTCAATGAATACACTTTAACTATATATCACTACTCTCTATAGAGTCTAGTGCCTGTTAATGAATTATAACATGGCTAATGTCCTATGGACCACCTGTGCTCAGTCAGGCTGCAAATCACACTTGGCCAAATACATGTATGTGCTCAACCACCTCTACTTGAACATCTTTTGCAAATGGTCTAAACAAAAAATCCTGTTGAGTAGAGTGTATGAAGACACATCGTGTGTGCAGATCAAACATAGATCACTAGCTGGAAAGTATTTGTCCCAAGGCAATGGAGGTAAATGAAAAAGTATCAGATGGACTAAATAGTCAGTGGGTGATTTCACAATTACTTTTGAAACAAAGGAACAACACGTTGAAAATACATTAAAATCCATAGCAAGTAGAGCTACTTCGGAGCAAGAGAAGCAGTAGTTTGAATCTTGTCTAGTGTCACCAGATGTTGCTCCGTGGCATGACCACCCTTCCTGGTCCGGTCATAAGACCCTCCTCTGAGATACCACAGACATGGTACCCATCTTGCAAGGCATCTGTGTGGAGTGGAGTGGAGAATGCTTGGTGAATGTGCATATTTGACATGGGCTTGGTATTTTTGTTCTTTTTTCAGATATACTTTGAATGTTCTTTGCAGTTTCTTTCACTGTTTGCAAACTATCTGTTTTTTCCTCTCCTTTTAGTTTATTTTGTGTTATTTTATTTAGTCAGAGACACTATGAAAAACTATGTCTAAGACTAAGATTTTATCTTTGAGTTATATCATATTGCTTCAGTTTCTGGTGAAAGGGTATTTCCAGACATAGTCACATGCATCAAAACAGTGAGAAGGTTTAAAATGGAAGAAAATTTCCAAATCTATCTGAGAGTTTTAATCTCACAGAGATGCATAAAATATGACAGGTGTTGGAAGCTGGTGAATAGGAAATTCAACGTAGAAATGTGTGCTTGGTTTAATGATTTGAGTAAACTGTCTAATCACATACTGTCATAGGCCTCTTCACCTTGGAAGACTTAAAAAAACCATCAATATTTTTCTTATAATATAGCTTAGTTCATATTCAGGTTATTGAGCTTAATGCAGAAGTGAAGTGAAATTAATGGTGCAGTGTTTCTCAGGCTGGGCAAATAAATGATCATGGTGGGTCTTTTTATCACCTATGAACCTTCAGAGCTGGTTTACAATGGAAAATGGGGGTTGAGGTCAGGTTCAGGGGGACTGTTTAGTTAACATGAAAATATTTTGCTTTTCATTCTCCTCTTTTCTGTACGTGACTATATCTTAGCTCCCTACTGAGTTATTTTTTGCTCAGTTGTGTTTTTTTGTTTGTTTGGTTGGTTGGTTGTTTCTTTTTGTTGTTGTTGTTGTTTTGTTTTTTTTTGTTTGTTTGTTTTTTTAAATTAAAAGCAATGTAATTTCACTCTAAAATGCGGTTTATCTAATACTGTAATGTTTTAACAGCAGTGTGAAAATTTTGATTGGAACTCCCTGGATTCTGCACTGCATATTCTGTTTCTCCATTTCAGAAAACTCTTAGTAACTATATTATTCAAATCCTGTTTTCCAGGGACAGAAATTGAAATAGCCTTTGACCAAAGGTCAGTGCAAACTAAAGGACAGGAGAGTGAGTTCAGGTTTTGTTCTGAAGAAAATCCATGGCTGGTTTCTATCTCTATTTCATTTGATCTTTAAGTAGCAAATCCTTGCATATTAGTCAGCAGTGAATACAAGCTGCTGCACTCTACTACGTGTCATAGCCTGAGCTGTTCATGAGTTCAGCGAAAGTTTAGCAAACGTGAGCAAGAGTGCAGTGTAAAATAGGGACAGCATAAGGACATAAGTGGAGAAGCGTGATGAAGCAAGGAAAACATAGCTCAAGCAGAATAAAATTCCTGCACTAATGTAAAACAGAAGTTTTTGTTTTGTTGCGGTTTTTTTAGAAGAACCCGATTTTCAGCCTGTGGCTAAACATGTATAACTAGACAGGACAGCTGCCTGATGCTTTGTTTCTGAAACAAGACTTGAGAGAAAGAAATTTCGTTCTATCAAAGAATCATAGTTACAGAAAGGATTAGGTTGAAAGGGACTTTAAGGACTACCCTGCAATAGGAAGGCTTGTCAACCACTATATCAGGCAGCAGATCTGGCTGGCCAGGTCCTTGTCCAGCATGGCCTTGGGCACTTCCAGTGATGGGTCATCCACATCTTCTCTGGGCAGCCTGGGCCAGTACCTCACCATCCTATGAGTAAAAAATTGCCACCTAACATCTAAATTAAATCTTCACACTTTCAGTTTACAACTATTTTGCCTTTTTCTATCACTACCAGATCATGTAAAAAGTGGGTTTCCCTCCTGTTATAAGTTCCCTCAGGTACTGGAAGGCCATAACAAGGTCCCCTGGGAGTCTTCTCTTCTCCAGGCTGAACAATCATAGAAACTTAAAATCATAGAAACACCAAGGTTGGATAAGACCTGGAAGATCATTCAGTCCAACCATACACCTATCACCAATATTTCCACTCTAAACCATGTCCCATAGTACAGCATCTAAATATTTCTCCAACACCTCCAGGGACTGTGATGCAACCTGGGCAGCCTTTACTGGCACCTGATCACTCTTTCAGAGAAAAGTAGGCCAACCTAAATCTTCCGAAATTGAGGCCATTCCCTCTAGTCCTATTGCTAGTTATGAGGGAGAAAAGGCCAATTCCCACTTTGCCACATCTCTCTTCAGGTAGCTGTAGAGAACACTAACGTCTCTCTTGAGCCCCTTCTCCAGAGTAAACAATACCAGTTCCCATGGTTGCTTCTCAAAAGGCTTGTGCTCCAGACTCCTCACCACCTTCATTGTTCTTCTCTGGACACAGTGCAGGGCCTCAATGTCTTTTGCGTAGTGAGGGGCCCAAAACTGAACACAGTGCTCATTGTGTGGCCTCACCAGGGCCAAGTACAGAGGGACAATCACTTCCCTGCTCCTGATGGCCACACTATTTCTAATACAAGCCAGGATGCCATCGGCTTTCTTGGCCACCTGGGCACATGCTCATGTTCAGCTGAGCAGATCTGTCTTTTCCACAGTCTTTCAGCCATTCTGCCCCAGGACTGTAGCACAGCCTGAGGTTGTTGCAGCCAAAGTGCAGGACCCAACACTTTGTCTTGTTGAACTTCATCCCACTAGTCTCAACCAAAGCCCAGCTCCCTTAGGCTGTCCACAGAGCAGAGGTGTTTCCCTCTGATCATCCTCGAGGCTCTCCTCTATACCCACTTCAACAGCTACACATCTTTCTTATTCTGGGATCAAGTCTGGACACCGGACTCCTTTGGTTGTGGCCATCCAAACAACTCCTTATCCATCTAATTATCTAGCCTTCAAATTCATCTCTCTCCAGTCTAGAGTTAAGGATGTGTTGCAGGACCATGTCAAAGGCCTTATACATGTCCAGCTAGATGTCATCAGTTGTCCTTTTTTCATTATTCCCTTATAGAAGGCTATAAGATTGGTGAAGCCGTATCATGGATCACTTCCTCGTCTCACACATGCTTTAATAGCATAGCTTCCAGGGAAGATGATCTTCCAATGCACTGAGGTAAGGGGCACTGGTCTGTTGTTCTCCACATCTTCCATCTCTCTTTCTTAACAATGAGAGCATTATTTTCCTTTCTTCAGTCACCCACAGACGGCCTGGCAGCCATGAATTTTCAAATATGATGGAGTTGTTGTAAGTAATTGTTCACAAAAAATAAATTAAATTAACTTCAAGTATAATCCATTGCTAACCCAGGAGGAGATATTGTGAGTGTATGTGTGCATACCTGATACTATGTTGTTTTGTAATTTGGTTTTTTTTTTTTTTGCATCTTCTCTTCTATTTATTTTCCTTTCTTCCTCGAATTTACCTTCCTTCCTTTTTTCTTTTTGTGCTTAAAATGTTGTGATTACTAATATCAGACAGCATTATAGGTGTTCAATTTAAATTTTGCTTTAAATCCTTAAAAAACTGATAGAGTGAGAATGTGCATGCGAGACTGAATGCAGAATAGCTGGGGATGTGACAACTTAGATAATTAATTAGTCCTTTTCATGTCAACAGGGGGGTGCACATATTTTGATTTTGTGCATATATTCTCATTCACGCTTTTTTTTTTTCATTTCATTTTTCTTTTATTTTTGATGCTTAGAATTTTGAAGCTTTTATTTTCATCCTGGATTCAATAAAGTGTCTGGTCTCATTACATGGATCTGAATGACGTGTGTTAGCACCCTGCTTATTAACCACTCTTCATCTACAGCAGGTCTGTGTTAGACACCTGTCTCTATTTTCTTATCACATGCCTTCTGTGCTTCACTGTCATAAGAACAGCAGACAGACACTAACTCATATTTTTCAGAGGTCTTTACTATTGGAAATAAACGTAGACAAAAGGCAATACGGTGGCTTTTGTTCTTATTCCCTTCATTTTTTCCTCTGTAATTAAATATGCCCATGAATTTCCTAAATCAAAGTTTCATTTTTCAGACCAGTTCTAGCAACTCTGAAAATTCTGATAAGGTGACCGATCACTGAAATTATACTAGGTGCCCATTCCTGGACTATATGACACCTCAGCAGGCAACAGAAACTGAATGACTACATTGCAATTGTGATTCCTCTCATTGTTACCTCTGCTTAAAAAACACTTCTGTTTAGAAAAATCAAGATGATTAGATCATGATGATTAGGTCATGATGATTAGAGCGAAAGGAAAGTATAATTTAATGACTGAATATGAGTTAATGACTGAATATGGATCTGGGTCTTGGGAGACCTGGATAAGGTACCTGACTATAGCAGTGTAAGACTGTATTCAATTTTTTTTTTTTTTTGTCATACTGATGTTTTGTTTTTTTTTAAAAAAGGAAAGTAGCCACAGAATATGGTTTGCTTTATCTTAAAATAAGATCTCATCACCTTCAATGATCTTTGTCTTGTTATTCCACAGAGATTTGACTAAATCTCATGATTAATCATGAGTTGTCCTCTAGGACTTAACATGTCATTCCCATCCCCTCTCTGTCTCCATAAACTCTTTGCTACCTTTCCTTAGTCTTATCCAAAAGGACTTTCAATCTTCGCTCTTATTCCTTTGTACGCAAATTGCAAAAGGAGTGAGACTAATCTATTGGGCTTCTGGAGCCTATCTGCCCCTCACAACACCAGACATGGAAACATTTTTCATATTGGTTAGTATCTACTTTACCTTTACATGTCTCACCCATACCTATTCTTTCTGAGCTCTCCTGAAATTCATGTCTCTCTCCATTTATTTTTCCAAAATAGAAGCTCGATATTGGTACATTTATTTGTATTTATTTTTCACTCAGGATGGTTCCAAGAAAATAACAGAAGATTAACCAGAAGTTTACTTACATCTTCACAGTAGCTCTTCACAAGATTTCCAGAATTACCCTGGCTTTCCAGGCACTCTATCATGTGCTGAGCACCACAGAGCATGTAAAGGGTGGAGAGAGCAAGTTTCAGGGTCATATCTCCTTTTCTTCCATCTGATAATTGAAAGAATGTCTGAGTGACATGGACGGTAAGAAGTCGTCCTGCCTGTGCAAATCATTTTTAGCAGACTTAAATGATTTTTATTCCCACAGCTGTGCTGTAAAGTAGATAAGGAGTGTGTCCATTTCAGAGAGGATATACCGAGGAACAGATCAGACTTACTGACTTGTCCAGTATTATACAGTTTGTGGATGTGTCAGGAATTGAGTATAGCTCCTCAGAGCCCTACTCTAGTTCTCTAGAGTATCATCCAGATTATTGGCTCAACTCTCTATCAGCTGAAGCACTGAATCACTAAACAGGAGCCATTCCTTGTGTAGCCCTGTTTTTTCCAACAATTTATAATTGCAACAAGCTGAACTTAGATTTCTATTTTATTTTTTTAGTGTAAAAAGGAAATGCTTTGGAGTAGATTGACTTTAAATTCCATGGAGTCCACAAAAACTTCAGGCTACCACAGTTCTGAGGTATTTATAACATGGTATTGATGTTGTGAAGTACTTCACCTCTACCCCTGTCTGCCTTGAGACATCTTGTTTTCAGAGGGAAGTGAATACAAGTTCAAGGTTACAGGAGAACATTTCCCTGGCTTGTCAACTCCTCCTCTTTCAGCTTGACTGGAGAGCTTCTTCATGCTCTCATACTTGATTCCTGTGATCAGTCTGCAGGAGGCAAATGAGAGCCAAGAGCATTTGTGGTTTATTTTAGAGGTGATTTATTCCGTGAAAAGAAACGCAAAAAAAAAAAAAAAAAGAAAAGAAAAGAAAAAAAGAAAAAGAAAAAATATGAAAAGAGAAAAAAAAGAAAAGAAAAAAAAGAAAAGAAAAAGAAAAAAGAAAAAGAAAAAGAAAAAGAAAAAGAAAAAGAAAAAGAAAAAGAAAAAGAAAAAGAAAAAGAAAAAGAAAAAGAAAAAGAAAAAGAAAAAGAAAAAGAAAAAGAAAAAGAAAAAGAAAAAGAAAAAGAAAAAGAAGAAAAAGAAAAAGAAAAAGAAAAAGAAAAAGAAAAAGAAAAAGAAAAAGAAAAAGAAAAAGAAAAAGAAAAAGAAAAAGAAAAAGAAAAAAAGAAGCATTTGGAAATTTTCACATGGTATAGAGATCTTGTCTGTGTCCTGCTGAGTTGCTTTAAAGGTGGGTTGTTGCTATTCACCCTTTCCTCTTCCTCTGGCAGCTCTCTACTTAGGTTTGACAAGTGACATTATTAGAGTTGATGGCCAAGCCTTGAACTCACTATGTTGATTGCCTGAATGTTTCTGTTTCTCAGTGTAATGAAAGAACAATCAGTGCCTCTGTGATATCCTCATGCGGCACTAACTGCTATTAGAATTTATTATCATTTGTTTATAAGTATTTATTATATGTTCTGACAAGAATCTTTACAGGCTCCAACTGAGACTGAAGCACTGTACTATGAGGCTTTGTGTAGATTCAGAGGAACATGCTAAGAACTTACAATCTCTTGAAATGAATAAGAGTGGAGAAAAGGAACGTGAAGTAGAAAACTGCCTTTGTGAGCAGTCATTTCAGCAGCTACCATGCAGCGCCTTAGTCCCCATTGAGGGACATTTGATCACACTTTCTGTCTAATTACAACAGTCAGAATTTACTGTCCTTCATTCTGGTGTTTCAGCTAGAAACACGGTAACAAGTAACTATCAACAACAAAGGCTTTCTGAATACCAAAAATCACAAAAAGTCTAAAGGAGAAGGAAGAAAGGAATAAATAATTGTTCTGCATGCAAAGTGCCTCCCCACCTCCTCTTTATAAATGGTACCCCCAACAAGAGTAAAATATATATTTTCTTATGAGAAGAAATACTCAGATCTGGTTGCCTTTTCTTCTGTATTCTATAGAAAACTTTAGTCTCTTAAGATGTCAGTAAGAAAACTAACAAGAATATTTTGGGAGAATAATCATTTGATTTCAGAAGGAAACTAAGGGGAGGAAATTCAGTTGTCTAAACAGGCATCTCTGGTTCTTGTTAGACCTCATGAGAAGGCGTCTGAGAGCACTGTACCTGGTTGTCTGACATTATGTGCAATCTAGGGAAGCTTTGTGCCCTCATGGCAAAACAGGTAGATGTTACATGATATGTCATAAAGAGTGGAAAAAAAAAAAAAGAAAAAAAAAAAGAGAGAGGAAGGAAAAGGAATAGGCAAAGAGAAACAGAAAAAAGAAGTGCCTGCACTCTGTATTATATCAAATAAAATTATAAACAAAGGGAAAAATAAAGCAGTAAAAACACCACTGGATATATATGCTCAGTGTCACTTCTGGAGCATCCCTGGTTATAGGACAGCATCATGAGTGTCAACAAAAACATGCCCCCAGCATGCTGAGGTGATAACTGGTTCTATGTCATGTATTACCAGAGACAAAAAGAACCCAGAGTCTCCCATCTTCCTGAAGCACTTTCACCTTCTGAGTGTGGAGATGAACATCCAGAGATAGGACCTTAAGTGTCTTTAAGAATTTACCCTGACAGATTTGGTCTGTCTTTTGATCTGTCTTTCATTCCTGAGCTTGGGTGAAGTGGTAGAAAGATATTCTCTTCTCATAAGAATCTGTAGATACTTGTCTAGCTATAAAACCTACTGGTTTTAAAAGAAAAATGTTGGAAAAAAAGACAAAAAAATACAATACAGCAGGGAACAAAACAAAGATTTGATAATGCAAATTGGAAAAGTTATTTCTTCTTTCCTCAGCCTAACAAATAGCAGGAGATGAATTTGTGCCAGGTAATGCATTCTATACCTCTAATTTAATTAGCACTAAATGCATATTTAGTTAGTGGGAGGGGTAGAAATCAAGAAACTTGTTACTTCTGTTTCTTGATTCCTGTGCATTTAAATTCACAATTATACTTCTAGAGGAAGCTGCCTCTCCAGCAGAAAGGTCTGTACTGATCAAGGGAGCTGCCTGTTTCAGATACACTTAAGAAGGTATCTGTTGCCAAGGGGCCTCAGACTTGTAACTGTTCGCTGTTCTCATTTTCTCTTCTGCCAATTATCCAAACACTTTTCCCATTCACTTCATAATAATGATAATAATACCTTCATTAAATAATCTCAAGGCGATTTCTACTATAAAACAAATTGGGGTTATTTCACCCTATTGACAAGAAGCAGAAGGGGTCATTTAGCCTTTGGCTGAAGCTAAATGCCCAAGAAATCACCAGTTTCAGTACTATGAAAAACATGGGGAAAAATGTGCTGCTGCTACCATTGCAACGAAGCAAGTTCCTTGAATATCTGTGGCCTTTATGTGCCTGAAAGAAACAAAGATTCTTCTAGACCAATGGGCATCATCCTTTGTTAACTTTGCATTGTCTGTGCCTTTGGCCAAGCCATGAGGATGAGGGTCCTGAGATACAGCAGTATTACAAGGACAAAGCATCATGAAGAGGGCTTGATTGTTCCTTTTCATCACTTCTCAGCTGCAGAGCTACAGATCATTTTCTGAGCACGACATCAACCTGTCCTTAATGCATCACTGAATTCATCAAAGTCTTCTTTTGTGAGAATCCTTTAATATTCCTGAAGCCTGAACTTGTGATGCTGTGATTGAAGGTGGCTGGAGCAACAATGAACTTTTGCTGTCAGTGGGAAAGACATCACCAGTAACTGCTGTATCAAATTCTAGGTAGATTGGTGCAGTGCAGAAATAACCCACTCTAAGCCAGTAATCATGCACAGCTTGCTGCTATTCATGACAGTGCTGTAAGATATGCAAAATATAATTCCACCTTGTGATTGTAGATGAGTTCCAAATGCAAAGTCTTGCAGAAAATGCACACAGAACCTTAGGCTGGAGTCAGTGGTCTAAACTTGTCACTAGTAATGACACCATCATGCTATTTTTATGCCAGACTCCATGTATACTGTATTATAAGAGTGACTTAATGCAACATTCTCAATTCTTTTCCCTGATACCGTTATTGCTGCAACCATAACAATCTGAAGGTATAGGACAAAGAATTTTTGCAAAGAGAGGGTATATCATATATTAAGTCAACTAATACAAACTGGGAAAAAATAGTTTTTTTCCCAACATTTTTGGAAACAGAAGGAATGCTTCTGACACCTCCTCTATTTTCCCCAATGAGCTGTTTAAGAAAACCTGTTACCTAACCCTGAAAACCCAGGACTAAGATCAAAAAATAACCACACTGTCCAGAGACATCCACCTCTCTGTGTCCTAACAGTGTTCAGAACACGGTCCATAGTAATAAGCCAATGAGTCCTTGAGAAAAAAGCCACATTTTAATTTGTGCCTCAAATTTGTGCTGCAGATTGCTAGACATATGGAGCTCATTAAAGGCTTTCAAAGATAACAGAGCCATTGTCATTGGACTCTTGTTTCAAGTGCATATGTTTGCTTATGTACATGACAGTAGCAAAATACTGAGTTTATCTCACAGTCTCTTCCAGTACCTGAACAAATGAAATTATTACATACAGAGGTATTTGACAGTTCTCCAGTTGTGCCCTTCCACCATCACAATTGAGTCAAAGACCAGGAGAAGGTGGTTACATTCACTAGATTTGACAGAGCTCAGGTTACTGAGAACACAGGATTTACCGAGTCCTGAGTACTCAAGGAAAATGCATCATGTGTAAGAACCTATCATCTGAGGAAAAAATGGGGCAGTGAACATGACTTATGACTAGTGTAGAATACATGTTTAAAACATCATGAGTTCTTAATCGAACCTGTATAGAGAGTCAGGCTTCAAAAACACTTGTCTTTTAGAAAAAAAAAATAGTCTGAAAAATATTTATAAATGCAAAGATACAATGAGTTAATCTCAGAGTCCTTTATCACTAAAGTTTTATTGATACAGTTTCATATGAGTGCTTAGAAAACAATCACCCTGAGTAAAACAAAAATGAACACTATAAAGACATATAGCATATGACACATTTATTATTCTTTCCTTAGCATTGTTAATCTTGATACATGACACTGACTCTTAATTTTGTCAACTAAAAATGCTATTGTCACACTTCAATGAATTATATGCATCAGAAATACTTTCCCTTTTCTTCCTTCCTTTCTTTCTTTTTTCTTTCTTTCTCTTCCTTCCTTTCCTTCTTTATTTCCTTTCCTTTTTCCCCTCTCTCTTTTCAGATTGTTGTTGCTTTTATTTAATTTTCAGAAGATCTTGGCCAATAAATCTGAAAGGAACAGGGTGTGGGAAGTAAAATTAAACCAATCTAGCAGAGAAAGTCATAACAGGAATCATTGAATGGGAGTTAAAGCCAGACAAATTCAAATGAGAAATAAAGCACTGTGAGTGTGGTTAGCCATTGGAACAGGCTATGACGGGTACCAGATTTACATCTCTTGTATCCTTTATGGAAAATATGTTTTAGAAAGTGCTTTACACTGGTAGCTGATTCAGTGGTGAAATACTTGGTTGAAATGTACCTAATGCATAAGAGGCCAGATCAAGGCCTTTGGAAATCTTCAAATATGTGAACATTAACAGCTCTTCTATAGCCCTTCTTTTTCTATGCATTAAGTTTTCTCTGTACTGGTGAAATTGTGCTGAAATTTTGCTCTGATTTCACTAGCCAGTAATTGTTATGTGCCAAAATAGAATTAGAAAGCATGATGAAGACATATATACAGGCTGAGAAAACTCCCGGCCCATTATCTATATCCAAGTCATTCAAGTTTATTTCTCCACTGGGTTTTCTCTATTTCTGTGTGTCCAGGAACTCAAACCTCTGAAGAAGGCAGGCAGACACGTTTATCATCTAAGACCTCACTATATGGCATTCTGTGAGTCATAAAATCATTGTTAGATGAATGAAAACCCACAGTCTTCCTATTCAAGAACTGGAGGAGAAACTGGCTGCATTACAAGAGTGTAATTAATGAGCAGACATAAATAAATGTGTTCTGTTAGCATCATGCTTAGATAGCATTATGCTGCTTTCTTCTGTTCTGGTCTACAAAGACTGCTAGCAGAAATATTTTCTCATTAAATCTAATAAGTACAGACAGACTTTGGATTACAGAGAAGGGTATTTGCTGCATTTGGGGCATTTTTCAGGAGTGATTATGAGAATTTCATTCTGAAGAATTTCATTCTGGTTTATGTTCTTCCATTTCACAAACAAGAGAAGTGCAATTCAGATCAGATCACAAAAGAAGTTCTAAGCATCTCCTGGGTTTTCAGCACAAATACTGACTCAAAATCATGTTCCCACATCCAATAGGAGATGCAGCCTGCAGAATGAGGGGAGAAGGTGCATTTCAAGCTCACTGAGGCAAAGACTGCAATAAACTGTACTTAGAGGAAAAATAACTCACCTGAAATCACAAACATTGCCAAAGACATCCATGCCAGTGAGTAGTATCTGTTTATGCCAAGTGCTGCTCTACTTAGTGTGCCACTGGTAAAATATTTACCCTACATCTGCCTTTCCCAGTCAACTTTCCTACCCACATGTGTTTCATCACTACAACTCACTTGCCTTTTCTTTCCAGTTAAATTACCACACCAGTAGATAACCCACAAACAGTTATCAGATGATAATTTTAACAGCTTGAAATAGCTCTATAACAATACTGGTAAACACAAATAGAGGGTAGTTTAGCTCCTAATATTTGATTGGTACATTACCAGTCCCAGTCACTGCTTTATCCCACTCCTACTCAGCATCTGAATTGTCTGAGGAATTTTTCTGTAAATAATGTTGTACACCCCACTCTTCTGCCATGCCCACTCCTTTCAGCTGCAGTGGGCCTCTTATTAACTATCTAGAACCTGACTTCAGTCTCATCAGTAGGAAATGTTGAATTATCACTGGCAGGTGCCACGAATGGTGAGCATGATTCCAACCATCACAAGGATATTCTAGTGAAGAAACCCCTCTGGCAATGACACTACACATAGTAGAAACTCTGATTATGTCTTGGACATACATATATCACTATGGAGTAGTTTTATTAAGACTGCAGTGCAGCAGCTGCTGTGACAGGAAAAGAACTGATGATTAAGTAAGTCTTGGCGTTACCTCAAGGACTAGCCAAGACAAAAGGGTCACCCCCATTCTCATAGACAAAGATGACAAGAGGAGACATGATCAAATATGAACAGTGTAAATCACAACATGACAATAGTTGCTTCTTTTGTCAATTAGTGCTTTACACCCTGCACTTGCAAGGACCAAGAGAAATACAGTAGGATGCTTGTATGCATACCAGAAAATAGGCTAGAAGTAATACTGACATGACAGTGCAGAGCTCATGATTGCATGAGTCGTTGCAGAACCCAAAAGTTTTTGTAAAATAGGAATAATCATTTTCCATCTTTCACATGTGAGGGTGGCATCTTTCTTGACAGCACACAATTCATAATTTTCTCCTGAGAAAATAGTCACTAGTTGTCCCAGAGGAGGTTTAGATTGGACATAAGGAAAAACTTTTTCTCTCAGAGTGGTCAGGCACTGGAATGGCCTGCCCAGAGAGGTCGTGGAGTCACTGTCCCTGGAAGTATTCAAGAGGAATCTGGATGAGGAGCTGCAAGATATGGTTTCGTAGCTTGTGGTAGCAATGGTAATGGGTGGACGGTTGGACTAGATGAACTTGTAGGTCCTTTTCAACCTTGTAATTCTATGATTGATTCTATGTTTTCCCTATATAGAAAAGCACAGTGAATGAAGTTGAATCATGTTCCTCACCATTCTGTGGCTGAGGATGTCTCAAATGTAATAGGTATGGAGCAGCCTTTATGCTCAGTAGAGACAGACCATGACAGATCAAGAAGTCTCTGATTTGCTCTGATCACTTGCTTCCCAAAACCGCTATCATGTCAGTGGTGCTCAGGTGAGCACTCCTAGATTAAGTATTTTTCTAATCCCTTTCAATAAGTAATTTCCTAATATAACTGCTTTGCTCCTTGTTTTTTAGGAAAATAATTATTTTCCCCTATGCTCAAAGGAGATGCCTGAAATATGTATTGGTTTTCATCTGTGGAAGAAGTGATTTCCCTTTCCCTCTTTTGCTGCTAAACTATAGTCTGAAAAATACATTTATTCTCTGATTTGTATAACTCAATTACTCCCTTTGGGATCTTAGATTGTGCACAATTGCCTATAAAATATTTTCCCTTTGCTTTGGAAAAGATATTTTCCACATTTGGGCTCTTAAACACTGGTTCTAGGAACAGGTAGATGCTATCATTCAGAAGTCCATTGTTTGTGGCCCATCTATGACCTTATTTTTACCTCCTTCCCCACCAAGCACAGCATGTCAGCAGGCAGTTACACAAGAAATCTGTTTTGGTGGGTTGCAAATCTGCCAAACGAACAGTTTTCACAGGATTTCAGCCTATGACAAAGGAAGCATCAGATTTTTATGACTTAGTAATGGTAGAATCTCCAGGAATTGAGAAACTTAGCATTAATGTGAGGAAAAAGAAACTCTATTCCAGCAGCTGGATGGGCAGATCCTGTGGTTTTCTCTCAATTCTGACTCCCACGCTAATTAATACAAACCAGAACCCCACAGGATCTCCATAAATCCCAACCTGAATGGATAATCTGCTCCACAGTAACAACAGACAAATTCAAATTAACCCTCCAGTCTCAGAGGGAAGTCAGACACATAGCAAAAATCATAGAATCGTGGAATTGTTTGAGTTGGAAGGGACACTTAAAAGTCATCTGATCCAACTCCCCTGCAGTGAACAAGGAGACCTACAACTCAATTAGGTGCTCAGAGCCCTATCCAGACAGATTCTGAATTTCTCCAAGGATGAGACAACCTGTTCCAGTGCCTCTCTACCCTCACTGTAAAAAACTTCTTTTTGGTATCCAGTCTAAATATCCCCTCTTGTAGTTTGAAACCATTTTTCCTTTTCCTGTTACAGCAAAGCCTGATTTAGAATTTGTTCCTTTCTTTCTTCTTAGGTCCTTTTAGGTACTGAAACATACATAACAACATCTAACTCCAAAGCAATGGGAACATAAAGATTGACGAAAAATATGACGAAGGAAGAGAAATTAAAGGGCTTTTATCATGGAATTCTTGCTTTACTCATAGACACTTGCATCTCAGTCTATATGTGCTCTCTGGCATCTTCTGTAGACAATACAATTTAAAAGATTAAAAGATAAATACATGTGTTAGAAAGACATTCTTTCCTTTTTTACGCTTCTGTGACCAAAGTTTGTGCTGACTTGCTGAGATACCTCCTGAATGTAGCAGAAGAGCTGCATGCATCACGTCAATAACAGCCCTCCCATCAAATTCAGTTGGGTGGGAGCCTACCTATACATACAGAATTGCAGGGAGTGTCTCATTTTTTTTATGATTTTTTTGTTATAGGTATTCCACATCATAACATGTAGGGCACTGGGAATTAAGGTGTTGATGCTCCAGTTCCATGGACTGCCAAATTTCTGGGTACCTGGTTCTCAGAAGAGAAGAACTACATAACCCAGAGGACTTTGTGTTCCCATTTTCCACTCGGAGATAAAACTGCACACAAGTCCCAAGACTTCCCTCTTTTGCTGGTTATCTCAGCAGTAAAGGTCCCCTAGTCATCTTGCCTTCAGCTTCAGCACAAGGCTTTTGGTTTTGGACACTCTCACTTTCTTGATTTATTGTCTTCGATTCCAATTATATTGTATTATATTGTTTTTTACATTCTGATATCTTATTTGGTAAGTTAGTTTTCCTCCTCATATCATTTCCACCATTTTGTTTTTAGGCCAGCCTCTCTATGCTTTCCCTTTTTTAACCATTCCTCTTTCCTGGGGTATGGGTCCATGGGTCCCCCACCTCATTAGTCATGGAACCAGGCAGAACCGGCCCATAAACTGTTTACAGGTTGGAAGAGACCTCAAGAGATCATTGAGTCCAACCAGAGTCCAATACCTCATCAATCTCTTCTCCTTTCTTCTGGCACCATTAGAAGATAGAAAAACAAATAAGAGGTCACACACAAAAAAAAAAAATCTAACATTTAATATTTTAAACACAGTAGTTGGTTAATGTAGAGTGTATGCCTTGTACCTAGGGCTATAAAATGTTTTGCTCCAGAAATCCAAGTGTAAAAAACTCATCTTAAAAGGCACATATATTAAATTCCCATCTTGTTAACGTATCATGACACTATTACACAAATAATCAAATGCATGTGAAAACAATAGAAACACCACTAATGATAAAATTTATTTTAATTTCTATGTGATCAAAAGTCTCCAAACAATTAATTCTATGTTTATGTCTCTATGGCTATGGACATGTCAAAAAAAATCTCACAAGGATCAAATCCTTAATGAATCAAACTAAATTACTCCAGGAATTAATTTGGCTGAGATAAAACTAGCCAGACAGGGATTTTCAAAAAGACCTGTCAAACATTTTGATGCTCTTATTTAACCACCCTAAGATAAGGATGAAACCTAAATCTATTTCTTTATTCACACTTGGGATTTTGGTGTTTCATTTAAAAATAAAAATAAGAATAGCCATTTAAAAATCATGTCTATTTCGTGACTGACATTTTAATTTATATAGTTGAAACAAGGTTTCAAATAGTAATATCAACAGGTAAAACTGAAGAGACCAGACCTCAAGACTGTCCAAAAACCAAGTATCATATGCATTTAGTAACATTTATATTTAGGTTTATACCCAGTTCAACTGCTTGCAATTAAGCTTTCCGCCTATTAGGTAGTGTTACAAAAGTTTTTGAAAAAAGAACAAAATGGCTGTCCCTCTTCACAGAATCACAGAATCATAGGAGTTGGAAGGGACCTCTAGAGATCATCAAGTCCAACCCCCCAGCCAAAGCAGTTCCCTACACCAGGTCACACAGGTAGGCGTCCAGGTGGGTTTGAATGTCTCCAGAGAAGGTTCAACAACCCCCCTGGGCAGTCTGTGCCAGTGCTCCATCACCCTCACTGTAAAGAAGTTCTTGCATACATTTATGCGGAACACAAATCAAATAAAGCGTAGATGGCATTACCATTCAGCAGAAGAGGTGAAAAAGCCATTTTCCACAAGCTTCATTAACAATTAGCAGGTTCTCAACACTTTTCTCAAGCTTCTTTAAGGAATTTTTCAATCATTTTTCCCAGAAATTTTCTCAGTTGTCTTCCAGACCCCAAAGTTTATCTACACTAGACATCTTTGTAACCTCTGTATATCCATCCTCTGTCTCAGAAGAGTTTCCCAGTCCCTCACTGACCACCTTCTGTGCAGTTCCATGATTTCCCACCTCCAATGGCTGCAGAGTGCAGTGTTTACAGAAGTGTGAGTGTGTATATTCACTCAATAAGTAGCATTCAGTAAGGCTATCCAGAGAGGTGGTGGAGTCTCCTTCTCTGGAGACACTCAAGACCCGCCTGGATGCCTACCTGTGCAACCTGGGCTAGGGAGCTGCTTTGGCAGGGGGTTGGACTTGATGATCGCTAGAGGTCCCTTCCAACCCATACAATTCTGTGATTCTGTGAAGTATTCTGCCCTACAGTTTTAACACCAGAGCAGATCAGGTAGCAGTTCAGGGCTAGCAATAACACAACTGTGGCACCGACAAACTTGGTTTGCTACCATTGGAAGCAAAGTGGATGTTGTCATCAGTCCAGCCCACTCTGGTGGCACTGTGCATTCCACTTCCTAATCCTGGACAACCAAGAGAATTGTACCTATTGCATTATGAACACATACTCACTGGAAAATCAGAAAAGAGCATCATTAATATCAATGTTCCTGATGCAATTGCAGTAGTAGTGTTACCAAAAGAGATTATCATTGCTCCATCCTCCTGGTAGATGTCACACAAAAGAAAAAGTTCACTGCCGTTCACTGCATCTTGAGCTTCCACGCTTTGTTATTCAGCTGAGGATTTCTTAAGCTAGGAGTTATTAATTCTGTCCCTTCAGAAAAACCAAAGATGTTAAGAATAATTCTCACATGAAGTACATAGGTTTGGATTAGCAGCCAACAGTGGAGCAGAGCCAGTCAAGCATTCTTGAGTCTCCACAGTAACATGATTTATCCTACACAAACTGTACTCAGAATAAATGATTTTGCAAGTCATTTTGAGAAAAAAGTATTTCTGGTAGCACAATTTAAGAGCACAAATTTGCATGTTCATTGTCTACTGGTCAATGAACTGATAACACAGCTGTTACACCTTTAAGAGAACAGTAATATTTTTTTGCATAAGTATCTTTAAACATCCACTACCAACGATAGGATTTCCAAAGTATCTTTGATGAATTGGATAGTTTAGGGAATCTATCTTTTTTGATACTCTATAGAAGAGGCAGTGATAGATTTTTGGATTTGTTCATCACCTCCTCTTTAGTATCACTAGATGATGGACTCACTTATATCAATAACTGCTATATCCAAAATATCATAACCAAGGAGCCCATGATCCGTGGAAAAATAAAAGGGAAATCAAATCTCCTCATATGGGATTTGCTCTGAACAACTGTTGATTTTGCTGAGAGATATAATTTGCATCAGAGATGTGCTACAAAGCAACCTGCAGATACATGTTAAGGAGGGAATATTCTGAAAGTCTCATTTCATGGTCTTAAACCAGAAATCAGCAACATGTGGCCCTTGAGCCATATGCACCTCTTAAGCTGTTCAAGTAAGGTTTCTATGCCAGGGATAAATCATATCTCAGGAAAGGGAGTAATGGGCCATGCTGGCATAGTGACTGCGGGTATAAAGAGAATCTCCTGCTAATAGCAAGTATCAAGCCAGAAGGGGCTAATGAAACTGATATGACTGGGTGACCTTGAAACACTATGCACATAGTCCCACCAATTCCCAAAATAGGACCCATGATGAGCCATTGTCATCTCCCGTCTGCGAACTGCTCTTCAATCATCTCTCCCATGGATTCACCATGTGTCCTATGGTTTAGAGCCATATGAAAACACACAGGAATGGCCACCCCGTGTTGCCCTGCAAACAGTACTTGATATATTTACTGGAGAAGAGGTTTGAAAAAAACTATAACAAAGACCAATAATTATCTGAAATGCAAAAGCAAAAAAAAAAAAAATCCTTTTGCACTTCTGTGTGCTGGAGTTTTAGAGCATGATCCCTGATTACTTTATACAATTATTAACTGTCATCAAGTCATGATCCCTTGGCAAATGCTTTTAATTTTAATTTCCAAAAGAACATAACTTTTTACAACAGCTGAAACTGTATTTTTAAATTACTGAGAATGCTGCTTAGATAAAAAATTTCAGCAGTAGAAGGCAAAAAGTGGTAAACAGAGACTTAGTCAGATTATGACATTTATTGTCACAAGCAGTGCTACTGAGGAACTGTATCCCTCCACAACGTACTAAATCTTTCATTAAAACAAACCTCATTGGAGACATAATTACATGCAGCGTGAATACAGACACAATTGCTGGTGAATACTTCATAAACAGTTGGAATGACAAGGAGTTGTACAAAAGTTTTTACCATTCTCTCCATTTCAGAGAAAAAGACAGCTAAGAGTATGTTTAAAATCCTGACACTTTTAAAATATCCTACAATCCTCTTCTTGATAAAATGGCCATTCTTTGGCACCACAGTTTTGTTTCTCTTGAAGCTCCAGAAAGTTTATTTTTCAAGAATATTCAAGGGAATATATTTTAACAGAGTTGAAAGGCAATAATTTGACATTCAGTTTTGAAGCAGGGTGATTTTTCTGTTCCTTAGTATATATTTTATTGTGATGTCGTATTTCAAATCGTCTAAAGAATAGAGGGAGAAGACCAACACAGAGTAAAGTTAATGAAAAAAGATTCATAGAATCATAGAATGATTTGGGTTGGAAAGTACTTTTAAGGTCACTTAGTTCCAACCCCCCTGATATAGGCAGAGACACCTCCTTCTGGACCAAGTTGCTCACAGCCCCACTCAGCCTGCCCTGGGTTGCATCCAGGGAGGGAACATCCACAACCTCGCTGATCAACCTGTTCCAGTATCTCACCACCCTCACAATGAAGAATTTCTTCCTAATATCTAGTCTAAATCTACCTTCTTTCAATTTAAAGACATTTCCCCTTGTCCTGTCACTACATGTCCTTATAAGATGTCCCCCACCAGCTTTCCTGTAGGCTCCCTTCAGGTAATGAAAGTTCACTGTGAGGTATCCCCTGAGCCTTCTCAAGGCTGAAAAGCCCCAGCTGTCTCAGATTGTCCCTGTAAGGGAGGTGGTCCAGGCTCCTGATCATCAATGAATGAGTTGACCAACCTTAAATCTGAGTTCTTTCTCCTCCATTTTTTGTAATTTCCTCACCTTGAGACATGGAGAGTCCTTTCTTAGGCATTAACTGCAGTACTAGTGTTCTGCAACCTTGCAGTAAAGGGCAATGATTTCAAGGCTTATAAACTGATTTACCATTTCAGTCCATGCAATAGTTTCAATAATCCAGTCATCCTTAGAAAAGGAAGTGAAATAGAATTTGGCTTTAAAATTGATTTTTTTTTAATTTGAAATACTATCCCCATGATAACAAAATTAAACAAAAATCCAAACACAGGCTTCAGAAAAAAGCTACACAGCATCAGGGACATGTTTTCCAGAAAAATGTGCTTGTAATTTGTCTTTTGTGCAGCAGGGAGTTGCCACTACCATGCTGTGGTCTCAGGTGCTCATGTGGTTCTATGTATGCAGTCGCTTTTTGTGCTGTTGATCAAAATGTTTCCATCGTGATGATCCTCGTTTTATCTACTGAGGAATTTATTATCCACAAGTTTTGGTGAGGCCCTTATCCTTGAATAAAGAGTGTACAGGAAAGATACTGAGGCCACACAGACCCCTACACATTTCCTGACCATAAAGTAATGCTACTGGCATAGCCCTTCATGAGGTTATGTGTACACATCACTATACAGTTGTTCTCTGTTGCCCAATCAAATAGCTATTATCATCTGCTTCTTCCTTTATCTGGGAGAGTGACTCTGAAAATATTATAGTAAATAATAAAAGGCACAAATGGCATTGATATGTTCTTTCTAAAGAAAACCCATATATCTACAAATATGGTTTGAAGTCCTAAGGGACCCAATAAAGATAACAGGAGTTTGCCAGAATTTCACCCAGGGAAAGATAATAGGCACTTACACAGAATGAAGTTCCAGACCTGCTGTTTGTGATGTCCTTCATTCAGCACTATAATTTGTAAGAGAATCAGCCTAAAATTTGGGAGGTGAGTGGAAATTTCTAGCTGTATTATTACTCCAAAAATGTTATATTCTGTATGATACGTTTGTATCACTAGATAGCTCGTGTGGACTGGTCTGGTTCTCATTGATTTTAATAACACTGTGCCAATTTACATTAGCTGAGCAACAAAGCCAGAGGCTGTGATTTTTCTCCCATTATTTTTTCCTTCTTAACAACAGAAAAGAATATCCTAGATCTTTGTACAGTGGGCTGCGAAGTATATTTGCTACAGAACAACTAAAGACCATGTAAAAAAAAAAGTGTGGCTGTTCCTGACACATTTAGTAATGACATATTTTATCGTAGCAGACATAGTATCATTAAAACATTGAAAGGCTATGATAATATTTGTACTATACTCAAGGTGCAGTAAGAGGCAATAAAATCATGATTAAAATGCAATAAAAACATAATTAAAAAACACTCTTAATAAAATTCAAACAAATAAAACTCATCACCAAAAGGGAAGGGGTAAAAAAGGATAAGCTGAGTCTGGAACAGGCTATAATTGGAGGTCTCTCAGAGACCCGTATATTCAAGGGAAAGAAAAACAAAGAAACCCATCTTGTCAATGAATTGGAGAAACGAAAATCCCACCTCTTGAGCTCTCTTGACTAAAACGGGTAGAGTCAGAGCACAAAAGGATAATTGAGTAGTGCTGCAGGGGGCACAGATGCAAATACAGTGAGTGCAGCAGCCTGTCACTGTTCTGCAGAGAGCACTCACTGTCCCCAGGACATTCCTCATCACCATGCACCTGCTGACTGGAAGGGTCTGATCTTGTTTTTCATCAGCTGCAAGGGAGATTTTGGGTGCTCCTGCACAAGTATATTTGCACTGAATATTGCTATGAGAGTAATGAGTCATGATAACATCTCTCTGGGTCCCCCAGTTTTTCAGGTGCTTTCAAGGTAACAGCCAAACCATGGGTTTCCACTCTACCATAGGACTAAAATCTTCTGCTTCTGAAATCCCCAGCAGAATCCAGCTCCTGCAACAGCCTTCTTTTTTCTCTTAGAGTAAACAGCTTTGCCCCATGGAAAACTATTCTAAAGGTTGACACAAAAAATCATTTTTGAAGTCCCTCAGTGTGATCTATGCCCCATCCTTCTGCATCTCATTGGTTTTTTTTTACTCCTTTACTATTGCATGCAATAGCATCTAATTGTTTGCATTTTCAAAGCCCTCTTGTCTTCTGGACATTACTTTTGAGTGACAAAATGTCATTTTTGATCAGTCCATCATGTTGATCTTGGTCTCCACCATTCACTGGAGCTGGATTTTAAGCACACTTGTTCATTCCTTTCATGTTTAGGAGGAATTCACTATGAGTAGATCTACTTCATTATGCTCCTTTAAATCTGTGCTTATAACTCTACTTTGATATGATTCCTATGAAAACCTTAGCAATAATTAACTTTCTTATATCCCAAACTCCCTCTACAACAATAACCTATATTTTGTATTATTTTTTCTGCTCACTCATCATCCATATTTCTCGCTTCATATATGACTTGGAAGCTTTGAGAACAAAGATTTAATTTTCTTCCTTGTTTGTACAGCTCATAGTGCAGTAACTGCTAGGTCTTCGTCTAGTCCAAGTCCTGAGCCTCCAGGTATTATTGTAGCAGAAGTCATAATAGCAGCCAAAATATAAAAATAAAGAAAACCTACCTGGAGGTCAAAATTTAACCAAAATGTCTGAAACTGCTTCTGGTACCCTATGCTCAAGCACCTGCTTGAAAAAAGTGTAGTTTCTGAAAGGTATCTGCAAAATAATAAGGAGGTAGCCACAATCTGCAGTCATTGGGTAAATCTGCCTTTTATGTATGTGATGACAAACAACCATCTGTGAAGCAGAAACAACCAGAACTAATCAGTGAGAACAATCAGGGATAGAAAGAAGCAAGGCATCTTGCATCATTCTTATTTATGTGTATTAAATAAATCATCTGTAATTGGAAGTTTGGATGTGCTGTCCATATCATCTACACCATTCAACTGTCTGTAAAAACATGAAAAATTAACTAAATAACATAAAGGACTTGATCCTACAACATGCTAGATTTCCTAAACACAAACCAATGGACCACGAAGCCGTGTTCAAAGGTACTCACTGATTTACTGAATTCAGTGTTACTGAAAAAACCCACACAACTGTGAGTTTTGAAATTTTCTGTGGGATATGTCTAGGAAGTGAATGAGCAGAGTATTATTCTGTACTTCACCCTGAAATGCAGCTATCTTCTTGTTCTGTTTATGCTTATGCTCACGTTTTCTTACAGCAGTGAGTGCTCTACGTGAATGTTTCAAGGTCAGAGTTTCAACACAGTTTCTTATTTATTCTTCTACCTACTGTGGTGTTACTGAGAAGATTGGATGATGCCTGTTGAAGACAACTGCAGTAGTTTACTTTCTATGAAGTTCAGTAAAAAAGACAAACCATTCTAGCTTTGATTTGTATTTGAAAAATTTCATACAGCTCTCTCACTCATAACATCCCTGTTTATCCTCAGTACACACTGGAGAGTGTGAAGCTAGATTCATAGATTAAACATGCTATCCATCAGCTGCCTGTAGCTGCAGATAATTATTTCAACTGCCATTTAAAAAAAAAAATCAGAATGATGCCAAATTGAAAAATCTGTTCCTCACTTCTCCTGGTGCATGAGGTCCCTTGTTGGGTTATTGAAATTGCTAGGCTGTTTTCGTAGCCAAGGAAAAGAGAGAAGACAGATGGAGCCATGCATTTTTGTATAAACTCTTAAGAACTGTCCTCGTGACAACCCCTTCTCTGTCTCCAAGGCAGTGGTTAAATCTTGTTATGTGTCCTTCTCTATAGTAAGGATATTCTGAGCAATGCTTGACAATTCTGGCATGTTTTCTGTGGGGATTTACTTGTACTGCATCATTAAAGAAAGATATTTTCCATATGATCAACTCAATGTTCCCCCCTCCCCTCTTCTTCAAAAAACAAAAGCATCCAAATATATATATATATACACATATACATACATGCATATATGTTATACTTGTATAAATGTTAATGTCCTAATGGAAGATAAAAGTAAGAATTTGAAAATGGATGCCTGCATTTTAATTGTTGTGATAATGTATTTAAATTGTGCATGGACTGAAAACCCTGAGGCAAAGCAGATCCCTTTCTAATATGTCCCGGGTGTTAGAAATGCAATGCACTTAATTTCACATAGAAACAAATCCCATTCAGAAGACCTACACAAGAAGCAAGGCTGCTGTGCCTCTGTGTTTTAAATCATCCAAATATTTTCTTTTGCTTTGCCTCTGATCAAAAGAAAAAATAGTGCCCAGTGTAAAGCCATTTCAGCACTGCCCTACTCATTTTCCAGTTCATTTATTTTACTCTGCTTTTCTGACTTCCTATTAACCTATTAGTCTATATTTTCCCCTGTGTCTCAAAATCTTATTTTCCTCTGTATATGACGTTGATAACTTTGTAAATATTTTGTGTTTATATGAATGAATGTATGGGGAGGAAGCAGAAAAAACAGTCTTTCACATAGCTCGTCTTCATGTCTAGATACATAACACACAAATGCATACACAGAGCTTGTGAGTCAATGCAAATGATGGATAGCCATACTTTGAATTTCTGTAACACCTCCCACCGAGTGCTTTACAAATATCAATGAATTCATAACACCGATGAGAGGCAGCGAAGTATAAATATCCTTACAGAGACAGGAAACTTTGTACAAGATGGCTATATTTTCAGAGGTATTGAACATGCACAGCTGTCTTTAACTTCAAGACAAAAATGGAAGATGTTCATCACTTTGGCAAAAAGGACTCAAATCCTTGGCCCCTTCCATCTGAGATTTAAGTGTCTAATTTTCTCCAGCTCAAGTGCAATATAGGCTTGAAGTAGAAACCTCTGAAAAAGTTATTTGCCTATGTTTTATAGAAGATAGGATGAGATGATCATAAAAGTGATCAAAACTTAATATCTATGAACTTTGAAGATAGTGGCTTGGGTGATATTTCCACAGTAAATCTTCGGTAAGATCAGGAATAGAACTCAGGTTCTCTGATCACCGCTATTTTTTGTGCTTCTATCACCAATCTGTGACTGTCCTTTTCAACTAGGTCAAAATCTCCAAAATTAGTGAAACATATAGAAACGTATAAAACAAGTAGATGCATTACCTTGTCTATATTATTCACAGTAGGTCTTACAAAGTCTGTATCATAACATGTAACATAATTTATAAATAAAGTTACAAACTGTATCTTGCTTGTAAGATAGAAGACTTTAAGAAAAAAATATCATTTATTTTATACCAGTTTACTGTGCTATTGCACAACACAATGCCCTGCTTTCAAGAGCGGTAGGACAGAACTGATTATACAACTGTATTAGAACACATTGTCCCTGGAAATCAAATTTGCTTGAGTAAGCTATAGATGTGAATTTTTCTTATTTTTCCTGTTATTTTCCAGAGAGATGAAAGAAACAAAACTTAGACAAAAAAAAAAAAAAAAAAAGACAAAAAAAACTCGCTTCTTGTTTGTCTCAGTTGTATTTCAGAAACAATTTTAGTGCTCAGTCTACTACTATTTCTTTTCACGTGAAATGTAAGCTTCAAATACAGATCCTTATTTAATACAATGATAATCACTCAATGCTAAAGCCATTAAAGAAATATCATATTATGGTGAAATAATGGAAACGTGTTTGTTATTCATTCATAAGGAAGACTCAAAAATTGAGTATCAACCATGGGAAAAAAAAATCATGCTTTTCTCTTTACCTAAGTTATATGGTCACTTAGTAAGCAATGTTTTATGCTTTCTCCTTTATTTTGATTTATAAGCAAGTCATTGTTCAATCTAATTATGTCCAATATATCGCTGGAACACATTGCATCTTGGCATTTCACCATTTTTAGCTTCATAGAAAAATTGATACTAATAAAAGGCCTTTTTTCCCTCCTTCTCACCCTTCCTACAAGTAAGCCTGTGAAATCAGATCGTTCCATGTACATTGGTGAATCAATAAGGGCAATAAATCAATGTAATTTATTAAAAGTTACAACATTCTGGACTACTACATAGATTCATCCAGCTGAGCTCTTATCACCTTAGGTGTTTATATAATAAGACACTTCTGCAATCCTCACAAAAGCAGAATTCCAATAACTCATTGTAGAGCTATTAATAATTAGGAATTAGAAAGTTTCAGCAGAGTTTATGACCTAGTTGGTAGAAAATGAAACACAGTGACTTAGGCAGTCTGGACAATTTCCTAAGTACTCTTTAATGACAGAAAGTATAACACAGGAAGAATTGAAAAACAAAGGAAAATTGAATTCCTTCTGCCAGTGAGACATTGCTAGCTTTCTGTTTTCACCTATACACATGTAAATTATTTTGTTGATGGTGCTTTTTCCCAGCTGTGGATTGTCACCTTCTCAGAAATGACTTGTCTCAAGAATAGCAGCAACCAGGCAGAAATAGGGCACCTTTTCTCTCTCTCATTTGTTAGTGTAAGAGATTCTCTCAGAGGAATATTATCCCAAAAAATTGAGATAGCAGAGGAGCAGGCAGTGAGGCTGGCATTACACCACGACTGTGTTGATCCTCGTTCCCTCCCTCCTCATCCACAAGGATATCAGACCACACTGGGGGGAAGTAGCACCTCTCCCTCAGTTCACATGGCTGAAGCAGAAGCCCATTTCAGGATGCATACTGAAGTGCTACGTTTCCACTGTGTTTGCAAAACAGTCCCAGAAAGTGTTGGCTCATCACCTGAGGAAAGTGAATATCCTGGTGCTGGGCATTTCGGGGTTGGTGGATCACCACTCCATCTAGTTGTTGAGTCTGAATTCAAAAAGGGAGAACATCCAGCTGTGCTCTCTTGCCTCTATCAATGCAAAATTAATTTTTTTTTTTTGTGAATTCCTTAATATTTATAAACCATTCACTGAAGATTTACTGGGTGGGATTTGCCTGCTGTGAAAGGTGAAAGAAAGACTGAGGAAATGATTCAGTATCCTCTCAGCATCATAAGCCTTCAGACTAGAATGCAGTTGAATTTCTGAACGACCTATTTATCAGTTAGGTGTCAGTAGGAATTGATGAAACCTTAAAAGCCACAGTTAAGCAGCATGTAGCATAAGGATGGAGAGCAGAAGAAGCTGTGTGCATTGTGCTGTTAGGAGGAAAGCATTCAACTAGCAGTAGTCATCCTTTTTAATTCAGATAGCACCTGTGAGGAATATTTAAATCACATTTAGTCTGAGATTAAAAAAAGAAAAAATTTTGACTTAATAAGAAGGCACCATGAGACACCATGGTGAGAACAGACCAAAATAGACTTGTGACATAAAAACCTTTTTGAAGCATCGCTCTATACAGTGGTATATTATCAACAGAGCAGATGAATAACTGAAATCCAGTCTTGCTGGTTCCATTGAAAATCTGGGTTCATTTTGTTACATTAAAGACTATTATTACAGCAGCAAAGATCTAATTTTTACCTCACTATTAAAATTCATTGTAATAATTACTGTGGCCCCATCAATGATAATGAATGTTGTCTGCGTGTGTGCACTCATGCACGCCCAAAGTGATATGCAATTTTTAACATACATTGCAGAGTCCAACCCCTTGCTCCCTCCTTCACAGCCTTGAATAACTATCAGCTTTTGCTTCTCAGTCCTCCTTGCATTAGAGATAGAGACAACTTGAATTTACTCACAGCTTATCCTGAATGCAGCAAGGATGTTGTATACTGTACAGAACCCACAGCTATGAGCTTACTGAATCCATAAAAATAGAATGGTTTAAGAAAAAAGAGGAAAACAGTGTAAATGTGCAGAGAATTGAGTCTTGTTATCAGTGTCTTATTTCATGTGTCATCACAAAATGAATGCACAATCTGCTCTAGTATGTAAGCATGGGGTACAAAAAGAATTTACAGTATATAGAATGAGGTTTAAAGTTGTTATCAATAAGTGCTCCATCTGAAACAGCATTTCATAACAGTAGCTATAACAGTGCATATATCTTACATATGCACATAAAAACACATACATATGTCATAAATGTACACATCCACACAGAGATATAGGCAGAAATTCACACCAGCAACATTTGAATAGCTCTTTTTCCTGAGCTCCTTCTGTAATATGAGTGATTCTCCTATGCTTACTATTAATGAGTTCGATCCTGTGATTATTGCACTTACATGGAGAGCTCTGTGAACTTGGGAAAACTTGCTTGGCAAACAGGCTTCCAAAACGAAATCAGCTCTCCTGACTGAATGAAATCCATGGGACCAGGGTGGTGAATTGCAGATAGCAAAAAGGAAAAGAAACTACTCACCAAGGAGAAGAAGATAAAAATCAGAGCAATTAGAAGAAAAACAAACATGCTTTGTCTTAATTCTGTTGTTGGCTTTCTCCCTGGTAGACCCCCTACCCCTGTCCTTATTCAAGCCAGTTGTATGTGGCAAGAAAGCTACAGATGGAGCCATAATAGCACACATGCAGTGTTATCTGCTTAAAAGGAGAGAACAGCCCACGGGGTAAAATTGTTCTCACAGGGTGGAAGGAGAAACTTGTGAGGTAATTATTGAAATAAATACAAAACTCACAAGTTCCTTGCAGGAATATCTCATTTTTCAGTGGGTGATAAAGTGCAACCACAGATTTGGTATAAACTGCTTATAAAGAAGCTGGAGGGGCAGCAGGGCCAGCCTACAGGCAGGAAATGACAAACACTGTGGATTTAAAACAAAAATTGCAACAGAAGTAAATTAAAAACACGACAATAGAGCAGGATAATTTTGTCAACTCATCATAAACTTCCAATGTCTCTGAAGTCAGGCCCATAGTCTGTCATCTGACCTTCCTGCTTTCATTGTTTTTCCTGATTTGAAGTCATGATCAATAAAAAATCTATTATTAAAAAAATAGATAAGAAAGGCAAATTGCAAATTATAGTTTGGGAAGCAAGAGATAGATAGAGATCAGTACATAGCTTTCTATATGTATTCCAGTGATAACCAAACCCAAGCCAGGAAACTAAGCTACCTTTTCACACCAATGGGAAATGTTACAAATACATGGAGCCATAGATCACAAGTAGAAAACAGTTCTTGCTCTCTGATTGTGTATTAATCCTGGTGACATGGTTAGCACTGCTCAGCATGGTCTGGATGAGTGATTCTCCTTTTTTGTGTGTGTGTCATTTACGTTCTTCCATTCTCAAGCTAAAATATTGTATATTTAATCTACTTCTATGGTTTTCCTTTAGTCTAATTTTTATTTAACAGCTTTCTGGATTATCAGCCATTGCTTGTTTATTCTTCCATTTTGTTTGTTAGTTTTCTCACTAAGATGTATGGTATATTTTAACACGGGGCCCAAGGTTAAGATCATCTTTCAGCCATCCTTGTTGAGGCTTATGAACAGAAGATTGCCTACAGATGGACAAACTCAGACAAATGGCACATGCTTGAGAAAGAAGGATCCTCTTATTTTTGTAAAGTGAATCAGTGCATAAAGGACTTAGGGAAGACTCTGATATATATGTACCCTGGAACATCATGTAGAAAACCTGCAGTATCTCGTAATAACAAAAGATGTCCCAAGAGATGAGAGCTGTCCAACAGCAAACACTTTCAGTTCATGACTTCTGTTCCGGAGTGTCAGATCAGTGAGATCATGTGACTACTCCCACCAGAAATGCACTAGCAGAGTAGAAAAAGTCATCTTCCACATGGATCAGCTCCAGAGCAAGTGATAGGCTCCAAGCAATGTCTCCAGAGGATGTGCTTGCTGAGTGTAGTTGAAGGAAATACATCAACTTGCATTTCTCTTCAAATACAAGGGGTAAAGAGGTGAGGCAGTTATAACCAAAATAAAGGAAGACAGTCCTTGGTAAAGGGAGTGATAGGAAGCGCATTCTCTAGCAGTGGTTAAGTTTTATTCTGAAAATATGTTTCATCTTTGACACAGTATTCTATTTGTGCGGTAAAGGGAAGATGGTCTGTGAAAATCTTTTGGCATTATCTAAGGGTTTCTTCCCAATAGGCTATTTTCTTCAAAAACTTTCTTCTTATCACTATCTAGTCTATTATGAAAGTACATATTTCTTCTTCAGAGCAATTTTAAGGGCTTCAGAAATAAAGGAAAAAGATTCTGCTGTGAATTTCTTCTTTTACAATTTTCAGATGTTCAACACAATGGAACTGTTCAGTGACTCCACATCCTTAGCTTATTTGGGGCAATGCAGAGGGGAATAACATCATGACTACTCTTTCTCTTGCACTTATTTTGCTGAAACTGTGGAGAATTTTCCCCTCACAACAGAGCAGTAAGTGAAATAAGGGGATTGTTCTGACTGTACCCCACTGGATATGCCTATTCTTTCCTCACTCTAGGGAGTCAAATTCACTAAGAATCTCAGTGCTGATACTTATGAGATCTGCTAATCACATAATTTCTTTGATTATCTTAAACACAAAAGTCATATTTCTTTGATTTTGTATGAGATTACCAGACATTTATGAACTTACTAGGCATTTAGATTTTGACCAGCAACATGTGGATTAATTTCAAGATGCACTCTTGAAAGATGTAATTAAACATACACAGATACCAGTGGTCATGTCAAACCTTTCTGATGAGTACTGAAAAAAAATGTGATAAGAATTTTGATACAAAAAGCATCCTTAGACAAGATTACCTTCTTCTCACAGCAACTATTTTTGCTGTACTTTTAAAACAAATCACTCAAAAAAAAAAAAAAAAGCTCTCCTTGAAAGATAATCTGCCTTGAATTGTCTTCCAGTAAGAGAACAAGCAGCTGCTGTGACCACAATAGCTCAGTGCCTTGGCTCTGAAATAAGTGCCATCAACCCAGTTCTTCCAGTTCTACCTCACTCCCCAGACTCCTATCAGAAACAGAAGTCTTATGGTTTTCAGTGATTTTTATGTGAGAAGAGATAAACACAAATTTGCAGAGCATTCTAAGGTAAATCATTTGTTCAATAAGACATAAAGAACAAGCAAACACAAAGCATTCAGAAAACTATCTTAAAGACTAAAAAGTTTCGTTTTTTTCTGGAAAGTCTAACTATTCACATACATGATGTTTCACTCATCTTGCAATAATCCTCTCAGCTGGAAAAAATAATCATAGAATTATAGAATCAGAGATTCATAGAATGGCTTCAGTTGAAAGTGACATAAAAGATCATTTGAAACCAGTTCTTCTTTCCAGTTTATCAGAGGGGATACACTCTCCTTTGCCTGTCCCTTCTGATCAATTTATCTAAAAAATTGCTTCTTGTTACATTCATATTCCTTGCCAAAATCAGTTCCAACTGTGTCTTGACTTTCCTAATCTCATCTCTGCATGTCTGGACAGCATTTCTACATTTTTCACAAGCCATCCATCCCCATTTTCTTATTTTTCCTTAGTTTAACCAGCAGATCCTTGCTCAGCCATGCCTGTTTCTTCCATCCTCTGCTTGATTTCTTATTCTGGGAGATGGAGAGCTCTCATGCTGACAGAAAGTTGTCCTTAAAGAACTGCCAGCACTGCTGTGTTTCTTCGTTCCAATGTGCAGTTTCCCATGGGATTCCATCTAATAATTCCATCTAGTATTTCCTTAGCAGACAGTAATTTGCTCTCCTGAAGTTCAGGGTCCTTACTCTCCTCTTTGCCATGCACATGTTCCTCAAGATCACAGACTTTGATAAGGACATGGTCATCAAAGACCAGAGTGCCTCCAATCTTAACTTTCTTAATGGTCTCCTCCACACCAGTGACAACCAAATCCAGTAAGATTTCATTTCTGACTGTTCTGTCCAGTGTCTAGACTAGGAAGTTTCCTGGATTGCTTGCAGCTCACAATGTTGTTTTCCCAGCAGATGGACTGAAATCCTCCACCAGGATGGGAGACTGTGAGCACAATGTTTCTTGTAGTCAAAGTAAGAAACCTCATCCAAAGGCTTCCCTTGATCAGGAAGCCTGTAGTAGACCCCAACCACCAAATGTCCTCCACAGGTCTGGTCCCTAATTTTATCTCAGAAGTTCTCAACCTGGTCATGGCTATTTCTGAGAGGCAGTGCTTTTCAAGCTATATATTTCTTAACAGAGAGGGCAATTCCACTTCCCCTTCTCCTTTGTTTATCCCTTCGGAAAATCTTGTGGCCCTCAATCATAGCTTTCCAGTTTTCCAGTTGTAAGGTTTAATTTCATAAGTTCATAAGTTCATAAGGTTGGAAAGGACCTATAAGATCATCTAGTCCAACCATCCTCCTATCACTATCTCTACCCAACTACTAAATTAAGTCCTTTAGCACCTCATCTAAACGCTTCTTGAACAGCGCTAGGGATGGTGCCTCAACCACCTCCCTAGGCAGGCCATTCCAGTGCCTGACCACTCTTTCAGAAAAGAAATGCTTCCTGAGGTCTAATCTAAATCTTCCCTGGCGCAACTTGTGGCCATTCCCTCTCGTCCTGTCATTACTTATCAGGGAGAAGAGGCCTACCCCCTCCTCACCACAACCCCCCTTCAGGAAGTGGTAGAGTGCTATAAGGTCTCCTCTGAGCCTCCTCTTCTCCAGACTAAACAATCCCAGCTCCCTCAGCCGCTCCTCATAAGACTTGTGCTCCAGGCCCCTCACCAGTTTTGTTGCCCTTCTCTGAACACGCTCCAGGGCCTCAATGTCCTTCTTGTAGTGAGGGGCCCAAAACTGAACACAGTACTCGAGGTGCGGCCGCACCAGAGCTGAGTACAGGGGGATGATCACCTCCTTGCTCCTGCTGGCTACACTATTTCTAATACAGGCCAGGATGCTGTTGGCCTTCTTAGCCACCTGTGCACACTGCCGGCTCATGTTGAGCCGAGCATCAACCAACACCCCCAGGTCCTTTTCCTCTCTACATTCTTCAAGCCATTCTGCCCCAAGCCTATAGCATTGCATGGGGTTATTGTGGCCAAAGTGCAGGACCCGGCACTTGGTCTTATTGAACCTCATCCCATTTAGCTCAGCCCAGCTGTTCAGCCTATCCAAATCCCTCTGAAGGGCCTCCCTACCCTCAGGCAGTTTGACACATCCTCCCAGCTTTGTGTCATCTGCAAACTTACTGAGGGTACACTCAATTCCCTCATCTAGGTCATCAATAAAGATATTAAACAAGATGGGCCCCAAAACTGACCCTTGGGGGACACCACTCGTTACAGGACGCCAGCTGGACTTAACTCCATTAACCACTACCCTCTGGGCACGGCCCTCCAGCCAGTTCTCCACCCAGAGAAGAGTGAACCTGTCCACACCACGGGCTGCCAGTTTCCTTAGGAGAATACTGTGGGAGACCGTGTCAAAGGCCTTGCTGAAGTCCAGGTAGACTACATCAACAGCCTTTCCCTCATCTACCTGTCTGGTCACCCAGTCATAGAAGGAGATGAGGTTGGACAAGCACGACCTGCCCCTGGTGAACCCGTGCTGGCTGGGTCTGATCCCTTTATTGCCATGCACGTGTCGTGTGATCTCCCTCAATATCATCTGTTCCATAACTTTCCCTGATACCGAGGTCAGGCTGACAGGCCTGTAGTTCCCCGGGTCTTCCTTACGGCCTTTCTTGAAGATGGGAGTCACATCGGCAAGCCTCCAATCTTGTGGGACCTCTCCAGATAACCAGGAATGCTGATAGATGGCAGAAAGTGGCTCGGCAATCACCTCTGCTAGCTCCCTCAGCACCCTTGGGTGGATCCCATCTGGCCCCATGGACTTGTGGCAGTTCAGATGGAGGAGAAGATCTCTGACCGTCTCTGCTTGAATCACAGGGGGTGCATTATGCACCCCGTCCCGGACTTCCAGGTCAGGGCAAGTACCATGTGGACAACTGTCCTGTCTATTAAAGACAGATGTGAAGAAGGCATTGAGAACCTCAGCCTTTTCCTTATCATCTGTGGTTATATTGCCTGCCTCGTTGAGTAAAGGAGGGAAATTTTCCTTAGTTTTTCTCCTGCTGTTAATATATTTGTAAAAGGGTTTCCTGTTCTCCTTTACAGCAGTAGCCAGCCTAATTTCAAGCTGGGCTTTAGCATTTCTAATTTTCTGCCTGCAGATCTTGGCCAGTTCTCTGTAGTCACCCCAAGTAGCCTGACCCATCTTCCAGAGGACATAGACTCTCCTTTTCTCTCGGAGTCTCAACAAAAGATCCCGGTTCATCCACACTGGTCTTTTGCTCCTCCGGCTTGACTTACAGGACTCCGGGACTGCCTGCTCCTGTGCCTTTAAGATTTCCATCTTGAAGAGCATCCAGGCTTCCTGGACCCCTTTACCCTTCAGGAGCAAGTCCCAAGGGACCCTTGCAACAAGATTTCTTATACTTTAGCAATAAAACAGAACACAAGTATCAGTCATTAATGTGCTGATAACTGCCATTTAGAAGTCCTTAATATTAGGGGCTGCTGAATCCAGCTGTCACATCTCCATCCCCTGCAGTCCAGACAAAGTCAAGTCTCAGCATGTATTCCCAGTAGGCTCATGCATACAAGAACTTTTATTCAAAGCATTTATACACGTACCTGCAACCAGCCACCCAGATCAACACATGCAATCACATCCAGTGCTCTTAGAAGCAAAATCAATGGCCTCAGCCTAGCTGAGCAGGATGAAGGTCTTTTAGTGGAAGTTTACAAATTCATATATTTAAACATTAGTTCATTTATTTATATGTAAAACCATGCGTGCATAGTGAATTCCTCCACAGGTCAGGCTCATAGACTCAGTCTACCCAGTATCTACCATTGGATTCCAGTCTCCTCTGTTGCATACACCTGAATATGATCCCAGATGCCACAACCCTAGTTCAGTTGCAGGTGCAGAGCCCTTTGAATATACCAACACAACCAGGCAAGTGCACATAGGTCTCTCCAGTAAAAGAGCTTAGACACACACTCCATCTCAAGAGTTGCCTTCCATAAACACATAGATACAACTTTCAAGGCCCCAGAGCTGATCAAGCCCCATCAGCTGATCAAGACTCCTCTCATCCTTCCAAAAGCTCCTGTTGTCCCACCCTTATGGACATCTCCCTGGCTCCAAGACCACTTCAGCTACTCACTGGCTGGTCTGATTCAATGTTTGCTAGCACCTGCACACTGACATGAGTACCTCTGCTCAATCAGATGTTGACACTTAAATTCATGCACTCTAGCTTCCCCAAGTGCCCAATTGTTGGCTTTACAGATACACGGACTCTCAGCTCATGTTCTGACTCCTGTTGCTGGCACTGATACTCCCATAAACACATGTAAACACAGAACAGAGTTCTTACACAGGAGAAGGACTTGAAATGTAATTTAATGAGAAGATGGGACAGATGGTACTGATCAGGTACAAGACACATCCAAACAGGCTTAAAGAACAATAAAAAGGTTGTATGTTCACCTCTGTTAGTCTTTCCCATTTAGTCCTGGTGCTGAGTCCCTTACACGCTGTAACAGCCACACACAGCTTGAAAACACGCTTTTGAGGGTTCAGGAAAAGGGGGTCATTTCTCCAATCAATTTAATAAGGTTTTTCCCCACTCCATGTTGCATCGCTGTGCTCTTTTGTTCTTTGTGGAAATGGGCCTTTTAAGGGTTAATGTCTAATGTGTCTACCCTATCTGCTATTGCCTCTCAACTCCTCTGAGTGTGTGCAGTGATCTTTTTGTTATATAAACTAAAAAATATCATGCTATTAAATAGCTCCCTTAGATTAAACATAAGCAATATGGTACCAGTAACACTTGAGTAACATCAATATTATTTGGTGGTATTTAAATGGTAAAGGTTTAGGTATTGCTTAGGAGCAACTTCTCAACTGCTAATGACTTCTGTGTGATATTCTATTTGCATGCACAGCAATAAAGTGTAATGATGAACAGCTGGATCACATGAGGATGGGCAAAATTCCAGTACTACCCAAGAACCTGTTAAACTAATGTTGAAGAAAACTATAATTACTCTACACTGCATAACTTGGAAATGCATTTTTCTTAACTCTTTGAGTTCCTCAGCTTATTTCAAAATCCAAAATATCTCTCAGACAATCCATTGCTTCAAGCATAGCATTAAAGAAAGAAGAAAAAAAACAAAAAACAAAAAAACAGAATCAGCATTTCAGCTTCATAGAAGTAAAAAGTCTGAATATCAACAGAAGAGCACATCCTTTATGAACTTTCATTTCCCCTATTTTTTGTATTTTTTATATCATAAAAGTTCCTGTAATGTGCTTTTCACATTTTTTCTGTGCATGCAATCACTTAGATGATCTCAACACTCATACATTTATAAATGTATAAATAAATGAGACCATTATGAGTAAACAAAACATTTTCCAGACAGATCTATCCTTAAAGGTTTCTGTGGGCTTCCTCAAGGCTTCACGGCTCTATCATGAATCTAACGCTGAGTTGTTCTGAAAACAGTTTTTCACTTAGTTATGGTCAGTAGGAAGACTGAGTGCTAAATAAATCTCTTTTACTACAACAGAGGCGGTGTTCTACTGCATCATAGGTCTAGCTACTATAAAAATATGCGATTGAACTTATTCCCAGTGACCATTCCAGTTGAAGAAAAATAAATTTTTTGGAGATGTGTCATTGATAAGTAGCAGCAGATGACAGTAAATCTACCAATCACACAGCCAATCATGATTTATTATAGAACTCACTAAATGAGATGGATTTCCAGGTGATGTTGTATACCATACCTTCCCCAGCCTCAATTACACTGATAAGCAATGGTGAACAGCAAAGCTGGCTAGAAATAACAAAATGCGGTTGGTTACCTTTCAACTGATGAACTAAAATGAAACATATCTAGGTACATGTGTTCATTTATTTATTTTGGCATACAATATGTGCTGGATAATACTTACTAGAAAAGAAACTTCATCTTCTATAATTCTGTTATTCAAACATAGTCTCAGACTTACAAAAAGAGATTAAAATCATGATTATTCACTTTTGGAATATACATTTTTAATTATTTTATTTAGACGTTTTAGTACGAGAGGGTACTTCTCCATTTATTAGGGTACTTCGTGTTATTACAGATTCTTTTTCTACAAATAATACATTTAAACTTATAACTAGGATTACAAATCTGTATCTCGTTCAGTATTCCAATTCATATAGCAGTCAATGGTGTATACACTAGAGGTATATTAAAATTCACAGCTGGTCTTTCTGTAAGAAAGCTCCTCCTCTTCCAAGAAGTTATCTTCCATCCCCCTTCTTTTTCCTCTTGAAAGCAATTCATAAATGTTTTTCTCTGCTAGTATTCTCATTAATCACATAGATGTTTAATAATAAAAAACTGTAATTACCCTTTACTGCATCATAATTATTAGAGCACTAACTGACAGATACATTCTTAATGAATGCTAGAAATTGAAAAAGAAGGTATACAGAGATCATGGGTATTGTTCAGACATCACAGTTATAAACATTGTAAAAGGACCTAAAATGTTAGAGTATAAAGAGTCTTTATTATAACCACAAAAATTTCACCCTGATTAGAGCTTGTAGTACTGACTTCCACAATTTAATTTATCATACTCAGTTGAAAGAGTGATATAATAGAAGTTTTTTAGAACTTGTATTTACTCAGAAGTAGCTCTGTATAGCTATTTATTATTATGTAAACACAGACTCAGCTGTTCTAATTAATGGTGACAGTACCTGAAAAGGTTCAATTGTGATAAGAATGTAGAATCAAGTGTTAAATCTAACTACTCAGAGCTTCAAATTGGAAGGAAATGTAATGTGAAATATTGCTGGTGGTGAGATTTTTCACACTTCTAGTTCTGTCCATGGCCAAAATAAACACTAAAACAGCTTTTCTTATATTATTTCATCACTTCCAGCTCTGATCAAAGGAGAAATTTTCTAACTAAAACTTTTTTTTTATTTCTTCTCTCAATTAATCTCTTTCCTTTATTGTTTTCTTTCTTGTTCTCCTTCTCCTTTCCCCACCCCACTCTTAAAGTGTTCTTATTTGTTTAACAAATTTTTTTAATCTATGCTCTTACTGAAAAACAGTTCTCCAAGATGAATCAGCAACTGTCAGAGATTAAATATGTAATTGATCACACTGACATTAAATAAATATTCACAGAATCAAGCAATCACAGAATCACAAGAATCGTAGGGTTTGGAAGGGACCTCTGGAGATCATCTAGTCCAACTGAAGGCTAAATTAGGTTCCCTGAAGTAGGTTACACAGGGAAGTGTTCAAACAAGTATTGAGTACCTCCAGAGAAGGAGATTCCACGACCACTAGGCAGCCTGTCTCAGTGCTCTGTCGCACTCAAATTAAAGTTTTTTTCCATCTTTGTATGAAACTTCCTGTGTTCCAGTTTGTGCTCACTATCATTTGTTCTGTCACTGGACAACATTGAAAAAAGCCTGACCCAATCCACTTGACACCCGCCCTTTAGACATTTTTAAGTGCCAATAATATACCCTCTCAGCCTTCTCTTTTCCAGGCTGAAGAGTCACAGATCTCAGCCTTTCTTCATAAGGTAGATGCCTAAGGCCCTTTATGATCCTTGAGATTCCTGTTTTTGTTTTATTTTTAAATGGGAGCCCAGAACTGGACATGATACTCCAGATTCTGCCTCATCAGGGCAGTGCAGATGGGGAGGATCACCTCCCTTGACCTTTAGTCAACACTTTTCATAATGTCTCCCAGGATACCACTGGCCTTCTAGGCCTCAAGGGTACACAGCTAGCTTCATCTCTTTAAAGAATAGTATGCACTGTACCAAATAGGACTATAGTTTGACTCTGAATTTTCTATGAATCTCAAGGAATTTTATTAATCTTTTTTAACTACTACTCCATGAGCAAGTATCTCCTTTATGTTCAAGTTTCACATGACTGCTATAGCACTTGCCTGAGTTTCTTTTTTTGTCCTACACATCTTACTGATCATTCTGCCTACAGTTTGGACAAATCTTATTTTTCAGTTCCACTTTTTTAGAAAAGGAGATTGTGTCCTTATAGGCACACACTGTTAGAATTTACTGAGCCCATGGAAATACTCAGGAAATTCTGTATGAATTTTCTTCACTTGCTTTAAGGAAGAATTTGCAAGATTACCTCTATTAGAATAATTGGGTGGTCTGAAACAGTCTGATTTTCCCTAGAGCAACACAAGAGGCATTCACATAATCTTCTCTGCCAGAACATTGATGGAGGCAGTAATTTTTAGAAAGAGGGCAGTTGAGGACAGAGATTTCTACCAAACATTTGGATCTGGAAGAGGTTATCTGTCCAAATTCCATTCTTCTTTTAACTAAAATGACAAGGCTGGGTGTCCTAGCCTCAAAGCGATGCAGTAAGAATGTACTAAGAAGATGACATTATTTGCCACATTGTTGGCTAAGATAGGTGAATGATTTTAAAGATATTCTCCGAAATTATCAGCCACTTTTAAGTGTGTAACATTAGAAGTCTTGGTACAGTCTCAACTTCATTAATTAAAATTAAAACACTGCAATACTATAAATCTATGGGGTTTTTTTTTGGTTTTTTTGGCACTCTGTTTTTCACTAGAATATACACTAGAATAGACACTCTGTTTTTCATTAGAATATAGTAACTTCTGGAAAAAAGTACCAGACTGACAGCTCTGGAAATGTCTCTGTCTGTCCACAAAAAAATTGTGCTGCACAGGGAGCAAGAATAAAAGCTTCAACAGCAACACTCCTAAGCTCTGATCTGAAGGGACTGCTATCAGCCCATTACAGTCCTTGTCTGGTGACAAGGGTGTCAATTAGTACTGCCATGTGCAATGATGATTTTTCTGATGTGAATGCCTCACTTCTCGAAACTGGACCCAAAAAACTCATTTCTAATAGTCCATCAGAGAGCCATCAAAAGGTTACAACCTTACACAGATTTAGACTGACATTGTACTGACAATGCAGAAATAAAAGACTATATCATATTACCAACCCCAGAGCAATCCAGCTACCCATCACTGTATTTCTAGTTCAATTCCCCTTATAATTAATTTTAAATACTTACAAATACTGTGAAGAGGGAAGGAAGTTTAAAGAACAGTGGAGACCTAAAATCTTTCACATCCATGTTACTGTATTTTTGCATATGATTGAAAGTATTTTTCTAATAGCTTTATGTTGAACAATAACATGAAACTAGTTGATAACTTTAATCCAACTCCTAATTAAATGGCTACTCTTCCCAAAAAACTTTATCAATATGTAATTTCTTCCTTGGTATGCAAGCCAGAGTAACTACATCTTTAGGAAAGACACATTAGGCACGACCCTTAGATAATTGGACTGAAAATGTGTCAAGGTCCATACTCCTTATATCACAGAGAATACTGCACTGTTTCTGGCTATATTTTACTGAACTTCTTAATTAAAAAAAAAAAAGAACTTGATTTTCTGCTATTAAAAACTTCTCATGAAAAAACGATCTTCTGCATGCATAAGTATACATGTATAATTGCACACATATATATGTGTATGTTTTATGGGTATACGAGTCAGAGGTTGTATGCCCTATGTGTCATTCATGTATGTACATATATAAGCCTTAGAGCTACTACAAGTTAATGATTTTATAAATGTATTAGCCATACACACATACACACACACACACACACACATACATATATATAAGCAAATAAGCTGTACTACATTATATCTTTTGTCATTTACACTTTCAGGTTGCTTTTTTGTCAGAGTATAACCAATTACTGAGTGAAGAATGCCTCTTCATCACTGTACATCACTTTCAGATGTCTCAAGCAACTGAAGCATAAGAAAGGTAGTCACCTACAGAAAAGTTTTCTAGGTCAGAGAGATTTAGGATCATAAATATAAGCAGTTGAAAAGAATAAAGGTGTTCATGCCCAGAAATTTGGAAATAGAAGAGAAAAGAGCACATTTTCAAACAACTCAGTCTGTCAGACAATTTCTGGAAGTCAGACAATTACCATTTGATTGCACAATAGAGCCCATAGCTGAATGAGTATATTCATTAGAACAATTTTGCTGCTGCCCTGGCATGCAACTTGATTCTGAGATTCTCATAGCTGATAGTACAAATACTGTTAAATTACACTCCACTCAAAGAAGCTATGCCGTCAGAGCCTTTTTTTTTTTCTGCAACAAACAAGCACAAACAAGATCAAAAAGTATTTGTACTTGCTGAAAAACACACTCTTCCTTCTTTTGACCAAATATACCCTTTAGCAAAGAATGAATAAGCTTGGCATTCAGGTTTACAGTCATAGTGGAATGTACCCTTCTCAGCATTAGCTCCTGGCTCACAACCCAAACCCCATACAACATTTTTTTGTGTCCAGGATGATTATCACAAAGGAGTTTTTCTTATGTGGTCTCAAATGCCAATCTAAAGTCAAAATATAAGGTCACAGGTCTAACCAGTAAAGATTGAAGTAAGGAATAGAAACCTCAGTTTGTGAGGCCAAACCCACAGCTTTGTATCATACAGAAAATCTATCTGAATCCTGACATCCTAGCAATTTAGGTTTGGGGCTGGTATCAGTGACCATGCATGTCCTAATCTTCTCTGTTGTACTCTATAATTCTATCAAAGACAGATTTTCCTTTGTTTTAGAGAATGAATCACACTGGTCGTCAGATTTCTACCCCCAGTCAATCTGAGCTGTAAAGGAAATGGGATGTTTAATATTTATACTTCTATTACTTCACAGGGGGTTAAGAGAATCAAAATCAGAAGAATATCACAGCACTCATTTCAAAAAACATTTCTTGCACAGAATTGATCGTTAAAATAGGTTGACCTTTCAAAGAAGCAGACACATTAATAATGGGCTAGACTACAAGGCATCTTTTTCCAGTGCCTTCAGTGTCTATATGCTCTAAAGCAAAAGTATATGCACCACTAACGGTTCTCCAGCTACCACAGAACAATATGCACAAAATTGCTGACCACCAGCCTTCTTTTCAGAGGAGAAAGAGAAAAATGTTTCCCAGTAAATGTCTCCACATGCTCCTGAATGTCAGTTGGCCCAGAACCAGGAATGACAGCCAGCTTCTCAGCTTAGCATAGTTCTCTGCCTTTACTGGCATTTTCCAAGCAGCTGAAATCTAGGCAGTTGTTTTAATATTAATACAAATTGTGACAAAGACATAAAGGTCTCGTGCAGTTTGTATGCAGGTACAGAGAGGATATTCTTCATCTGTATTGACTACTTGCATCATTACAGAAGGAGTATCACAAGAAAGACAGAAAGGACCAGTAAGGCTTCAAGTTTGACTTTAAATTTACATATATGGATTTATGCTTCTATTGGAGCATTAATATTCACCATAATATCAGGATTTCTGGATATTCTAGTAATGTGATAACGAAAGCAGATAAATGAAAAGATATCACTGATATTTTCTGTGATGATTTAAATATTTAAAATTCACTAGAGGCAAGGCTTTTTAAGATTAAGCCCCAATATTTTTCAAATTTGAAGAGCTGACTCAAAAAGAGCTACATTTTCATTTGGGGGTGGAGGAGAGATTTTTTTATTTATTATTTTTAAAATGGCACAACTTTAATCTGGGTAAGCCAGTGCATAATATTTTTATTTTTTCCCTTGGGAAAAGTAACAAACTGCAAAGAGCTGGTTTTGAAGCAGGATTTTGTTCTTTCACGTATTTTGTCAAGGTAGTTTCTTCCTGCAGGGTGGACTGATTGCACTACTCACCTGTAGACACATAATTTTTGGAGAACCATGCATCAAGTGGACAAATAATAGAGCCATTAAGGGCAAGCTTCAAAATACATTTGATTTATGCAAACAAATTGAGTCTGGTGACTGCAGCTTTTCTCACTTCACTTGCTGCTAACACACCAATATGCAAAGGAACACAGTGCAATGTTTTGGATACAGGATAGACAATCTGAAATTCGTCCCCATATGTACTAGAAGATCTTTGCAGATGTCTGTATCTTTTCAATTTACATGACAGACTGTAGAGGCTCTTAAGAAGCTGTTACTCTCATTTTCATGTATTCTTTGCAACTTTTTTTCCTTTTCTTGTTATTCTCTGCTTTTAAAATCCTATGTCTACATTATTGACTTTTCAAAGTGAACTTGTGCACTGCCATGAGATGATCCAGCATCCTCCACAGATTGCTGTTTAGGTCGAGTAGGGTTAATTGTACTGAGCTTTTCTCAGTGGGCTGTCTCACTATAATGTCTTATTTTTACAGATGGGGTTACCATTTCGCAAAACCTCTCTGCACAAGCGATGTATAATTCCCATTTTGGATGAGAGAAGTTGAGTCATGAGGTTGCTTCCTTGAGTTACCTGGAAACTGTGCAGCTGAAAGAGCATTTCATCTCAGAGCTCCTGCAGCCTTTTCCACATGAACATTTATTCTATCTATCTATGCATTAACTGGTTTCTTGATCCCACTCTTCCTCCTAATCCCATTCTCCTCAAAAAGAGGAAAGGAATAGCTACATGTAAAACAAAGCAGGATAAAACAGTTACAGATGTGTAGAGTGGCTCAGTTTCTGCACTGTATTTGCATGTATAGTGTTACTTCTGTCTTGCCTATTTAGGAAAACACTGTCTCTTTGTATGCTCCCACATTTTGTGTTTCATGATATTGCCCTTACATCTACCACCTCTGACAAAAGATTCTGCAAAAGAGTATTTTTCAACTTGAATGGAATTGTTTTGCACAACCTAAAGTGTCACCTCATTCTTAATTGTTCCTTGCCTGTTGAAGAAAAGTTTAAACAATGAGAAGTTAAAAAGTATGTTATCATTTGCAAACATTTAAGACTAATGTAAGACTTTCATTATGAAAAAATAAAAAAACATTTACAGGGTATGGTGTGTGTGTGTGTGTTTTTGGGAGGGGAGATAGGAAGATCTTTGTGTTTCAGGGTTGTTTTTTTTTAAGTTGTTCAGTAAATTTATTTAACCATAAGGTGTTTTGTTGAGTAAATGAACATCACAGTAATGTTGCCCATCCTTATCATTTCTAGCTTCTCTACTCTACTTAGCTTTCAAATCCAAATTGCATTTTTCTCCCAGTAGCCATTCCCTAGGAGGACTCTCCTAATGCTTTTCTTTTAGACTTCCATACTGTATAACATGAAGGCATTGCTCTGCCTTCTCCTCCCCACTTCGGCAAACTTCAGTAATGTCCCAAATAAAGAAACAGAAAAAGATCATAAGGTTAAACTTTAAATTAATAGATCAAAGGCTAAGATTCCTAATTCTGAAATAAACTGACTACAGAAAAGGATTAAAACAGAGAGAGGGGATTATAGTACAATAATTGCTACAGAAGACTCTGAGTGAATTGGATAGAAAACAGAGGGTAGGTTTTATTCTGTATTTCTGAGAGAGAAAAATGAAAACTGGATCTGAAAGATAATTAAAAATCCAAGTGGACTTAAGTAGGAGAGAAAGCTGAAATCTCACAAGAAGATGCTGCAATGAATTCCCCACTGTGCCTGCTTAGGACCCATATCTGCTTCCTTTAGGGGAAACATCTACCCTTGCTTCACATTCTAGGGAGGAAGATAATCATCAGAAGACTGCAAGATTTGAGCTAATTTCTGTTTTACCACAAAATCTCCAGAGAAGGCCTAGTCCCTGAGATATAGAGGAGAGGACATGGAGAAATATGTCCACCAAGTTGCCTATTCAGCTGCTAACAACACAACAACATAAATGTCCACTGTTATGCCTTCTGAAAGTAACATCTACTTCCACGCATTCTGGGAGGAGGCTAAACACTTGGGATATAAACATGAACATGGCATAATGGAAGGCATTTATAGGCAGACTATAAAGCCAAATCAAGTGATGTATGAATAATGAAAAAGTTGGTAATGGATTCCAAAAGAGTGGAGATGTGGGGATAGTCTTGAAACGTAACCAATATTAATTGCTGCAAAGCTTATTTATGTGTTTACACTGCATATGAGAAGCTTCTGCCAGAAATTTCCCAAGTGAAAACCAGAATGCACAAATAATACAGCTTTCAGAAAAACACATGAACGGAGCATCTCCTTTATCTGCTTCTTGACTTGGGCATCTGAGGAACAGAGAACTCAGTGAACCTCAGGATGCACAGGACTGAGTATCTACTGAGCAGTTTCATAGAAATATAATACACTGAGGTAAGAGTTTTATACATTGACACCAACCATAAGCTTGTTCTATGTTATCAATATTGCCAGGTTACAACACTGTAGTATTACACATCCTGTGATCAACAGGAAGCACAAGTGAAGTTGGATCCATGCAAGAGAGAAGTCTTCTTGCATTTTTTGCATTTCTTTGCATTTAGTTAGCAAGATGTTTAATTGAGATTTTCACAGACCTGCATCACAAATAAAATAAAAAGTTGAGTATCTAAGTCCTATAGTTGTCTCTGAGGTGGGAAAAAAAAGCTTCAATTTTATATATTTTTAAGCAAACTTCTGCTCTCTTGCTGTTTATTTCTAACAGAAACTGTAATCCCCTGGCATGTTTGAATCTACTCACTATGGGAATGATGATGATGTTTCAAGCAGAGTTATCACTTCGGCTGATGCAGGAATTGCTGAAAAGTTACATGCAATATCCTGCTTTTATGTAAATGTTGTTGGCAGTGAAAAAGAAGGAATAGTAACACTGCTAATATATGTATATAATACAAGGAGACTTTCTAGCAACTTAATGCAGCTTTGTAAAGCGGAAGTGTTGTATCATACACTAATTTTCAAGCCTCATATTATTTAATCAGTAACCATAATTTTCATTCACATAATGTGTATATAAAAAGCATGATTTCCCATTTCTTATCATCTTTAATAAATGGAAAAAACGTTTGCTTGCCCCCAAAGAGTAATCAACACTGTGTTAATAAGCTCAGGCCTGGGAACACTTTTTCAATAAGAAAAACATTACACATTACAAAATCAATAATGCTGCCTGACAAATGAGGCTGTGCATAAATTTTTGACATGAAATCATAGACTGAAGTCTAAATTTAAATTTGGCAGTGCTTTCAAAGTCTCACACTTTATGATAGCTATTCTGGAGAGTGAGCTGTACTGAAACTAATCACATAATTTAAAGAATACATTTGCTCTAGTACTGCAATAAAAATACGTTACATCATGATAAAAGCTATCCTGATTCAACCTGCACTGGAAATCTGTGTGCATGGGGATAGGATGAACCCCATGTGGGACTACTAGGCTGCTGTTTATAAACCATGTAAATAAAACATTTAGCACTGCTCTAGCAGCCTTCATCTTCGCAGTGCTCCATAAATATTAACTAATTAATCCTCAGGACAGCTGGGATATAGCTGAGAATTGGAGGCTGCATGAGGAATCGGTAGAAAATAAACAATTTGACAAAAGCTGTGTTTTTCTTGGTTTATAACTTATGTACTGACAAACTCTGCTTATCGTGAATTTGCCTGCCATTGGACATGGGATGGGAAACGCTTAATGCAAAATCGATTTAGCTCTGCAGGTGTCTCACTGAACAATTTGCTGTCACACACTCAAGGTGCCTGCTGATCTCTCACAGGTAAGGCCAGAGGCAGACTCCTGCCATCAGTGAGGTACCTCCAGAAACACAGTCCATAGCTGTTCAGGCTCTTAAATGCACCCCAGACCATACATCTTGTTGAACTGTCTCAGCTGTGTACATACCAAGTTTCTACAGGCCACAGAGTGTCTCCAGGAGCCCTCAACCATCCCTCTGAGCAGTATGTGCCAGTGCTTCACTACCCTTATTGTAAAAATCCTTTTCCTTATATCCAGTCAAAATCTCCCCTTATTTAGTTTGAAACCATTTGCTTTTGTCCTGTGACCACAAGACCCTGTTAAAGAGTCTGTCTTCTTCTTTCTTACAGCCCTCTTTTAGATACTGAAAGGCCATTTTCAGGTCTCCTCAGAGCCTTCTCTTCTCCAGGTTGAACGTGGTCTGCATCAACATGAAAACAACAGTATTTGCCAGCTGAGAGCTGAACAGCTCAGCTTATTCATTCTCTTTTATTTAAAAGTGGAATGGAGATTAACATTAGTGTAATTCCTTTCTTCCAGTTTGTTTTACTTCTTCAGCATGTTACAAACTCAGCAGATACAGGGAGCAGAGACTAGTCTGGGGACTTTGTTTGCAGAGCACAGTCACATAACTGTGGTGCACTGGTTTTAGTTCAAAGTTAGAGACATGCTCTATAGGAGCATATAGCAGTTAGAAGCAGAAACACAGAATTTCCACAAAACTCCAGAATCCATGCAATTTCCAGTGTTTTGTTCCTTTGTATGCCACATAACTGAAAGGACTAGATTGTTAAAGAGAAGGGTATCAGTCAGTGACATGGTGGGATGAAAACAAACTCCTAATCCAACAAATAACGGTTAAATTAACCTTCACTGAAAACTGAAAATACAGGAGCACAAAAGGAAGATCAGAAGTACCTCATAAAGCAATACTTATGAAAGAAGATATTAAAACTCTAGGGCCCTACAACCAGCTACTGTAGAAGTGTGAAATGAAAAATTAGGTGAAGAAAGTGAATTAGGAATGATCAGTCGCTGTTGCTCAGAAGACAATAAGAAGGCACCCAATGGAATTATCAGACAGAAAAACTGAGGACTTCTCTCACAGAATGTTATGGATTCCAGAGTTAACAAATGCATGCCTGTTCACTGTATTTATGCCTGTTAAACATGATAATCGCAATACAACTTCAGTTTAGGAAGCTTCTAGATTACTGATTAATAGAGCACAACTTGACCGAAGTGTATACTTTATTCCTTACAGTTCTGACTGTCAGTAGATATGATAGATAGACCTTTGTTATGATCAATATGACATCTCTGAGGATATGTTTCTCTCTATAGAGAGAGAACTGTGCATTGCAAGAACACACACCCACAAAAGAAAAAAAAAGGCAATCCACTTTATAATGTTAAATGTTGAGTACTACAGAAACTTACTATGTAACAGCTAATCTTAATGTCTCCAAAATATTGCATGGATAGCAAAGAAACTTCTCTTACTAAAAATGCAAACCAAAATATAAGTGCTAATTTAGATCTAAGTGATCTTAAACACGTAAAAGTAAAGACTGCATCTCTACTTCAGCAAGCAAATCACCCACAGCCACTTTCACTCAGCAGAGTTTGGATAATTTCAAAGAACTCTGCCGCACCTGAATGAACTTTGTCAGCCTCATTGCTCTGTAACAGGTAATAGATATTTGAATCTGACAGTTTCCACCATTCCCAGTCAGGAATATTCTTTCATTTGCCCTAAAATAGCTGATTAAAGCAGTATTTCTACCTACTTTCTTTCTCAGGTGTACTGAGTCAGCAGTCAGAAATACAGAATGGGAAATAGGGTGGAGAAAACAGATCCCAGCCTGGGATTTTGATCTGAAAATTGAAAAATATTAATTATTTCCACGTAATTTATGAAGCCAAATAATTTTTATTAGATTGTAAAACTGCTGGGACATGTGCAATTATCCATCCATTCACATAACACCTGTTGTTTTTGGGTGGGTTGTTTTTCCATCTTTGGCCTCTGAACACAATTATCATACATAAACAGAATTTATGAAATTTTACCAATTTCTATAAAAGCCTGAAATCTGACATTCCCTGATGTTCTGTAATTTGAGTTGAAGAATTGCTCTATGCGGCAAAATTTAGCTGAACTGTACAAAAAGATAAAGACAGGTTTCAAAACTAGTCTATAAACATCAAATGTGAATTAGTCACAGGAAGGGGTAGGAAAGAGATAGTAAACACAAGAGAGAAATGAATTCAGGAAAAGTTCCAATACACAAATGAGAGGAGGTAAAATTCTGTCTCCTAGCCTATGTGAAGATTTCTCAAAAGGAATTGTTAAAACATGAAAACTCATTGTAAAAATAAACTGTCAGAATCCTCTTAGGGTAAATTTGCCTAAAATAGACTACAGACTGTGAGATGTCAAAAAATGAGATGTAAAAGCATAGGTCCACGGATCTTAATAGCAGCTGCTTCTAAGGAATTAAAAAAGAGACCCATTAGAGTATAGTCTAAAAGATATCACTCCAAACTTTCAGTTTACTGTGTGAGGAAGTCCCTCAGAACAAAACTAGAAGCCATGGTGAAACTTATGTTGACACTGGCAGACAATGCTTAAGTGAAAAAGGAAATGTGTTGTGTATGTCTTACTTGGGTTTGGAGTATGAAGAAAAAAAAAAAGATTTTCTAATGTTGAAATTATTCATACACTTATTTTTCCATGACATTACAGGTCATATATTCTTTGAAATGCCTTTTTGCAGTTTTTCACATATAAAAGTGGAAACTGGTGGATTTGTTAAGGGAGAAGAGCAGAGTACTGTTACTCCAGCATAAGAGTAGTACATGGAGCTACTCAGAAGTAGTTGTTTCATTTTTAATTCACAACTTGCCTTCACTTGAATTAACTTGCCACTGTAAACAAATACTAAGAGTAACACTGATTAAAAGACAAAATAATAAAAGTATCCTATGGCCAATTGATTAATTCAGATCTTTAGATGTAGATTTCTTAGATGTTGATTTTCTTAAAAGCTTATTTAAAATGTATGAAATTGTGGCTCGTGTGCAGTAGTTTCTGTTAAGATCAGGAATGACAATAGATCCTGATTCAATTCTCTGCCATGCTGCAAAAATACCAATTTGTTTTTCACAACAGATGGCGTGTTAGTTTACAAAATGCTTGTGAAAGGCTGCAGAGGGTACAGGTAAGACCTTGGCTAAAAATGAAGAAATGTACTGAGCAGAAGCCAGGACACCCTGATGAAGACTAGCAAACAACACATACTTTGTGGAGGATACACTTATTAGGAGTGGTTCTGTTGGGTCTCATGGTAAAAAAAATTGAAGGTGGGAGGTCAAAAAAGAGAGAAAACCTATTACTGATTTTATCTGTACAGTATCTCCTGAGGAGGGTTGGGAGAACCACAGTTTTAGATACTGGGATTTATATCTAGAAATGCTTTTTTAAGGAAGAGTGTCATTAGGAAGGAAGTACAGAGCTACCATGACTGAGATCTTGTTTATTTCCTGAAGATATGTTTTAGAAAATAATTTTATCCTCATTAAGAAATTGGTATCCCTGTGCTGGTTAGGTTATTCAACCAAAAGTGATTCTGTACTTAATTTCTCCTTAATTTTGATACACATTTTTAAAAGCAATGACAATTAACTGCTGGAATAGCACCATGAGAATCTCTTGATTATATACTTGAGACATATATTAACTCTCATTCTGGGATCCCGGTATGAAAAAGACTGGGATCTCCTCAAAAGAGTCCAGCAGAGGGCTACAAAGATGTTAAAGGACATGGAACACCTTCCTTATGAGGAGAGGCTGAGAGACCTGGGTCTGTTCAGCCTTGAAAAAAAGAGGACTCAGAGGGGATCTGATCCATGTCTTTAAATATCTAAGGGGCAGGAGGCAAAGGAATGAGGCTGGACTCTTCTCTGCAGTGTGTGGTGATAAGATGAGGGGAAATGGCCACATACTGACGCATATGAAGTTCCGCACAAACGTGCATGGGAACTTCTTCATAGTAAGGGCGACTAAGCACTGGCACAGGCTGCACAGAGAGGTGGTGGAGTCTCCTTCTCTGGAGATGTTCAAGACCCGCCTGGACGCCTACCTGTGCAACCTGGGCTAGGGAGCTGTTTTGGCAGCAGCATTGGACCCCACTTCCAACCCCTACAGTTCTGTGATTCTGTGATTCTCTTATGTGGCCTGCGATGAACAGTTTATCTATAGAAACTGTCCAGCTTTTTCATTGATGATTTTCCCCAAGGTAGTTTCCAACCTCATAAGGATGGCCATATTCTTTTAAATGAAAGATTACAATAAAAGCAAACACTTATTAAACTGCCTATTACAGATTAAGAAGGGAAGGCACACACTCTATCAGTAACGCAGTCCACATTTTTAACTAAATTCTTTTGCCTATCAAGTAATATTGGCACTTCCTTCTTTTTTCACTGGAGTGTTTGACCATCAAGCTTACAAAAATAGTGTTACTGTAAACTCTTCTTATCAGTAGGACTTCACAGATGGTCATAGAAATTTTTTGTGTTCAGCTCATCAAATATTTGCAACCTCACTGGAAAACTAAACTATGATCTTCACTTGTAAATTCTACTTTGATCTTCACATCATCTGTAAAATTCATCAGTGATAATCTTATGTAACTTTACAGATGCTGTAAAAGTGTTCAATTCTATGTGGTCTAGAACCAAGTATACTAAAAATGTTTATACAGGGATGACAGTGCTTTTACAGTAATACCTTCTCATCCACCAGGAGGAAAAGGTTACAACTCATTTAATGTGTGCCATCTGTATTTTATGTCTTTATAGTTTTTTAATCAAGGAATTATGCACTACCAAGTCAAATAACTTGCAGAGTATGGAACATCAATATTCTTATTTTAAAAAGTAGCTTGTAATCTGGAAAAATATATATATATATCAGGTTAGTTTGACAAGATCTATTTTCTATAAACTCATGTTGATTGGCATTAATTCCATCTTTCAGCTCTTTATTATCTAAGACTTATATCAGATGTTCACTTATTTCACCAAGGATCAATGTCAGATTGACAGGCCTACAATTACTTGGGTTGTCCCATTTTACATTTTAAAATATTGCCACAATATTAGTTATCTATTGGTCTCATTTAAATGTCTTCACTTCTTTATATGCATATCTATCTATCTCAAAATCTTTCTTCCATTGCAGTGATCTGACATTCTTACAGATAATGAAAAATCAGAAAGTCACATTGAAAATGACAGCACAAGATCTAAGAAAGCAATGTCTTAAATAGAAAAAAGTCCCATCTCTCTAAATCAACTCCATAATCTCTACCAGTGCTCCCACCTTCCTACAGACTAGAATAGCAGAGCTCCTTTTAAAATGGCCAGGCAGTAGCCTCTGAGGGGAAGCTGACTAAAACAACAAAAATACCAGAAACAGCTCTGAGTCATATTGATTAATGCACTACTGGAAGGCACCCAGTGAGGAGGAAGGAATACAAACCCAGCTAGAACAGAAAAATCTGGCTCTGGCTGATTTCTGTGACAGGAGACAAAGTACTTGGTATTTAGAGGAAAGGTAGAAATTTTCAGCTATGTATGAAAGAGACAAAAGCCTAGATACAGGTGGCCTACATTTCAACCAAGACCCAGCCCCTGCTGTTTTCCATTGACTGTGTGCTTCTGAAGGTCTACAGCCGGATGATATGAACAGGGACATGGATAAAATTTAGGCTACATTAATTTTCATTAAAGATCTGTGTGTGAGAGAATTATGCCAAAGAATGAAAAATACCTTTTTTAAATTTTATTTTCTCAAGGAGTGAGTGATCAGTCACTGGCATGAGTACTGAGGGGGCTGTGTGATCTCCATTCATATCTTCTCTGGAAGTAATCCTAAGAAATCTGACCTAAATTTCGAGTGTACAGTGTTTTAGGGATTGAGTTAGGGGACTTCCTGAATAGATTTCCAACCTAAATTGTTCCACAGATTTATGATGGTAGATAGGGAGGGTAGGGAGGCCATGAAGGTAGGGAGGACCTTCAGAGGGATTTGGATAGGCTGAATAGCTGGGCTGAGCTCAATGGGATGAGGTACAATAAGACCAAGTGCCAGGTCCTGCACTTTGGCCACAATAACCCCATGCAATGCTATAGGCTTGGGGCAGAATGGCTTGAAGAATGTAGAGAGGAAAAGGACCTGGGGGTGTTGGTTTATGCTTGGCTTAACATGAGCCGGCACTGTGCCCAAGTGGCCAAGAAGGCCAACAGCATCCTGGCCTGTATTAGAAATAGTGTAGCCAGCAGGAGCAGGGAGGTGATCATCCCCCTGTACTCAGCTCTGGTACGGCCGCACCTCGAGTACTGTGTTCAGTTTTGGGCCCCTCGCTACAAGAAGGACATTGAGGCCCTGGAGCGTGTTCAGAGAAGGGCAACAAAACTGGTGAGGGGTCTGGAGCACAAGTCTTATGAGGAATGGCTGAGGGAGCTGGGATTGTTCAGTCTGGAGAAGAGGAGGCTCAGAGGAGACCTTATTGCACTCTACCACTTCCTGAAGGGGGGTTGTGGTGAGGAGGGGGTGGGCCTCTTCTCCCTGATAAATAATGACAGGACGAGAGGGAATGGCCACAAGTTGCGCCGGGGAAGATTTAGATTAGACCTGAGGAAACATTTTTTTTCTGAAGGAGTGGTCAGGCACTGGAATGGCCTGCCTAGGGAGGTGGTTGAGGCACCATCCCTAGCGCTGTTCAAGAAGCGTTTAGATGAGGTGCTAAGGGATTTAGTAGTTGGGTAGGGATAGTGATAGGAGGATGGTTGGACCAGATGATCTTGTAGGTCCTTTCCAACCTAATAATGAACCTATGAACCTATGAACCTATGTTTAGAAGTTATACTATAGAAGAGTACAGAAGTGTGATCATCAGGACATAACAATAGAACCATGTTATTAACATAGAGAATCAAAATTATGAGGGCAGGTATAACTAAGTTTTTGAAAATATGATTATTAATCTTTTCTAAGGGAAAATCTGAAAAGAGATGAAAATTCTGAGCCAACACTGGTTCAGAAGTAGCAAATCCAACCAATCTGTACCAGCTTGTTCTTGATGTAACAGCACAGAAGCAGTCCAGACTAGGAGAGGGAAATGATCTTCAGCTACGCTTTGTGAAGATGAAACTGTTGAAGACATTAAGAAGATTATGAGATACATGCATCTATATTTCTTGTTTTTAAGACATTTGAAATATTTTCAAATTCTTGGTGCTATAGAGCAAAAGTTAAATCCTAAATGAATAGCCTAAATAAAATCAAATCAACCCTAGAGAGAACATTTCTGTAATTTTGTAGAAGTTTCCTTCTGAGCCTCCCAAGAAACTACTATAATCCACAATCAGAAATGGCACACAAAACTAAATTACTCTAATCCCATGTCAGTCTTTGCAATTCTAAATATCCAGTCTCAGTGAAATACTAGTTATTAGTCAATATCTTACTAGTGCCTAAAAAATGAAAATGCTCTGTATTAAGCATATTATAATGGCATTTTAAGGTCACCATGATTTTCTTCCCTTTACCACTATGAATGATATTTTCAAAATACAGTGCAAATCCTCCTCAGCTGCAGTTGACCCTCTTTAGAATATAGACAACTTTAAGATTATGTTGTTAATTTCCAGAGAAGGAATTTATTTTTAATGTAAAAAAATGAATAATTTTATAATCACAAGGCATTAATTTCTTACTATGTTTTTATACTAGTTCTACTACTTTGCATTTCTAAATTAAAATGGCAAAAATCTATTTGCTGAAGAACATGATTTTGTTATTTTAAAAGATGTTCATAAGAAAATGCTTACCAGGCTTTATCCACTCAAAGTTTGCATTTTGAAAAGATTTTCCAAGGTTCACAATCCTTGATGCAAGATGAACTGGATCAATTCATGTTAAAAATGCGAAGCAGAAAAATAAAAATAATAAAAGTAAAAATAAAGGACACAGAAGGCTGCAATCAAGCATAATGTGTGTATGAAAGTTGGAACATTTGTTCTGGCATAACAAGTTTCTTAGAGAAAGAAACACAAAAAGTGATTTCTTCTTAACACAGTTCATAGTTAGGGATGTTAAAGTTAATTGCAATCAGAAGGCAAATCAGAAGATACTGAATACTCTACAGCATATGATAATCTAGCAGAAACAACATGCATCCTTACAGAACACCAAGAGCCCAAGGAGAATGGGCAATATATGTCTAGTTTCTGAATGCATACAGTGCACAAAGAATGAGCAGCAGAAAAATCAGTACCACCATTTCAAAAGAAAAATTCCAGGAAAAACAGTCCAGATGTCATCCAAGCGCACTGAGTATTGCAAAAAATGTCAGGTACTACATGTGACTTTCACAGTCCTAGGGATGGAGGGAAGAATAAAGAATTTAAATTCCACCTCGCACTGTGCTGGTTGCTGCAAGTAAAAACTTAGATGCCTCACTTTTCCATTCACTACATGAACTCAAATGAGCACCGGAATTCTTATTCCCACACCAGAAATCCAATTTTTAGACATCCTATTACTCCTCATCACAATGCCCAAGTTCCTTCCTGCATCATACCTTCACAGTATTCCTGTTATCTAGTAGTAGACTGAAAGGGATGACAATAGTACCAGCCTAGCTTAGTAACTGAGATTGAAAGAAATGGAAAGCTTTCACAATTTGTCATAAAATTCAGTAGCAAATAGGCAATCAATGTATCTAATTCCTGTTTCATTTGGTCTTGAAAACAATATCAAAAGATAGGTTTTAATGTTGCACTGACTTTATTAGAAATATCTTGATATGGATCCAGCTATTCTAAGACATTTCTGAAAAGTTGAATCAAGGATAACTCCCCATGACATCAAAGTTGGCAGACTTAATCTATCATGGGAGTCCTTCAACTTTGCTCTCAGTAACTGGGACAAAACCACCCAGGTAATCCCCATGTAACAACAAAGTTGTAGACATCATTACCTGCTACATAATTGTAATAATAGAAACTACCATTTTCTCCACTGCTTGTGAAGTTTCCACAGTGTTTGCTGATCTCCTGTTGGTTTTGTTTTGTTTAAAACTTAAATTTAAAATGACCTATTAGTTCCAACTGTCGTTATCAGATTATTTTTCTTTAGCTTCATTATAATGAGCATAATAATAGAAAACTGATGTCTTCCAGATAAATTTTTACTGAAAAAAAGTCATGCTTTGAAATTACCTGGGAAAAGACTTTGGGATCTTGTAGGAAACCTTCAAAGCACAAGATGTCTGAAAACAGATAGATGAAAAGAAGGATGGAAATAAACGTGTCAACGTGAGTAATATTCAAAACTGGAAAAACATTATCAGGTTGCTGTGTGTGGTTAATCCAAGTTTCTAGAGGAAAAGTTAAAGGCATACATCTAGTTTTGTGCCATGGTAAGGATTTTTTGAAGTACCCATGGTTTATATTCAAGATGTGCTAAGCAAAGAATGTATAGTGTCCGAACTGTACCCATTTTATCTCAGCTCATTTCTCAGTATGAGAAGTAGTCAAAGTGTTTGACTACACAAACTGTAGTCTAACAGAATAGTTTGCATTATTCTTCTATAGAATAAAATAAGTTAACAAGATGTGCCATTAAAGACTCCAATTTATCATTTTTACAATTCCCCAGGCAGAAAAATGGTATTGTAAAAATAAACAAATAAGCACAGAAAAGATCCACTGAAAGGAATAAAAAAAAAAAACCAAAACAACAAGGAAGAAAAATTAAAAAAACAAAGAAACACATAAAATCTCAATGTAGATACATTTCGGTCAGTCTAAAACATTTTAATCTTGTCTAAAACACTTTAATCTGACCTTGTAGGTCAGTATGATGACGTGTGCACTACAAAGTCCACTAACAGCATTTAGTGACTGAGATGAGTCAGGCTTGATGGTTGTTACATCAACTTCACATCCTCAAAAAATAAAACACATATAAAATATGATAAACACATGTATGTTTGCAGTGTGCAATCTTTATTACCATGGATACAAATGACCTCTCCCTCTCTGCATATTCTGCAGCCTTCTTAGGAAAGATAAATGAACACTTAGTAAGAAATCTTCAATTAGTCTTTCATTCATACCATACAGATATCTGAATCGTTTAGTGCTGGTATCTCATGCTCTATCTTGAATGTGTATCATTCACTTCCAACAACTTTGAGAGTAGAATTATAATAAGTAACAAAATTTTTGAGAAAAAAAAAAACAAACAAAAACCAGCAACCTCCCATCACTTGACAGGTAAGAGCTAACTTAAAATCAAGCCCTACCAAAATAACTAATTATTTCTCAATACAAATTAAGCTCAAACTGGAAAGAAAGGCAACGTTTTCCTCATATTCTTTATTTTCTCTTCCACAATGTATCAGGTAACCTGAAAATATATCCAGGGCACTGCACACTTTTTCTGTGTACAGTTCCCAGTGTTTTAGAGAAATACTGGCATGTTTTACACCTTAATTTGTCTCAGTTTGCATTTCCTTAACTAATCCTAGCATTCACACTTGTATTTATTATAAATCAGTTTATATATCCCTAGTTAATATTTGCTTAGGGCTTATGTTGATTTCACAATACATGCAATTTTCTGGCTCCATCTTTATCTTCAAGGATTAGATTGAATTGAGCAGCCCTGTAGTAATTTAGTTTTATCTTGTGCCTTACAGTTTTATGTTCTTGTAATAACACTTCCCCACTCTATTTTATTTAATTAAATATATCTTATTTCACAATGACAACATTTTTATTTTTGAGTTTATTTCCTAAACAGCTGCCATTGTGGCAAGATTCTGTGGTGAAAAAAACACTTAGTTTAAAGAAATTTAGAATAGAAATTGCCAAGTGTAGAGGGAGGAAGGGATTTGAACTTGGCATAAGAGTTCTCCATGATTAAATTTGAATTGCTTTGGCTTCTCTGGCTGGGTTCTGCAGTTAAATAGTTATATTCGTATTCATTCCTGTTTTTTTTTTCTTTTTTTTTTCTTTTTGTCTTGATAGAGAAAGTGCCTTCTGAAAACAAATGTGTGTTTGCCACGTTATACTGAAAGATTTGTGATCATTTTTGTCTCTGGCTTCGCTCACGCTAAAATAGCAGGTAAATGCTAATTATTTTTGTAACTCCATCATTTTAGCACTACACGGTTAATTTTGATGTTGATGAGGGCAAAACTAATTGACAGCATATCCATAATAAAAAGCAGTGGGTCTGAACATAAGGCTTTAGAGTTTCTCCACCTCTTTTAGCTTAAATAGGAAAACTGTTTTGATAAAACCAAACGTTGTGCAGGTGCTTTGAGTCCCTGCAGAGGATGTTAAATGGGTTTGATCCTAAATTGACTAGTATGCGCAAAGTGGATGTATTTACTCACAGCTCTGGCAGCTTCTTTGGTAAATAGTCTGGCACATTACAGAGTAAGCATGTCTAGCTTCAAGTCTTTCTTTTTTTTTTTTTTTTTGACCTGCAGCTGTGTGTTTATCTCCATTCTTAACGGAAACCACAAATAAAACGGATATTAAATTTCTAAAAGAGTAGCTTGCTTTCATCTCATCGCTTTTCTTTGTCAAGTACCTTTCCTCTTGGGTAGCTCCTTCTGAAGTTGTGCTCAATAAGGGGCCTCTGTTGAACAAAAGGCTTCTTATGGCTGGGAAACGTTTCTCACACTGTCCTCCTGTTTGACCTCCTTGAAAAATAGCATGTCACACCTTCCTGTTGCGCACCCCACACATTGGGCACCCTGATTTTGCCCTCACATTTGCACAGCTGGCTTTCAGCGAAAATAATTTTCCATCTGATCTGAGCCCCTGAGTGTCTAGACTTGGATGTTCTTATCGATGTTCTTATCTATGCTCTCACATGCACACAGCTAAGTCTCACACGTTATAGGAGGGACCTGACTTTGGCAGGTTTTGCAAGTTGTCTCTCATTCTGGTCAAAAGTAGGTTCATTCCATTTCATTGAGCTTTTCTTTTGGCACAAAGTAACTGAAATTCCTATCTGCACAGCAACACCTCCACTTTGACATCATCACCCAGATACGGCAAAAGTCTACCCCAGCTGATCTTGACTTTTGTGCAGCAAAGGAATTTGACAGCCTAGTACTTACTCATCTCTGCTCCAAGGCAGATCAGCTATTCTTAAAACCATCTCTGTCTCAGAGATCGTTGAGTTAATAAGATATTCCTTTTATGCAGGAAAACATTTTTTTCTTAATAGGTATACAAAAAGTTGGCAAGCCCACTAGAGTCAGTGTTAAAGTTTAACTTGAACGTTGAAAGAAGGAATGGTGGATCCAGATGGAAAGACTTAAGAAATGAGAATGTTTAGAAAATATTCCCTCTATTTATTTAATTGGAAGATCAAAACAACGTATTTCCTTGTTAAAAAGGAAATCAGGTAATTTGATCATACTGTGCCAGTTCTGAGAATTAGCAAAGATTTGTTCAACAAATTGAGTAAAAAAAAAATTCCAATTAATTAATGATAGCTGAAGGCAGATAAAACTGATATTAAGATCCATAAATAAGTCCTGTTTTTTTTTTTAATTTCTTATAACGTGTTTTTTTTTTTAATACAGAGCCCATGCAACACAAAGCTACTGAGTTCAGTAAAGCAGACACAGAATGATGTTTTCATAAATTGTCTTCATGTCATTTTATCTATAAATGTTCACTTTCTCTTCTGAAGTTACCTCTTTTTGTTCTCAGTGCTTTAAGGACCCCATCATCCAAGTAGTTGTATCCTTTTATTTTAATTAGACAAATCCTCTCCTTAATACACACTGCTGTTTTTTATGACGCAGAGGTCCCTGTGAGCAATTGAGCTCAATACATTGACCTACAGTTTCTAATTTACTGTCAACAGGAACTTATCTGAGTTTCTGCTGTGCTACAGTTTAAGAACAAATGCACTGGCCCACTCCACAGTCATAGACAGAGTAAAAATTTAGAACATTTCACAAAAGGATCCTGTACTGTTTTTATAATCCTTATATAACAATAGGCAAAAGTTCAAAGCAAATGCTTAGAGGACTCTTCTGAGCCAAAAGTACAATATCCCTACAATATCTGCATCAGTTACAGAATGGAAAGCAAGGCTATTGTTTCTTCCCCTTTATCAGAAAAAAATAAATCTTTTTATAATGTGTCACTATGCAAAATACACAAATAACTTTGTTAATTACAAGAATGTTAAGTGCTGGAATATACATTACCCAAATTACTCTGCTGCCACATGAAGAGGGTGTAATGGTGCAATTCAGAACACAAGATGCAGGTGATACAGTTTTTGTTGAAGAAGCAATGCAAATAATTTAAGGATGCGTAAAACACATTTTCTTATAGGACAAAGGGTGAAATCAGGATGCTAATTTTTTTGAAACCCAAACTGTAGCTCTTCAGGGAGAAAGTCAGTAGAACCCCCAGGAAATTGACCTCCAGGGAGCAGAACAGATCTGGCAGATCTTTAAGGAATCTTCTTTCGGCACAAGAGTTCTTCATCCCCAACTGTAGACAGTCAGGAAAAGAAAGGAAGAGTCATGTCATGGCTGAACCAGGACTTGCTGGTCAAACTGGAGAGCAAGAAGAAAATGGACAGGCAGTGGAAGCAGGGACATGTATCCTGGGAGGAGTGTAGGGATGCTGCAAGGCTCTGTAGGGATGGGGTCAGGAAGGACAAGGCCTAATGGTATCTATACTTGGAAAAAGATGTAAGGAAGAAAGAAAAGGAAAGTTCAAGAAGGCATATGACCCTAATGAGCAACAAAGACAGGCTAATAACAACAGACATGACGAAGGTTGAGATACTCAAGAACTTTTTGCCTCAGCCTTCACTGGCAACTGTTCTTCACACATCCCTCAAGTAAATAGGTCAGAAGGTGGGGACTGGAGGAGCAGTGCGCCTCCCTCTGCAAACAAAGATCAGGTTTGTGACCACTAGAGGAACCTGAACATAATAATAAGCCTATAGGTCTCAATGAGGTGCATCCCAGAGTCCAGAAGGAATTGACTGACACAATTCCCAAGCCACTCTCAGTGATATTTGGAAAGTCATGCTGGCCATGTGAACTCCGTGGTGATTGAAAAGCAGGCAACGACAAACTCATTTTTAAGAAGGGTAGAAAGGATAGCTCTGGGAACTACCAACCTGTCAAACTCATCTCTGTGCCTGGAAAGATTGTGAACCTCCTGAAAGCTATACTAAAACACGTGGAAAAGAGGGAGGTAATAAGGGACAACATAAACATCTGACCCTGAAAAATTTTAATGTGCAAGGTCTTGCACTTTGGTCATGGCAACACACTATCCATACAAGCTGGGGGATAAAAGGATTGAGCACAGTCCTACCAGAAATGACTTGGGAGAATGGCAGCTGGGCATGAGCCAGCAATGTGCCATTACAGTCCAGAAAGCCAACAGTACCCTGGGGTGTATCAAAATTAATGTAGCCAGCAGGCTGAGGGGGAGGATCCTGTCCCTCTGTACTGCATCCAAATGTAGAGTCCTCAGTACAGGAGAGATGTGGACCCATTAGAGTGCATTCAGAGGAGGGCCACAGTATGATCCAAGGAATAAAACACCGCTCCTATGAGAGCCACCTTTCAGTGATAGAAAGAAGACAGACTATTTAGCAAAGTTTGTGGTGATAGGACAAAGGGAAATGGTTTCAAAATAATGAGGGATTTAGACTGGATATAAGGAAAAGGATTTTTACAATAAGGGTAGTGAAGCACTGGCACATGTTGCCCAGAGAAGTGGTGGATGCTTCCTTCCTGGGGATACTGAAGATCATGCTGGTCAGTGTTCTGATCACTTAATCAAGATGTAGATGTCCCTGTTCACTGAAGAGGATTTGGACCAGATGACCCTTAAATGTCCCTTCCAACTCAAATGATATTATGATTCTGACATTTTCCTAGTAAGCTTACTTGCCTATTGATATGGCCTTGTTTTTAAGAAAAAAAAAAAATTGTGAGCAGAATACGTTTACTTTGGGTTCCCATTCTTTCAAAGCAATGCCCAGCAGCAGTGCAATCGCAATACTATGTCTAACAATAATCATATGCAGTCATTTCCAATCATGCTGGCTACATGTAGAAGCAGTTACAGACTTTTGGAAATGTGGGGAAATGTCAAACCATATTAGGCTGTCTAGAAAGAAGAAGGAAGAGGAGTGCAGCTTGATGAGGAAAATTAAAACCTTGCTGAACCATGCTGAACACCTGAAAATATCAAATAACAAAAGATAAATGGGGAAAAGCCTGAAGAAGTTATGAAATGTAAGAAAGAATGATGTTCGGTGGAATAATAAATGGGAAAGAAATTGAAGATAAATTATCCATAACTGATAAAAACTCATGACCTACAAGAAGCTGCCAGTATAGCTCTGCTAACTGGGAACCTAGAATATTGTGTTCACTTTTTAATAATTCTAAACTAAACAAAGACAGGCAAGAGGGATGTGGGAGGTACGGTCATTCTTACAATAGATTTATTGGCTACTTGAAGCATATAAGTTCAACATGAAGGTTCAGATGGTCCTTTGTTCAGTACTGGTCCACCGTGGGGTCACGGAAGAGCTGATGTGTAAGTAAGAAATTACAGTTGTTTATTTCAGGTGTTACATTTATTGCCCTCTAACACCTGTGGTAGAGAAGAAGCTTGTCAGCCTTAAATACTGGGAAGTATGAGACAGACAGCCAATTCTCAATTAAGGTGACATAATGCACGTACAAGTCTAGATTATCTAGAATGGACAGTTTATATTCAGTTCTTTGCAGAAAGGAAGAAAATTCCTTATGGGCCATGGGTGAATTCTACTTTACATTGCATTGAGTATCTATCTATTGCCTGGACACCAGGACACATGATGCAGACAAATTCAAAATCTATGCAAAATGACATATAACTTTGGAGTTCAGGGCTTTGGAGGAAGGAATGGAAGGGACTCAAAGCACATTGACTGGTTAAAGGCTGCTGTAACAAACCATGTTCCCTGAGATCCACATTCACCACAGAAAAGCAGAGAGCACCAATAGTACAGGATATTCCACTTGCACTTACGATCTCTTCTTGCAGGGTGGAAATGGCATACCACTTGACACAACATCCACTTGTTCTATGATCTTTTAAATTGCTATCAGTTTTACACCATTATCAGACTATGAGAAATTTAGACCCTAGATAAAAACATTGTGAAGACACCTTGCTGATAGAGGAGAGGGTCATCTATATCTATTTGAAAAGCACAAAAAACATGAAACAAAGGATTAACAAAGGAAAATAATGGAAGTTATACAAGACTATTTAATTTAGACTATATTCTTAACATTAAGAAAGGGAAAACTGTGCTACCCTCAGGGAACACTTCCTGCTTATAAGACACTTTAAAGTGACTCCAAAGGAAACATTTAGGATGTTAAAAAGCAGTTTGAAGAAAAATGAAAGAAATATATTGCATAGAACAACCCAGCAGTTGTTGGACAGTGAACTGGATGACCTGATAGCTATTTTCTTTTCCTTACATCCATGATTCTGTGATTCAAAATATATATTCAGAAACAAAACAAAACAAAAAAGCAGTAAGACAGTAGATTCATTGAAGTACATAAGTGGAAAGTTAGTGACAGATGAGGTTGATTCTGCCTCAGGACTAAATGAATTCCTCACCTCATTATCCATAGGAGGAGAAAAGGAGGAAAAGAAAGTGGAAGGTAGCATCTCCGGGACTGGGAGACATTCTCCTGGAGGGGAAAGTAAAATGTTAAAAGCCTTTGCTATTGCACTGGAGAAGATAATAAGGCAATTAGGATTGTTACATTTGACAAAGCACCTAGCTCAGATGAATTTTATCCCAGAATCTTGAAATAAGTAGCAAAGGAAATTGGAAAGCCTTCAGCAAAGGTTTTCTGGCAGGCCACAGAGGAGTGTAGTTGTACCCAAGGATTAAAGGGGTACTAAAATTATTCCCAGACAAAAGGAAGAAACAAGGGAAGATTCAGGGGACAAACCCTCTAAGTCTCACTTCAGATGAGAGAAAGATATTGGAAATAGTGCTAAGGGACCACGTTGAAGCCATTTTAATGCATAATTTCATGCAAATAACAGGGAAATAATACGTCTGCACGTAAAAGATGTTATTGGAGAAGTAGAATGCAACGAGTAGATTGATCCCATTATTATAGTTTTTCTAGGTGGTATAAAAAGGAAGAGAAACTCATGAATAAATTACTATGTGAATTAGTTTGAGTAGTTATTTTCAACTCATCTGACCATCTCCTTAATGGTTGCCAAAGCAGAGCTGGTTTCAGAGTGCAACATTACAGAAAAACATGTAAGAACTAAGAGGGAGAAATGCAGAAGTGCATCCTAGTAGTTAAAGATTGAAGAGTTCATCCACTGTAGTTATAATACGATCTTGTATAAATAGATCAACCCATAACAGTTCTAAACTGAGCTATGTACCGCTACCAATGCAGTCAAGCGACACCAAGCTCAACTCGGGCTGCAAAGCCTGACTGACACCTGGGTAAATACTTCAGCATGATCCTGCCCACAATCAACTTTATCACAACTGCATTACCACAACCAGGATTAACTAGTTTAAAGCTAGCTGAAGAGAGCCTGTAAAAGCAGTGATATCTGTGGACATATTCCTAGACAGCCAAACCTTAGTCTTTTCAATTTGGTGAATCCTTCTTTGAAGCTTAATAAAAAAACAACCCTACTTAAATCCCTTTATGTCTGCAGATGTAAAGTTGCAAAGAAGAAATCATGAGAACTGCATTCCCAAAAACATAAATAAAGCATTAAGACAGAATCCTGAGCCTACCAGCTCTAGTCACTATTGTGACTGCATCCATATTCCTTCAGGAAACTGTTTTTCCTTTGTTTTCATCCTGTAACACCATCATTTTCTCTCATTCTTTTCCTCACCAACCTCCAGTTTGCCCTTCAGGAATCCCCTGGAAACCTAGATTTAATCCCTAACTGAATCTGTGACCACGTTATAACAAAGTCATAAAAATTCAGACCTCTGGGAAGCCAAATCCATTATTCTTTCGTTACAGGGTGTTACAACCTTTCAAATATGGAACACAATATTATTCCTTCTCTTGCTGAGGTTTCATGTTTAAGCCACCAAGTAGCAGTTATTGCTACTTGGAAATATAACAATTGGAAAGAGAAATTATGAAGAAAATAGTCTTTAAATTAGCTTAAAGAGTACAGAAAAAAAAAATGAAACAAAAAACAAACAAACAATATGTATATATATTATATTGCAGCTTGATCCACAGAAGGCAATAGGATTTCTATCTTTCCAGAACACATAGGAGGTTAGGTCAAGTAAAAATGGACAGAGATTTCTTCTGCTGCCTTTCTTATATTCCAATCTCACTTGCCCTCACGACAAATGTTTAACTACCCAAAATGGGCATATCCCACTCCTGCAGTTTAAAATGCCAAGATTTTATGTATGGGATGACTTAATGTTCACTTCACCTATTTTAAATATCACCATGACATGACAAGTTGTGGAGAAGTCAGAGGTATTGTTATTAAAAATTATATATCCCATATAGTCTGATCAGCAGTTTTTCCACCTTCAAAACTTTTGGAGGGCTTTTTAGTTCTGCTCCCAGTTCTTCCTTCCTCCCCCCTCCCAGTTTTTCTGGTTGGTTGTCAGAGTGTTGTTTGTTTCCTTGCTTGGTTTTCAAGTAGCTGCCAGACTTTTTAGTAGAGGGCTGACACTAAGGTTTGCAAAAAGCAATTTCATTTTGTTTATATGATTGTAAACACCTGTTCCAGATGGACAATTTAGGGGATTGTTTGGGATTTGGCTTCTGTGGCACTTTGCCCTGAACACAGCAGAATATTTCCAAGAGCAGTCTGAGCTATCTCTTTTCATCCAGTGCACACAAAAGGCTACCTCCTGAAGGTAAAGCTGAAGTCTCCTAGAGTCCCACTGGCATGACTAAAAACATCATTTGTCCCAGAGCTTTCTTCATATTCACAGGGAAAGATTCTGCTTGTGGATGTATAGATACCACTTTCAATGACACCAGGTGAAGTTGTGCAGAAAGGAAGGAAGAAAGGAAAAAAAAAGAGAGAACAAGAGAGAGAAAGAGGAAGGAAGGAGGAAGGGAGGGAGGGAGGGAGGGAAGGAGGGAGGGAGGAATGAAAAGGAAGGGAGGAAGGGAGGAGGGAAGGAGGGAAAGAGGGAAGGAAGGAAGGAGGGAAGGAAGGAAGGAAGGGAGGGGGGAAGGGAGTGAGGGGGGAAGGGAGGGAGGGGGGAAGGGAGGGAGGGGGGAAAGGAGGGAGGGAGGGAGGGGGGAAGGGAGGGAGGGAGGGAGGGGGGAAGGGAGGGAGGGAGGGAGGGAGGGGGGAAGGGAGGGAGGGAGGGAGGGGGGAAGGGAGGGAGGGAGGGAGGGGGGAAGGGAGGGAGGGGGGAAGGGAGGGAGGGAGGGAGGGGGGAAGGGAGGGAGGGAGGGAGGGGGGAAGGGTGGAAGGGAGGAAGGGTGGAAGGGAGGGAGGGAGGGGGGAAGGGAGGGAGGGAGGGGGGAAGGGAGGGAGGGAGGGAGAAGCGAAGAGTCAGAGTCACTCTCTAGTGCTCTAGTGAGCTTTCAACTTTATCGTACAACCTGTAAAGAAGGATTAAAAGAATATAATATGTAGCATGCAGAGGGATGACTAGAGGGCTTGAAACCATCTGCAAATGTTTGAAAGATGTTTGCATTCCCCTTAAGTGTGAAAGAAATTGCTTCCTATTTTACTAGAAATTTTTCGAAGAAATAATGGGTCTAAGTTAAAAAAGGGAAACTTCAAATGCATTTCAGGGCAATCTGACTGTGAAATCCGGAACAAAATCAGAAAGAGTTGGCAATGCACTACAGAACACTTATTTTCCCTCTGACCTCATCTGTGCAATCCAGATGATCCAGAGTCACTTGAAAAGAGAGTTAGGAACCTCAGAATAATGGGTCTGCTGTCGCGTTTTCCCTTGTAGTAATCTAATGGGAAAGGAGCATCCTAGAAACTCCAGACAGAGCTCTATGTATTTTCTTTAGTTGATGATCTTCTAGACTTACAACTCACGCATTTTTGTCTGTTCAAGGAGTAAGAGAGTCATCAAGATCAGAAGAGATGTTCTGGGAGTTCACTACTCTAGAGAGATCAAAAATGGAAACCATGTGACTGCATGTACTGAGGAAAGTACAATAAATGAATAGTTAAATAGCAAAGGAGTGAAAAAAGAAAAACCTACAAGAGAAATAAAAAATAAAGTAACAAGGCAGTGAGAAATGCCCAGGTCATCACACTAAATATTCGTACAGATATGAGACTATCAGTGGGTTACATGTACTTATAGTAAATGTAGTTCATGAAAGACTGGGAGCTATTTTTTCTGGTCAAGGTGTCTGAGCACACAGATGGGCTTATATGTGAAATTTTTAAGTTGTGGATCTAGTTTTTCTGCTATAAAGAAAAAGAAAAAAATACCCTCCACCCCTACTGAAATAAAATGACTCCACACTTCTTGGTTAATGTTTCTGTTGTGTCCAGGTGGCAGTGTCTGGAGCATCCACCCACAGACTAGCACAACCCACATGTAACCACATCCATCCACCACAGCCACAGCCCATATATTTGCTTCTGTGCACTTTGCCTCATGTACACAAACTGTGACAACACCAATGCAAACTGTATAAAGGTGCCCACTATGCCACTACTAACCTGGATCGTGCGCTCACAGTACATGTATTCCTGATGTTTTACTCTGATTTCACCACATAGATAAACTTCAAGATACTCACATATTAACTACCGGTAAAGTTTGCACTCATGGGGCTGCTGTCAGGCTCAGAGAACACTGGAAGTCTCTCCAAGTGCAATATTTCTTCTCCAAGCTATGACAAATTTGAGGCAGTTTGGTCTCCCAGTCATCATACGTGTTTTGCCTGAACTTGCCAGGTAAATGCAAATATAATCCAGTCAAAAATGACATGCAGTGATGCTTGTGGAAAAGGAGATGCAAACAGATATCTTTTATCACCAGATGATAGCCATCTAGAAGTGTCAGAATTAAGTTTTTAAGGCCGCCATACCCGTGGACTTGAAGTTTGAAATTATCCCATCCATCTCTCAAAACCTATCAGTAAACATATGGGAATGACAGCTACATACATTTCTATGGTAGTCAAGTTGGCCATTTTGCGTACCACCCACTGGTATCACTATTGATTCCAAAGCCATGGGACAAAAAACTTCAACACAGTGAATCACTGTTCTGAAAACTCCTTGACCTCATCAGCTTTCAGGGAAAAAGAATTTCAGCCTGTATTTACCAGCCTCACACCACCTTCATTTCTGGAACCCAACTATGTCCTGCTGGGGAGATATTGTCTCTCTCTTTCTACTACCATATATATTCCTGATATAAAAATCCCTATTTGCATACTGGTGGATGGTCCCTATCCTCTGCTCCCACTGACAATGCAACTGTTTAGACCAATAGAATCCATGTAAAGACTCTAGCTGAGATTTTAAATTTGGAAGAATAAGGATCAAATATGCTTTTGCTGCAGCTGCAAGGCAGAGACCTAGTAAGAATAAGTGAGACATTGGTATCCCTAATATCACCTCCATTTTGTTTGCACCTCATAGATTGATCAAGGACCCGGGGCAGACTGGGCTTAATGGACAAGCCAAGGCATTATCTGGATGTAATCAAAGAGACCAACCATCAGGAAACAATCTGATTATCCAATACTAGAGACATGAGAACTTCAAAATCACTGCCAGAATTTCAGGTGAACATTTCTAATATATATGAGAAAAAAAAGAATAGAAAAAATAATAATTCTCATGTTTCCAGGGCAGAATTCAAAATGAGACTAATGAAAAAGCAGTCAGCAATACAAAAGCAACAGAAAAAAAAAAAGTGTCTTTAACAGCATTATTTACCTTTAAAATGGAAGTGCAAAAAAGGAGTTAGTTGAGTATATATAGCGTCATAAATTGCAAGTGGCAAAAGAGAGTAAATAGAGACAACATATTAGAAGGTCAAGGTAAACAATTAGAAGGAGAGGAAGAGAAAAGGAAAGAAAGAGTGAGAGAAATACAGAGCAAGTGAAAGAACGGAAGAGAGAACTCACACCTCCTAAGGGAATGGAAAAAAAGCGACAGCATGGTTAAACAGTGGAAGGATTTATTGGAATTGAAAATACTTCAGAAAAAAATAGAATTTGTATTCACCAAAGAAAAATAGAAAAGAATATAAGCCTTGGGAAGCTGAATATGAAATTGTAATAAGCCGAGCAGAAAAGATTTTGAGAATGACTTGTTAAAGGCATAGAATCTAATAATAAAACACATCAGAACCAGAAAGCTTGCTATTGAGTTAGAGCAACCGAGAGGTGATCAGTGGGCATAAAATACCATTCAGAAAGCACATGGTCACTGCAGAAAAACTAAGTGAATACAACAGATGATTTGTATGGGAAATAAGCCTGAGGTACAGTCTCAGATTGAGTGGGCAATAACAGGGTTTTCAGGGTAAATGAATAAATTCAAATGTAATGATTTATTAGGATCTTAAATGTTAAGACTGATCAATTCTTAGAACAGAAGTATCCTGTTGCTTAAATTGCTTTATAGCAAAGAATTTGGAGGTAGCAAACCTATTAGCAGTCTTTAATATGTGTTGTGAACTACCTACCAGTAAAATGTATCATGAAGTTTTAGAAAATTAAAAAGAAAAGCACACACACACACAAAAAAATTGTCGTGATTATGTCCGTGGGAAATGTTGATGTGATTTCTGTGGAGAGAAACTACTTCAGAAGGAGTTCTCTGCGGATGTCAAAAAGAATGTGGAAAATGTAATCCAAGCTATACACAACTCTTAGATTTCCAATTAGCGGGATCCTTCATAAAAGCCTCTTAAAGAAACTGAGCTGTCTGGGTAAGAAGGTCCTCTTATGAATGAATATGCAGCATAAAGTAGGAAACAAATGGTAGGAATAAATGGTCTTCACAGGGGAGTGAGAAAATCTTCTGCTACTGACTGTATTCAAAAATAATCTGGAAAAGAAGGTAAATAGGTAAAGAAGGCTGTGGATGATACAAAATTATGCAGGATAGTTAAATCTAAAGCAGACTGTGAGTATTTGCAGAAGGAATTCATGGCACTGAGTGTGAATAGGCAGTAAAATGGAAGATAACATTTCACGTTGAAAAGTGCACATTGTAGGAAAAAATAACTACATAAACAGTGATGGGATGTAAATAAGCTCTTAACACTCATACAATGATCTTGGAGTTACTGTGGATAGTTCTCTGAAAATATCAACTCCGTTCTCTGCACAGTCAAAAAAGCAACAGCACTGTAGGAATTATTAGGAAGTGATGTAAGTAAACATACACGACTATGTAAATGCATGCTGTGCTCTAAGTCAAAGAAGATCGTAACAGGATTTAAATATATTTATTTACATATATATATCATAAAAAGGCTAAAAGAAGCCTGAAGTTCTAAAGTTTGAAGGAAGAATTATGCACTTTCTCTTCCAAAGGAATAGACAGAGGTAACTTAGGAAATGAGAGGATTATTAAGTAGCTAACCAGGGTGACACACAAATTGCAGAGGTGATTTATGCCAGCTAAATAAATAAAGAGTGAGTTTAAGCTAAAAGAGTTGCTTTTTTCTGCATGGCATGCAAACAAACTGTCCTCCTTGCCACAAGATGAGATTAAGAAGCTATTAATGTGAACATATTTTTAAAACATTTCAAAAATTTTAACATTAGTGATGGTGGTCTGAAAGCAAAACTTTCCAACATTCCTATGAAACATCCAGGAGATATTTCAGGGAATAGATTCCTTCACACTGGTGCTGTGTTCCTATGGTCACCCCTGAGCAGCCACTACAGGGTAATGCTGGAAATAAGAAAACTAACCTAAAGGCCCAATGGTCTGAGACTGAATCACTTACACAGAAGAGTCAGAAAGTGCTTTCCCCACAGGTGGTCTGCAGTATTAAGACACTGTGCAGGAAATTAGTAATTTTAGGTTGAAAGCCTATCAAGAAGAGAAAAATGTGGGCTCCACCTGACCAAGTGCAGGAACAAGCACATCCACCTGGGCCAGCCAGCACATCATTGCACTGTTTCATCTCCTCTACAGACAAGCAGAGATTAATGCCCTCCTAAACCTGGACTACATCTACAGATAGGACAGTGGATCCTTTCCACCTGTGTGCATATGGTGTGCTCACAAAGAACCCTTTGGATTTTAGACATATAGAAATTGCTGGAGAACAGGCAGCACACATTGTTACTTCATGTTCAGGTACTATCTGGGTCAATAGGTTACCTGCATCTTACCATCCATTATTTTAGGATAGTGTTACGATCCACCTGTATATGAAATACACCAGAGAACAGACCTTTAGATTTTTGTTGCTCTCCTACATGTAGCTGAGCTAACAGACAGAACAACATCCATCCCCCTGCCCTGTGTTTCTTGGCTATTGAAGCAGAGCACAGGAATGTTGGGATGCAGATTTATTGGGATTTGAACATTCATGCTGAGTTCCCAGCTCCCTCCTTACCACCTCTTTCTGCTCCTCCATTTATTTCTCTGCTCCTTTTGATTTTCAGCTTCCAAGCCAACATTCCTCAGTGCACAAGAAAATTGTCCTTTCTTGAGCTGAATGAGCTCATACGAATAATAGAATCAGAGAATTGCTTGGGATGGAAGAGACCTTAAAGAACACTCAGTTCCAACTCCCTGCTGTGGGAAGGACTGCCACCCTTCAAATAAGGCTGCCCAGGGCTGCATCCAACCTAGCCTTAAACATCTCCAGGAATAGAGCACCCGCAGCTTCTCCGAGCAACCTGTGCCAGGGCCTTGTCACACTCTCAGTGAAAGAATTCCCCCTGACATCTAAACTAATCTCCCCTTTTTTTTTGTTTTAAACTGTTTCCCCTTGTCTTACGACTATCTACCCATGCAAAACATTGATTTCCCTCCTGTTTGTAAGCTCCCTTTAAGTACTGGAAACCCTCAATATATAAATATATATGCACATAAAAAAAAGTAATGATGCCAAACAGGTTATACCTTTCCACAGTATCTGAGCAGGAGGACAGTCGATACTGAAATCACAGAAAACTACATTAAGAAGAACAGTTTTTTACCATAGTGTCTCTGGCTCTTTACATTTAAACAGATCAGCATTTTCCTTTGCACAAAATTCTGTCTCCAGCCTGGGCAGCAGCATGATCAGAAAGATGTAGATGTACAGAGCCTAAACAATCCTATTTAAGATTTTATCTATTCTTAACCTGTTGGACTTCCTGCGAAAGTGGTACATGAATCTGCACCACAGACAAAATATGCATACAGTTTCCCAGCAAAGCCAGCAGTGTCTGGATACAAATAACCAGCGTTAGAAACAAAACAAAAAAGCAGGGAGTGTGGATTTGCCTTTACATGCTCCTGCAAGACTGCATGCAGGCACAGCTACTGTTTTGTCAGAACAGCTTTCATATATAATATAAGATCTGAGATCTCTGGGGATAAGTTACACCTCATTACATTTTCAATACCATGATCCCTCTGAGACACTACCTTACAGTGTCTTGAATAGCCCCAGTGTTTAAGTTCAACAGTGTTGCCTGGTAGGCCACTTCACACATTGATGTTCTTTTGAATAGAAAAGTGTTTCCTCACATCTCCTCCAAATGTATTTTTTTTTCTTTTTAATTTCCATTTTTACTCCTTTTGCTCTATTATCTGTGCATGGCTGAAAATAATAACTTGGCTTGTCATACTCTGCACTTCCCTCTCACTATCCCTAATTCTAGACTACTGTAGATTTACAGTATTTTTTATCTTGTATTCATATCATAGTTCATTTCTCAGTAGTAATAGAATTGGTTTCCTCATCCCTGTTTTGAAGTATTACAAAAATCTTATACTGCAGTGGCCAAAACCACAAAATAATAGCTCAGCAGTGAACACACTGGAATCACAGTATTTCACTCAAGCATTTTTCTTTTTTCTCTGCCATCTCTGACCCTTGAAGCTGAAATAAGCTTCTTTCCTATGGATGTAATTTAAAAACAAATAAAACTTTTATATTAGAAAAGATATTTTTGTACATATATGCAAAAAATGCATAAATAAAAAACAACCACCAAAACTCTTAGCATTTATTAATGTGCATTTATATTGCAATTTTATGATAACGTCCAATGTCTATGTGAAGCATTGGAGTCCATACAGACAGACTACACAAGGTGTGTAAGGGCTTATTTTCCATTCTGTTGAAGGTTATGATTGATGAAGTACCATGGCTTTAATAAGTGGTCTCAGGAGCAAGAAGAAATACTGTGAGTTCCCTGCTCCATTTTCTTCCCATCCTGTATGCATACCCAGCCTGCACAGCATGCCGGGATGCTCTCCCTCCCTACAGATATTGATGTACTGTCTGGAAGGATGGTAACTCCCTCCTTGAACATAGCCCTGAAGGGATGGCCTAAAGAAAATGGAACGTTCATTCATAGCTCTGTCTTAGAGCAGAGCTGTGGGACTTCTACTGAATAAGTGCACTGCGGACTTTAAAAGTCACCTCTGCCAAGATACTTTCTGACATGTGTAAAAGCCTCCTGTGCATTGATCTCTGCCTGTTACGCTAATATTATCACATTCTGTTGCCTTCTTCTCCTTTATCTGTTTGTTCTATCCATCTTGTTCCTCAACTCACAGATAAAATCATAAGCTCTTTAGGGGAAAGATGTCATCTTTCACGTGCACATTTCCTAGGATTACAGAGACCAACATGTTTGATTTGGATCTTTGATGAATAAGAGAATGAATATGACATGAGCAATTGATAGATTTAGTTAAAGAAGAAATGTTAAATTGAAAAGACTATCTGGGCTGTAGTCTGGATGGATTAATCACACACAAAAAAAAAAATGCAGTTTTGGACCACGCTGTAACTAAAGTTGGTTTAGAAAATGGTTCCAACTCCAACTGTTTTCTGAAAATGTCAATATGATTCATTTTAATATTCTCTAAAAACTTAGCTTTTTCATGCCAGATTAGCAACAGGCTTTAGAGGCCTTTCACATTGCCAGTAAGGACTGGATAAAGAAGTCCTATAGCTCCACTGTACTATTAAGTCACGCTTTTATACCACCTCCCAGACCAAATCAATGAGCTTTCCTGCTTACCCTCTTTATGATTAAATGCTAGTCAATGCTGAGATTGTGATTTTCTCAATCTCTACAATTCTTTTTATTGTTAAGTATTCAGAAAAGCAAGGAATGGAGTGATTCTTCGCTTTCCATTGTTCTCTTTCCCATATAATCAATTCATTGAATATTTTCACTTTCAGATCAGTGCAATGCAAACATAAAAATGCATTTTGTGATGGGGGTTGTTTTAAGCATCGTAACAAAATAAAACTACCACTTTGCTATAGAATACTGACTATGTTTTAAAGGAGCAATATATCCCCCTCAAAGTTAGAATCATATCTGAAGAGCCATTAAGCCACAGCTAAGAACTGGTGTGAGATAGTGATATTATAGATGGCCAAGTGGAATAGATGAGGTTTTAATCAATGATTTGAATGCAGAGAGAGCATTAATATGGGGATTGAGTTTCTTCTGGGATAGCAAAAAATGAAATGTGCCTAAAACTTGCTAAACCTTCTTTCTCCACTGTCAGTCAGCTTCAAGACATTCACTTAGAAAGCTAAAAATATATATATTTTTAGTTGTGTTTGGACTTGAAAAATGATCTCAAGGCCATACCTATAATATGCTTCATAATTTGTTTACTACATAACACGACAGTTGCATGTTTCAATGAAATTGGAGTTACACAGTAGGTCTCATCTCTTCTCCAAAAGTCCTGTAAACACAATACACTTAAGAAATGATTTGCTTCTTTATGTCCAGAGTCAGAAAGATGACTCTGTCAATGGAGCAAGTGTGAGGCTGCTATTAACCTTAATCTGAGAGTAGTAGAATGCATTTTCATTCTTCTTTATAAAGTGGTGTATTGGAACAGTTTAAAAGGAAAAACGAAGTGAGGAATGGTTTACAAGGAGATGGGTTTTTTTGGCTGGCATTTTAAATATATCAACCAACTGCAGTAGTTGGGAAAAAAAAAAACAGCCAAGTTCTAAAACATGCTAAACTTTTTCAGTTTTGAAGCTGAAACACTAGCCTTCCAGCTAAATATGGGTAAAGAGCAACCGCTTTGAGTTTAACTCGATTTTACTTATCAGTTAAAACCATTGAGAGAAAAAAACAGTTGCTACCTGTGGAGCTGGAAAAGGACACTTGATAACTGCTGAATATAATGAAGTTAAATTCAGAACAGTGGTTCTGAACATGTATTTGTCTTGAAGGTTGTAGCTAATAATATTTTTTCTACACAAATTCACTTGGTTATGTACTCAAATAATCGTGCCTACAATGACAGTGTTATTGTAACTCACATAATGAACAGCATCTAGATATCACGCAGCAAGTTCTGAAGAAAAGGTTTCATCTGTACAGTGAAGGAAGCAGCTTCACACTTCCAAATTCATCCAAGCCTCTTTGAAAAATTCTAGAAATTAACGAAGAGCCTTCTCTCCTCATACATTGTAAAGTATATATTGTTAATTATATCCTTTTTATGGAACCTTAGGCAGAACTATAATATCTTTCTTTCCAACCCATAGAAATCTGATTTTCTCTCTCAAAAACATTAGAATTTGGACTCTTAAGTAAGATTGCACCTAAGCTTACAAATTGGTACTGATTTTAATGGTAGATGTGATTTCATTTTTCAGGATCTTCTGTGGTCATGTTGCACAACATATTGGCTAGAATACTTTATATTCTCTCATCCACTACTACTGAAGTCATTTCCTCTTCAGTAGAAGAATTTGGGTTCCTTGGACCAACATACTAGCAGGCAACTCTACAGCCCCATAACATATACATTGCTGCCTTTCCTTTGTTAATACAAAAATATTCAACAGAAATAAAATTGATCCTATAAGAATAAGGCCCTCTCTGCAGTCATAAATATAAAATTGGAATGTTGCAATCCTAGATTGTATGTAGTCTCTGCATCATGAACCATCTCCATGGCAAAAAGTTTAAATCTCCAGTATCAGCATGTAGATGGAAAACCTATGTTCTGAATAGTTGGACTCATGCCGCCATCTCATTTTACATAAGCCACTGAACAGTTCTGTTTTTAACATATTCAGTCACTGATGATCTCTAGGGAAAGCTTTTTCGGTTCCATTAGTTACACAAGTCCCATTGGAAGCTAGTATCCTTGAAGAAATCACTCCATCATACCTCAGCTGGGTAACTCCAACACCATCTGCAGATCCCAGTTCCAGCTTGTGACAAAAATCCACTGACTAACATTAAAGGCTTACTTCAAGTTGATAACTGATATCAATGATTTTCCTAGGGAAAAAAGTGCTTTTTCTCAGTCTCCTACTGGGGGTAACTCACTGTTCCTTTGCTTCTCCATTTTCCCCATCCCAATTAAATAACCAACCTGGTGCAAAAAGCAATTTTGCTTCCTTTTTTCTACTGACTAAATGAAAATGGGTTTAATTAGAGCATCCACTACATGCCATACGCAGGGCAGGCACATCTGAGACAGCTGCAGCTATAGCTTGATGTATTAATATTTCAGAAATCTCAAAAAGTGGGCAAATACACTGCCCTTCACTACAACAATCATTACTTAATAGCTTACCTCATCAAATGCCATGTAAAGGGTAAATGAGAAAATCGTATATTGTACTGTGAGGGATTAGTGTTTGCCAGTCATAAAAATAGACCTAAATCCCACAATTCAGATGAAGAACCAACTCACATGACCCTGCTCAGAGTATGAAATGAAGCCACTGTATAAACTGCAACATTACTTCTCATTTTATATCCCTGTATAAATCTCAGTGTGTTTTGTAAGCAACATTACCTCTAGTTTTAACAGGAGGGAATAGTTCCTACACCAAGTTCAAGAAAACAATGCAGAGCTTCTCAGAATTCTGCCAGCTCAAACCCAAAGGCATGGTTGGTAACCACCATCAGGTTGAGTTACTTGAGGAAAACATCATATAATGCAGTTGTAAAGCTCTGAGATGCAAGGCATATGAAGGATGCCTTCAAAGAGGTATCCTGAGTTTTTCTTCTCACTTTCAATAGCCTTAGCAGTTGATGGTTAAATCATGCAGAACCATCTCAGGTATCTCTACAGCTACCAGATAACCACGCCAGCCACACCAAAGGGCAACCTCAAACTTAAGGGAGACATCAGACCTGAACTCAAAACTTCTAAATCCCGAACAAAATATTGGTTTCTTCAGGAATCAGATAAAATTCTGTGGGCTCTAAAAGCCTGATATCTTCCCATAGCACAGCTAAAATGAGTGCTGCCTTGCTCAAGCTGCCTCAGAGTACTGATGTGGGTGATTAACACCAAGAAGGTATTCATGAAAGAGGCAACAGCTGCAGAGATAGAAACAGAGCTCAGCATGGAGCAAGCGTAGGAGAGGAAATGTATTTAAACTAAGCTGCTGAGTCTTCTGAGAGCTGTTTCTTCTTTTCTAGAAACTGCTACCACTGCTGAGTGAATTCATCAACTGAATGAATAATGGTCGAAACCCTGAGAGGCGGAGGTACAACTGAGCCAAAACTACTTCCCATAAAGCCCTATTCAGTGACTGTTTGTCTCATTTATTACTACATAAAATATCCTTCATAGGAAAGTGACTGACAATTATACTTTCTCCATATATCTTTGCACTCTGTGTAGTCTTCACAAAAATAGGTAGCCTGTATCTTCAACTACCTTCTTTCAAAAATGTCTCCTTTTTTTTTTTTCAATTACTTAGTGAAAGAAAACATCATTCTCCTAAATTCTTCATATTACTCTTTCTAAAGGGAGCCACTTCTTATTTTTCCATTCATCATCGGAAATTATGTCAACCTCAAGTGAAGCATAAATCCACAGCCACAGTATTGTCAAAGCCAGAAGTTTCAGTTTGCCAGAAAATGGGGGGGAAGAAGGACCAAATCAGAAGCTGAACGACCTTCTGTTGTCATAGAAATCAGGTGAAGAGTGACCTCATCTCTTGATCTTGCTGCAGGAGCAGGGAGAATCTGGGAACAGGTTTCCAGGACTCTGAGGGGAAGGCTAGGCCAGTCCATCATGATTCTCTCAGTGAAATTGCTTTTATGATACGTCCTCTTACCTGAATTTTTAAACCTCTGAGGTGGCACAGACAGCAGGCAGATATTTTGTTCTCAGAATAGGAAACACACTATTTGCTATCTTACAATATCTTTCTCTTTTCTTTCCATTGCTGCCTGTGACCTTCTGCAATTCCACAGTGCTCTCTGTTTTGAACTTAGTTTTTCTGTGGTTTTTGCCTTTCTCTGATCTCTTCGTTTTAGAGTCTATGTTGTCTACATCACTTGATTTCTTACATTTTCTTTTGCTTTTCATTGAGAACAGAAGGTAAGGTGATGTACTAGACAAGTCACTGCACTGAGGTTTAGAAGACTCGCATTAAATCTGGTTCAGGTCCTGAACTATAGTAGGTTATTTCATCTCCCTGATGTCTCCTTGTCTGTTCAACTGGAACTGTAAACTGCTGTGAGCAGGGACACACATCTGTTGCTTATGTTTGTACAATCATTAGGAAAAAGCTCTCAAATGCATTTGCTGTCAGCAGATGCCATTGACATACAGTCAAATGACACCCATACGAGACAAGGCTTCGCCTACTTATTAGCCACTGATTTCTTCTCACAATGCACATCAAAAGGATATTACACTTTTTAAAGTTTGCAACGTGACCCAGAAACCATCTCCTCCATTTGCTTTTTGCTTCTGGCCATGTCTGCCTCTCACCATGTGGCTGTGCAGAAAGTAAGATAGGGATCAAATTTAATCAAACACAACTGCAAACTTCAAAATTATAAGCTAAAAAAATTCATTTTAACAACTAGTAAACAAACTCCTCACTGCAGATACCTACAAGCAGCACTATATCCTTTTTTCAGGGCGACCACTGAGAATGAGCTGATATGAGCTGATAGCAGCTATTGAAGCCATGACTGTGATTAGCTCAGCACCTCAGCCAGCTAGCTGCATACTCAACCCCTTGGCAAGGTTTATTAGCTAGGACCTGACCCAATGCTTTATTCACACAGGTTCTAGCCAGCTAAGTAGGACTTACTTGTTTCCTCTCACAAAATACCATATAAATAAATATCTAGTCACTCAGTACTGCAAAGGGAGTTCCTCTTGGCCCCTGGTCTTTTATTATAACAGTACCTTGGTTTCAAGCAACAAAATGGTGGGTATCTTGAAATGCAAAGGAAAAAAAGAAAGCGGAAAGAAAACTTCCAATTAAATCATGTAAATGTGAAAGAAAGTTAAATATTTAGATTTTTAAGGATATCTTCAAAATATCTCCCCTGAGAATAGCAAAGCCTGTACTACAGGGCCTAGTAAATATATTAATTTTACAGAAGATTTCTTGGATTGAATGCAGCACACATTTAAATGGGCTGTGACAAGTAATTCAGGAGTTTCAGTATACCATATGAGATATTTTATTTTTTTTTATTACTACTGACATGTCAACAGATTTGAGAAAAACATTTTTTTAGTAAGCACAGCTGCTATCAATTTGGATAATGATAGTCCATCACCATTTTTTGTGTGTACAAACAAAGAGAGTGAATATTCATGCAAAAGAGGGAGTCTGTATAATTCCCATTCATAAAACATTTGCAGACTGTACAAGGTCAAGAAAAAATTATTGTTTGAGTTACTGGCCTCGGCAGTACAGATGCAGAAATAGAATACTTTTCTAGTCTTGGTAAATCTAATTTCTGTGAACTCTGTCCTCATGATATCATATACAAATAATAAATAGACACTCTCAGAGTTCTTATCACGGTAAAAGCATATCTTGTCAGCAAAATCATTCACTGTGCATCTCCACTGCTCTCCTTTTTATCTCTCTCCACTTCTGACTTTCTCAGTCTACCTTCTCAAGATCAATGGTGTTCCTGTACGATTGTCGCTAGTGGTTGCTTGCTAAAATTGAACCAATATAAGCTGATTTTCTTTCTTTCCTTCTTCATTACTCATTAATATCAGTGAAAGTTTAACATTCTTCACCTATCTCCTTACCTGTAGGTAGTAGTTTTAAGGTTAATGGTAAGAAAATGTAAATATTTATGAAGCTTTCTTGTTAGCATAAATCCGGGTTTCTTCTGACTCACCTGAACTGCTTAAACATTATTTAAAATGGCAATTGTTTATTTATGCAATTGCCTTGTGAAACTTCTCTCTACTTGTATCCATCATTGATTAGAATATTTAAGTAAAATACTATTTTCCTCCTTTGCTGTTTTTGCATGCGGAAGGCATGCAACAAGTATGTTAACCCAGAATAAGGTCTTGATTTTTTATGTTTCATTAAAAGCAATTAATTTTGGACATTAATTTAGAGAAATTATACAAAATGATACTGAAAATCCAAGGTTTGTGTCAGATGAGGTTCCCAGTCTTCCAGCAGTCATGTTATCTCACTCTGGCCTTCCTGCCAGATCTTCTAAAAGGAGACTACAGGTGGATGAAAATCACTTCCCTTTCAAATTCCAAATTTTCTCCTTTTCATCCAAAAACTATTTCAGCACATTCAATATGGAAAGGAATAGTAGAAATTACACGTAAGAGAGGAGAAATTCATCTTAATGCATTATGTTTGTAACTCACTTCTCTTGTCTTCCTTATTTTCTGAATTTAAATATTTCCACCCATTTATTTTTTATCTTAGACCACCACAGAAGTCACAGGTGACCTACCTGAAAAACACCATGTTCTAACCATGTTGCACATGGTGTTCATGAAATAAACCCTCAATCGAAGTGTCATTCCTGCATGGGAAAAGTAGTCTATGACATTTAAAATAATGCTGCTACTTCTAATGAAGCATAACTCAGCCTACAGCAAGCATCTAGGGACATAAATATACAGAAGTGGAAGAGATGCTTAAAGTTTTGAAGCACCTTCTTGTTCAGGTGACCATGTCATATAATCTCATTAAAAATGTAATAAATTCCATTACAAAATTATTTCACTTTTTTGTTCTCATAGCTCCTGTGGGAAGAGTACTTCAGAACTTCATGTCTCTGGTGGTTAAAATCTTTCTGTTAATATCCAAACTGAATTTAACTAGGCCCCATGAGAACTTATTTGTCTTTTAAACAACTTTGGGCTTTAGTTTTAGTTTATTTTTAGTGTAGATGTAGACTTTATTTTGAACAACTATAAAGCAGAAAAAAAAAATCCAGATGGAGCTTCATCATGGTATTTTTTAATATCTGTGCACTTCGCTGCAGTATTTGGAAATGTTTTCCTAATCCATACAAAAAAATACTTTAATGTTTTTGTTAGATTCTGTTATTCTAAAATCAACTCATACTCCCAGACCCTTATTTTCCTTTAGTGATTCTTGCTCGTGAGTGTTCAGTTTTTGCAAAAATTCATGCTATCACTTTCAGCAGACTAATGACTTCAGTTTACATTGAACACTTATAATAAGCCCATTCCTATTACAGAAAAGGACTCAGACAACATTATCTAGAATATAAAATAAGTTGTATCTGAAAACCTGTCCTCAAGAAACTCCAAATGCAGTTTCTCTTGAGACCAATACATTCCCCCTCAGAACAGCTAGCTGCTATCTTCCCTTTTACTTGACTACCTAAAAATTACTTTGATCTCTTCCATTCAATTTAACTAATAATTTACAAGCACTGCTTTATCCAAACAAATTTCAACTGACTGTAATTTGCTTATGCATCATCTCTGGGTACAACATGCACAGAGAAAGAATAGACAACAATTGGGTTGGAGATTAGGAAAAACTTATTATCAGAAAGCATGGTTGGGTATTGGAATGGGCTGCCCAGGGAGATAATGGAGTCATGGTCCCTGGAGGTGTTCAAGAAATGTGGAGATGTGGCACTGAGGGCCATGGTTAGTGGGCAGTACTGATGGTAGGTGGATGGTTGAACTAGAAGACTTTCAGGTCTTTTCCAACCTTAATAATTCTATGAATTATCTCTTAATACTCATCTGATTTCTGTATGTATAAAGTTAAGTAAGATGAAATTGATCCTGTTGTCTGAAATTGTGTTACCCACTCAGACATCAAACATTCAGAGTATGTCCTTGTTGTCCATAAACCTATACATCCACTACAGCAAGATCTGCTTATGACAGTGTTATTGCCAAGAAATGAAAAAAGTATACTGAATTATTCAGAGGCGTATGAAATTCCGGTCATTGATAGCTTAGCGAAGGGAAAACAGTTTGGCGAACTTCATGGTATTAAAGAAGGTAACAAAAAAAAATTAAGGTACTGTAATGTTTTTGCAAAAATCATTTTATATTGACTCATCCATAAAATTGATTGTAAATAATTTTATGTTTTAATTAAAATATATATATATTGGGGAATGATGCTAAAGGAAAACATGCTAAGTATTGTTAAGAGAGACACTAAAATTACAGAATTACAGCATGGCTGAGGTTGGAAAGGTTTTCTGGGTCCACCTAATCCAAGCTTTCTGCCCAAAAGGGCTCAAAGCAAGATGCCCAGTACCATTTCCAGGTAATTTTGGAGATTTCCAAAGAGGGATATTCAACAACCCATGCCAGAGCTCCAACTGCAAAAAATGTATCTAAGCAAAAATATTTGAAAGCCTTAGACACTTAGACTCTCAATCAATTTGTTGTGACAATTAAGTTATTACACATTATCGACAGTATAAGAGCTGATGACATGAATGCTCTTAGTCAGTGGTAAAATATTTTTTTGCGCAGCTTAACCCAGAAGTGCAGTAAAACAACGGGAATTCTTCTTCCTTCAAGAGGTGAGCTCAGCATTCTTATCTTTGTAACAAACATCGTATCTAATGAACCAAGTTATATTATCTAACACAGAAACACCATCTATGATCCAAGTTTAACCTTTCTCTTGTATTCTTATTTCTGAAGGATTGGTTTCTTTAATATCTGAAAGATTTCATAGAAGAGTAGTTGTTGAATATGATCTAGAACAAAAAAGTTTAAGAACTAATTGTGAGTTCTTAAATTTCATTTATTCAGATAAAGAGATGATCTTGTTCTTAAAGATACTGTGATGAATTAATTTCCACTGACATTAAGACCTTCCCAAACTCAGTGGTACAGAAATATAAGCTTTGGTTGTTCAAGCAGATAAGTGTGGAATTTAAGTCCCAGTTTAAGTATATAAGTATCAAAATGCTGAACTATGTTCTGTGGTATTACTGAAAAGAATGATCCCAAAGGTTTTAATCCTAGAAAAAAATTCCACTGCTACATCTGATATCAAAATAAATATTACTGAAATAACTGATAGCCTAACCTTAAGTATTTGTTCAGAATGTTTAAGATTCAACATATTTTGGCAGCTAACACTCTTTGAAATATTTTATAGGCATTGATCAGGGGTTAGCACAGGACAGAATTTTTTGGTAGGCAGTATGAACAAAACTGCGCAAAGTTTGGCTCCTTTTGCTCAGTAGAGTCTGCCACCTATCTCCTGCAGACTTTCTATCTTCAGATATTTCCACATGACCTCATGCTACCAAGTAGGACAGGCAACACTCATTTTCCCACTATGAAAACATCACTCTGATGGTTCACAACACAGTTTTTATATTATTTCAGACACATTTAAGCAGTAGTAGCTCTTATGTTTTTACTCAGTTGGGTCTCAATGGAAAATATTGTGTTGGTCAGTGGAGGGGAGGGAGGAAGTGTGCACAGCACAAAGGAGGGTTAAGAGAAAAGATGCAGAAAAAAGAACAGTATATGTTATCCATTATCTCTTCAAAATAATAGTAAGAGGATAAGACTAGATGTTATGGAAAACAAAACAAAACAAAAAAACCTACCCATTATCTTGCAAAGAATATTGTATCTTTCTTCTAAACACCACCTTTCACACCTATATGCTGCATATCTGCCCTGCAAGTTTATGGAAAGCCAGCAATAACTACAAAAGCTACATAAACACAGAACTCTGTAGCACATTTCACTGGGCTTGTTTTTGCAGGAAAATGAATCTCTTTCAATCAATGTCATCAGGAAAAAAAGAGTGCTGAAGTACACAGTCACAAAAAGAGGTCTTACTTTTCACATCAGAACCTTCTAACATGCTCCTAAAACGTTTTTTCCTGCTTAGCTCAAATTGCCCCATGGCCATTTCTTCAAGTTTGAAGGTAACCTGGGAAATGCCTTCTGAGATCTACTATACAGGTACAGTATATCATCCATGTAGCATATCCATGTAGTGGAATTGAAAGGTCCTACCAAAGGACATTAAATTCAGTGGTTTGAATTTCCTTCTATTTTAGTAATTGGGTGCCAAAATTTCAACCTGAAGGTTCTGAAGCTTTTAGAAAGCAGAAGCTCATATGATGGATTCTGAAGCTGTATCCATAACACTGACCAAAATTAGTCCAGTGACTCTTCTTTTAGATACGTTGGCAGAGATTAAAGAGCTGTTCCCTCTGATCCCATTATTATTCCCCAGGAGCTGTATAGTAGAGAGTGACTCTAGCTGAGGAGTACATAAGAGCAGTTTCCTTTTGGCTCCCCTTTCTGTGTGCAGTATTAACAGTCTCCCTCCTCCCACTCCCTCAAGGACTGAAGTCACCTCTGATTTTGGCCTCCTGTTCCAGAAGATAAACTAAAGCAACTCTGAGAATATGCTAGTGGCTTCCTGGACAGGAAGTTCAAGTAAGCTGGGAAATGATTGATTAAGCCAATGATGAAAAGAGCATAAGAAAAGCCTGGAAGAAGAGTACTGGAAGGTTTTACCAGTGTACTTATAGAGCATAATGGAGCACATAGAGTGAAAGGAATAAAGCTGGAGATATACAGACCTCATTTATAAAGGCGCCATGATAGATATGTGTGTGTGTGACCCACTGTGCTGCAGGTACATCTCAGACACAGCTTTCTTAGCAGCGGGTTGCATGACCAGCAAGCTGACTGGGCTGCACCACTCAGGCTGCTGCCCACGACTGTACTAGCACATTTGTTATCTGCTCCATTTAGGCAGGGAAGAGAAGTTCAGCTAAAATCAGGTTTTTTTTAAATATCTTCACAGCTTGAAACTCTTTTTCCTTGAACTCTCTTTTTTATCTCTAGCATCCAGAGAGAGATTTTTTTATAGCAGAAGACATTGGCAGTGACTCAGGTTGTGCTACTGTGACTGTTCTGGATACAATGGCTGACCTCAGCACATCTACTTCTGTGATATTTGCTCCTTCTGTGAAGCTCCCAGAAGAATGTAATGCAATCTAATGGGAGGTGTTATATTTCTGTGACACATTTTTAAACAAACAGAGAAGACCTTTGTAAAGCAGAGACCAGATAGGCCTCACTGGTACAAACTTCAGATAGCTTCATCATCATCATTCATTTCAGCTAAAATTTAGAAAGGGCATGTTTTTGAAACCCTGAACAAGCATCTAGTCTTCAAAATATTCACCGAATATTGGGAAAGTCTAGAACTGGGAATTACTGTTTAAATTATAATGAGAATAAGGCACAAATGAAAATCAGCATACTAACCTAGACTCTTCTCTAGACGCTGTAATGTGAACCCATTGAAACCATGGCTAAATGATTTATAGTTGTATCTTATGCTCTAGGTTTACACTTCTTCAGCACCCCTGAACTTCTGTAGTAGATGTTTTTCAGTGGTTATAATATGTTGATATCTAGGAGTTTATTTGGAGGCTATTTCTAACATATATGAACCATTTTTAAAAACAAAACTGTGTCTTCAAAAACGTATTTTAAAAAGCCATCTAATGTTAATATGGCTATTAAACATAGGGAACACTCAGTTCTGTGGAGATCATCATGTACTAGGACACACAAAAGAAAAACAGAAAACAATAGAATCCCTGATTGCAAATTTAGCCTTAGGAAGGTCAGCAGCATAAAAACAAAACTAGTTTCATTCCAGAAAATGTACCCAGCATTATTGGCTTTGGATCCTGTGGCTATAAGGGTTTTTTGCTATTGATTTTTCTCTCAGCTTTTACTGTGGACCAGGAGTCAGATGGCTAACCCACTATGCAAGATTATAAGTGCACTATACATCAGTTCCATTCAGGGAACATTTTCCTAGACATAAAGACTGTTGACTATAGATCTTTTTTTCTGCTCCTCTATGGTATAGGGCCACCCCACAGAGCTCTAGGCTGGAGCATTGTTGGCCATTCCTCAGGATAAGTTCCAAATTTCAATCTCTTCTATTAGCCATCTTCCTTCCATCTGGCTCTAGTGCTTATACTCCAGCATGGTCTTCATGGGCTTTGCAGCACCTAGGGCAATACAGCTTTTCTTTTTGGCAGGCAGCAATAGCCATGGACTCTTTGCCTGCCTTTACTTCTGCATGTCATATTAGTATAAGCTAGTGTAATTGACTGTAGCTGGCATATGTTGCCAATTTTGTTCATCTGGCACAGTGAAGGGACTTCCTGAAGAAAAGCGAATTTTTCCAGTGTTTTCAAGTCTGCCCATGTAAACTTATAATTGCCTGGAACCTGTATGTTGGAGCAAGGCTCTGACCAACAGGCAAGCTGATCTCACACTGTTTTAACAGATGTAGATGAGGAGATAGTGCCAAGTGAGTTTATTTGCATCAGATGTGTTAACTGAAGGCATAATTTTCAGCTGAAAAGGCTACTTACAGTTTAGATACCTTTAGGCTTAGGATTGTTTTTCTTCCTTTCAGTGGATTTTTTTTAACTCAGCACTTCTGTAAACATGAGGCTAGGTGATGTCTTGGAGTGGAACGAAGCATTACCGTAGTAAAGTTCATTGTCCCTTTAAAATAAATATGCCTTCACTCTTTTCCCCCTTTTAATTCACCATCTGAAACTAAACAAGACAATCTTCTGCATGCCTGCCAAGCTTCATCTGACAATGTCAGTGGACTTGTTCTCTGCATTTTTTTCTGCTCAACAGGGGTACTCACAGTACATTGCAAACCCCTGGTAAGGGTGACACTACGTGGCTTCTTAAAAAAATAAAGCATGTGTGCCAGTTTGGCTTCAATTCTTTGAACACATTGCTGGATTGTTAATGCAGGAGAAAGAGATGGTTGTATAATCTGTCTGCATTTCACAACTGCTCCTGGTGCCACGTGACACTACAGGGTGATTTCTTCACAAAGTCCAAGAGCATATTACAAAGGATAAATGGACTGAATTGGATTAAAACTGGCTTGTAAAGAGGAAATAGTTTGTGGTGGAAAAGAGCGGATAATTCAGGATGACGAACAGTAATGACAGGGTTGCCTCAGCAAAGCTTGGTATTAATAACACTGACAATGATGCATATTAATAATAATACTTTGCGCTTCTATAGTACTTTGTTTGTTCAAAGTACTTCACAAACATATAATTAACCATTATCTAATTAAGAAAGACTTTTAAAGGGGCTGGGGGGCGTGTATGACAATATTTAATATGTGCCTTTGTTTGATAATGGCACAAAATAGGAGGAGGGCAGCAGCCACAAAGGCACAGAGCATACGCATTCAAAATGTTTTGGATAGATGAGGTTTATGGTCTGATAATTGGCTTATGCATTTCAGCATAGTGAAGTATAAAGTAATGAGAGAAGGGAGGATCAAAACTATCCACAGAGACTATAACCTAAAATGAAGCACAATACAAACCCAGAATAGACTTGGACGTGATAATGGATAATGCAGTAAATCCCTCTCTACAGTGTTTGGCAGAAGCAGAAAAGGCCTTGGGATTTACATTGTATATATAATCAGTGTCTTTTTCTGTTAAATAGGGCAGTAATGAGACTACATTAGGAATAGTGTGCACTTCTGGTCTTCTTAAGCCAAATTCCCTACTAATGTTCCTGTCACAGAGCCCTTTTAAAGTCATCAGAATTACAGTGGCTGTAATTTGGCCTCAGATTGTTAGGGTTGATCTTACTGCCAAAGAAATTCAAAACCTAACTGAGATGTCATTTAGTTATAGATCAAACCCATGAGCAGAGAAATAGGTCAGCATATGTTGAAACTGGTGTCAGTATCCTACCTGTCTGTTTGGAAGAGTTAAAGGAGTTCCAGCACCTCACACCTCTGTATCTTGACCAAATGCAGAATTTTCTTCTTCTGCAAGATTATGGTGAGAAGAAAGTGTTAAAAAGGGACACGGTTATACAATGGAGCCAGCACAGTACACAACCAAGCATGGCAGGTGATTCACAACAAAAGAAATTGGAATTCAAAGTCATAGCCAAATGAATGATACTTAAGTTTGGAACATTAGATAGCTATCTTCATCATTTTCAGCCCCATCACCACATTCAATCAAATCCCTCTGAATATTGCAAGAACATTTGGTATTTGGAGGAGACAGCATATCTAATGAGTATCAGCTGAATCAACTCTACTTATTTTAGAAAGGACATTGCTGATAATGAAAATGCACAGCAAAGGCCATGCAAAATGATTAAGGGTCTGAGTGCATAAGTTATGAAGGAAGATTGTCTTGTAGAGAAAAAGAGTCTATCGTAGAAGTGTATATTACTCAGAAGGGATCAGATAGACACCAACAAGCTGATTAGAATAGTAATTAATTTCTTTATAATACTGATATTTATGTTAAACATGTGGAGGTGAAGTTCCTTTCATAAGAATAAGTACAAACAGGATTTATTGGCAGAGATAGTGGAAAAGAAACACATTTTTTAAAAAAAAGCTATTTAAAACAAGGAAAATTTCCTTTAGCTTAGAAGAGTAGTTCCACTTGAAATGATTATGTTTTCTTCATTTTTGGAAAAAAGGATCCCATTTCTGAGTGAAAACTGTACAATGTTTCAGTTTACCTGTTTTTCTCTCAAACTGTCTCATACTTTTGCACGTTAATTCACACTTCTAGTCCTGTCTGCAGTTAAAATATTTATACCCTACAGAAACAGTGGTGTCTGCTGGCTGTATGCACAGCTGAAGAACTGTGTGGGTATAATTACAACTACCAAAAAACACCTATGCATCCCAAACCCTCAGCACGCTATGACTGCTCTTCTTTTATCTATTTGCACTTTTGTGAGGTATGGGCGGGAATGCAATATTAATCACAGAATCACATGTAGAAGGATATATACAATAAATGGTTATAGGTTCACTTTTTTGGTCTCACTACTTACTAACTGCCTTCGTGACCTCTGATCTCAGTTCTCTTCCTATGCTTTTTTATTTCACCTCAGAGATTAATTAATTGTTTTGTAGTTGCTGTTGTTTTTCCAGAGGAATATGGGGAACACACTAACTTGGAGGTCTGTTCTCTACCATTGCCATGATGATATATAGATCATGGTGATGAGGCTGCACTTCGAGTACTGTGTCCAGTTGTGGGTCCCTCACTGCAAGAAAGGCACTGAGGCCCTGGAGAATGTTCAAAGAAAGGCAACAAATCTGGTGAGGGGTCTGGAGCACAGGCCTTATTAGGAGTGGCTGAAGGAGCTGGGATTGTTCAGTCTGGAGAAGAAAAGGCTCAGGGGAGACCTTATTGCTCTTCTCACATGTAACTAGAGATAAGACTAGAGGGAACGTCTTCAAGCTGTGCCAGGGGAGGTTCAGGCTGGACTCTGACACTGGAATGGGCCGTCCAGGGAGGTGGTGGAGCACTGTCCCTGTAGGCATTCAAGGAACATTTGGACGTTGTGTTGAGGGACATGGTTTAGTGAGAACTATTGGTGATAGGTGGGTGTTTGGTCTTGGTGATCCTGTGGGTCATTTCCAGCCTTGGTGTTTCTATGATTCTATGATTCTATACAAATGAATGTACATTTATATCTGCATTTGCTACAGAGCACCTCAAGACAAATTCAAAAGCCTGAGAATAAAAGACTGTAAGCCTGGAGTACTGTAAAACCCACAGGAAGAGAACTGGAGAGGAAAAATGCAGAGTCCAAGTTCTCAAGCTGAAGTGCTTGTAACAAATTCAGTTAAGTTGGTTTATGAACCATTAGTGAGGAATGGAAAAGCCCTGGAAAGATTAGTATGTGAGACAAAAAAAGTCTTGCTTAAAAGCAAGTCTAGTGATCAGCCATACTCAGATTTAAACTGCCATCAAGAAGACAATGAAGAAATATTCATCACAGTAAACTCTATCTATTGTATTGAACTGTAGTCATTGACTGGAGTCTGAAAGAAAAGAATGGTAACCCAACCATATAAAAAGGAGAGGAAGGCAATCAGATAGGAAATCAAGACTTGATGAAGACTTCATGTATCACCTTTGTCTTCCACTCTCATGGTCAAGTTTCACATATTTTCAGAAAGGATAGAGTATCGTGACTTCTGTATTTTGCGCAAAGGTTTTCTGGGAGGTATCCTCCACAGAATTAGTTCTTTTCTCACCTTGAACCTTTCACTTTTCTATCATCCTACATGATAAGATTTTTCTCTCAGTTTCTGTGAACCCAGTGCTTATAACTCTTCCCCATTTTATTTAAAAGTTTAGGCAACAAAGCTCCCTCATGACCAAAACAAAGTTAAATCATTCTCTTCAGTGAAACTTAATTTAGAAGAAAAAAAGAATACTAAAAAAGAAATAGTCTTGCTACATCACATCATTCTATTCATATATTTGAAATTGCATATTCAATCTCTGTGAACGTCCAAAAGAATAATAATCCAAGAACCCAAATGTTGCTACAGAGGTTTTTGGGTCAGGTTTTTTTTTTTTTCTCTTTTGCAAAATCTCTAGCAAAGAGTTCAAGATAAGAAAAAATATTAATTAAAAGTCAGCAAGTTTGAATCCTTTACATTCCTCTTTCAGAGTGAATGGGTAGATTAAAGAAAAAAAATCATGCAAGCTTTTTAGAAAATAATAAAGCTAATGTCAGGTAAATTAATTTGGGGCTGTCATAGAAAATTTGATAATATGGTTTCTAAATGATTCATTTGGTAATGTGTGAAGTATGAATTGAGTTTCTAACTCAAGTGTGTGTCCACAAATTTGACGTGCACCTGGCATCAAAGGATGTCCTGACAGAACAACTTAAAGGTTCTCATCTAGAAGAATAAAATTAAATTTAAAAATACATAGCAATTACCACACTGAGAAATTCAGAGGGAGTAAAAAAAATACATTAACTTTTCCACTAGACAATATCTTAGAAAAATATGACAACTCGTATAGTCTACCATGAAGGCAATGTCATTTATCAAATCCAGGTAAAATGATAGTCAAGCCAAGAATTCAGGCTTGCCTTTAACTTTGCATTATTTTATTAGATCTCATCCATTTTATATTGTTATTGAACCATATCAAAAGCAAATTTAGCATTAAGATTGCTTTTTGCACAACACAAAAGAAAGGAACTGAATGGTTCAAGTCTGGAGTCTGATATAAAAAGAAAAGCTACCTCAGAATATTTAATGCATTTAATTGTAAAGATGTCTTTCTTGCTACAGCAGCCATACAGTTGCACAGGCATTATATACTGTACTATACTGTGTTATGGCTACTGTGCTGCAAGTCCAGGTATTGAATGAGATTAAGGAAGCCTATTATAGTGGGGTTCTAGTTCCAAACCCTGCCCATAAGTTTGGAGCTAGATGATGGTTGGGGTCCCTTCTAGTCCATGTAATTCATTGATTCTATGTTTATCTTTTCAACTATTTGAAAAAATAATGAACTGAAATAGTATCCTAAACTTAGTGCTCAAATCCTTTAAAATACAGACTTACTCTTCCTTGTCTGTGTTAGGATTTAGGTATGACGTGTTCATCTCATTAGGTACATGGATATGTGTAAACTTACTTAATTAACACTTCCTTCCTCCATTTTCTCCCTTCTTTCAGTAAAACAAGTCAAGTTCTAAACAAACAAACAAACAAAATTTGTTCAAACAAATCTTAAGATTCAACTAAACCTCTGTGGGTTTTCTTAAATTTCCCAAAGGAATCCTTAAGATGTCATATTTTTTAGAGTGACAGAAAATGCTCTGAAGAAGACAGTAAGAAGCAAGGTAGTTGTACTCCCCTTGTGTCAGGAGAGACTTTCTAACATGTCAACAGCTATGCATTATTGCATTATTTCTATAATAAGAGAGACATATACACAAAACAATAATCAGATAATCAGATGTCTGACCACTGAGTGATCAAGAGTAGACAAATTGAAACATTTGCTGCTATTTTTGAACCGAAGAAAAGAACTGTGAGCTAACGATGTCATCATTCAAATACAGAGCAATGGTCTGCTGCTAGTCCTTAGCTGTGTTAAGTGAAACCATAAAAAAATTTCCTGTCTGTGTCCATTTGTGTACTAACATGTGGTCTCTGTCTTCCAGCATTTTCTGTACATTATTTTTCTTTTAAAGTGGAATAAAAACACTAAGTCTTTTCTGTCCAAAAAACACCTCCTGAAGAAGCTCTGTATTTCTGCATTTAAGAATGTCCTGTACTAAGGGGATTTTAATTTACTTTCATCATGTGATCCCCTTCCACTCACTATGTGTGTGAAACACATACTGCATTCCTACTAGCTGCTAGAAGGTAAAGAATGAGAGAAAATGGAGAAAATTTGGCCTGAGGGAGAAAAAAAATCTAGTTTATTTCTGAAATGAAAAGGAGTCAAAGTGACAGATTCTGAGGTTGTCATGGAGGCCAGGAGCTTCGGAGAAGAATGCTTTCACATTAGCAGTGTCCAGAATTTGCAAAACAAACTCCCAATTACCCTTCGGATTTTGTAGAATCAGCATTTGTTTTCACAGCATATTGAAATAGGTGATTTGCCTGAAATTAAGAGACTTTTTCAGAAGTTTGACTCCTCTAACTGTCTCTCATGGTTATGTTAGTGTCCCTCTGGCTTTCTGATGAATCCGGACAACTTAGTTCCTTTGTTTATAAAATGTTACATGTGCCAAAAGATGCACTGTTTTGTTTTAATGTGACAAGTAGCAAATGACAGTGCTCTGGGGAATTCTGAAGAAATGGAAAACAAGCACAAAATGCTAATGTGCTTCTCCCTTGCCTTTCCAGTTTAGAGAGCCCCACACAGATATTCTGACTCCTATGGCACTGTAAATAATTTTCACATAATTATAAACTCATAGAGTCATTTGAGTTAGAAAGAATATCTGGAGACCCTCTCATCCAACTTCCAGCATAATGCAGGGTCAAATTAGAGCAGATAGAAAAGCACATCAGCTAGGAACTGAATATTTCCAACAACAGATATTTCCCAGTGTCTCTGGGTAGCCTGCTTTAACATCTGACCACCAGTAAATCAAAGTATGTGTCATTATATCTTCTATCCTTTGATCAATGTAAAATGATAGGAAGGGAGTAAATATTTTGTAGACAATATCACTGTGGCTGTACTGGACACCTTGTGTTCGTCCTCATGAATATGTCTTTGGAGATCAATACTTTCTGAAGGAAGGAAAAGCTAAAGCTAAAATCCCATTCATTGATGTGAGAGGAGTTGTCTTCCCCCTTTAATTTTAGTTGCTAACATCAAAGACCTGCAGTGGTGAAAACTTCTGTAATTTTTTAGTCAGGAGAGTAGAAGAGATGAGTAATTAACTTTTAACACCTAATTAAGTAAAAAAATAAGATATTACCTGAACTGAATCATTTAAATAGCTGACCACAGAGGGTATTAACAGAATGAAATGTAAATAATCCATACCCAGAGATGCAGTTTCACTGTTCAACATGGGAGGCTGAGAACTATACTGCACTGTTAAGTGACCTACAAACTTCCCTTCTTTTTAACAGATAGTCCTACATGATAGATTTATTGCGCTGTACAAAAAACAAAGTTGAATAAATAAAATACCAAGGGAAGTGAGCACTTTCTACATCAAAAGTTACCCTGTTGATTAAACTTCCCAGAAGATAATGATTTTTCCCAATTGAGTGTCAAACGACTTCAAGTTCTTTTCCATGATATTTTGTTGTTCATTAGTTTCTGATCACTAGAATGTGTCAGTGCCTCACCATTGCATAACTGTAAATCTTATAAGATATCATTTGGTTTAGCTATATATTAGTGACCAGACTCTATGGTCTCTGCATTGTGTTCATTTTAACACTACTGTTCAGTCCATAGCTTCCAACTATTAACAGCTAAATGCACTCTCTGTGCATCTACTCACTGGCTTCACCCCAGCACTGTATTCCAGTGGCTTGCTCTGTGTGTGTATGTGTGGGCAGAGGGGAGGGCAGGGAGTGAAAATTGGACAGCTTTAGCACACCATTAGAGCATCCAAGCCTGAAGTCACAGTGTTTAACGCTTGGAATGGGATGGTCAAGCAAAATGCTATCACTTTCATCTGGAATCTGGGAATAAAGCCAACTGAGATAAAAAGGGGGAAAAATCTGACTAATCTGACAGCTGTGGTGAAGCGTAGTGATAGCAAATGCCAAGCAGACCAAGAATTTAAATACAATACTGCAAATGGAACGTGCTTATACTCTGCACTGATGCATACAAACAGCTGGACAGAAGCTATGTGAAAAGGAGTGATATGTAGACATTTCAGGAATTGCACCAGCAAGATGAGTTTCGCATTCTGCTGAAATGCCTTCAAGAATTTCAATTCATTTCCTGTTATGATTTGATTTGAAGGTTTTTTTTTCAGTTATGAACATTTGAAAGGAATGCCTTCTACCCCAGTAAGGACAACAAAATCAAAGAACTTGCTTGGAAACCTAAAGGGAATCTTTCTCCTACTCTAGTTGTGCAAGACAGAGTTGTACTGTGTTTTGCCTATAGATTTTTACTTGAAATATTTCCTCAAACATGATTCTCTATGATTCTATGATTTTCTGACATGAAGGCTCCTTTATACAGTGAAACAACTTCAAGGCTGAAGCAACATTGAAAATAAAAAAGTCTTGCAGTGTTATGAGATAATGGCACTGCCAAAAGGCAGTCAACACCAGCTTTGATGGAAGAGACAGCTTTGTGACAGTGTGAAGTAGTGAAATGGGCCATATCCATATAAGGCTGTGGATTTGAAGAGGAGAACCTGGCATTCAATTGCCCTGGTGATGAATGGTGAAAAAAAATTGAGGGAATAAAGGAAATACGTAAGCTATGGTCTGGTATTTCAAGTCAACAGTCTGAAGGCACACAATAAAGTTTCTTCACCAGGAATAAACTGTGTAGATTTTACTTTCGCAGGATGGACTGAACTTGATCTGGAATTTCTCCAGATTTCTTTTTCATTAAGGGAGTCATCGTGCTATGTCTTTTTAATCCTGATTCAGCAAACACTTGTATGAGACCAAAACTCATCTGATATCCTAACTTGAATGGTCCTTTAATTGAAAAGTTTTGCGGGACATGATCATGTCTAGGAAACTGGTACATTTTTAATCATTTTCAGATTATTTATCAGTTTACCAACTTCATGTCCTATGTAGCAATTTACATGTCTTCCTGTAGTGATCTATCTTCTTTTCACTATTTGCAATGTCAAATAAAATTTCTTTTCATCCAATCTATTTTATTTTTTCAATTATATTGTAAGGTATTCCCCAAAAAGACTCAAAGCCATTTTTTTGTTTGAATCTCCCTGGTTGGAATTTCTTACCACATTTCTATTCTTTCAGTAGTTCTTCGTAGCCTGTTCTGCATCCTCCATGATATTGGCATTATCATCTCTGACTGATTTATCACTATAAATCTTGTTGTTCACCATGCCAACCATTATGTTTTAAGATTTTTCTCTACAGCATCCCAATACCTTCCACTTTCTGATTGAATATCCATTTTATAATCACCTCATTTTGAAGGCCTTCTGCCAGTTTTCAACTCAAATGGTAATTTCTTGAAAAAGAGTATTAATTAACTTTCCTTTGTTTTGTTACTGTTGTGATTTGTTTCGAAATAGAATTGCAACAAAAAAATGGGATCTCACCCTGCTTTGACACTACTGCAGCTTCATCAATTTCACAGAAATATTATGGGCATGAAAAGGATAGTAAAATGTAATGAAAAGATTGGAAACTGAATTAACAGTAAATATTAGCTAGGAATCTCAACTTCATCCAGAAATGGGTCCATTTCTGAGCTGACTGGAACTGACATTGTTTGATGAGTTCAGTCTCTTCTACCAGAGATCACCTGTGCAGCTCCCTCACTGCCAGAATCTTCCACACATACCAAGTACAACTTCTCATTATAATGCTGATAACATTTTAAATTACAGCAAAACATTTACTATCTGGGAAACATGAGGATTGGAGTACATTTCCACGATACTCCAGAACTTCAAAAGATAACATTCCTACTACAGGCAGTAGAAAAAGTCAGAATTTGTTTTATTAAAAGAGTTGTAAAATATTATGTGTTGTTGGGTGCATTTTCCTTTACATTTGTTTTTTTCTGGAAACCCATGAGAACCCCTCTAGAGAAGGCACACTGTAGAACAGGTCTGAGCTCATCACTGAAGTCTATGACACCTCTATGAAAGAATATTTAAGAAAGAGCATCAAATATTGGAAAAACATAATGCTCTGATGCTGTGCAAGCACTGTTCAACTGGTGTATTGCCAACTCTATTTAAGCTACAAATATAAAGCTTAGCACCATCCCAGCCAGACACCTTATTATATTCAGCCCTTACAGCATATTCTTTCCAACCTTCTCAGGACTAACACTGTCTGCTACTTCTTAGGTATCCTCTGACCAATCCAAACAAGCAGATTTCCTAAGATAGGACTGGAATACAGAAATCTGAGTCCTTTATATTAAGTTTTGAAAGATACCAAGCACACTTCCAACAGAAAACATCAAGAGATAAGATGTTACTCAAGAGTTTATATTAAAGTTTCAAGAGATGTCATTTCACTGGTACTGAAATATTTTTCATTGTGAAGCTGCTGAAAAAAAGTGGCCTCCTTTTTCTTGACTGTACCACATATGAAATATTACACTGACCCTTAGGAGAAGTAAATATATATGATCAGGACTTTTTCCTAAAGATTTTGTTCAGACTTAGACTAAAAAAAACTAAACTTCAAAAATTTACAAAACCCATATCCCAGCTATAATAAACTGTTGTAAAACAAAAATAAAAACAAATATAATAATAAAAAAAAATTAATCAGAGAAGAATGGGACCAATATGTTGGAATGTTTTAACACAAGACACTGGAGTATTACAGAATATAGCCATAGAATTTTTAAGGCTGGAACGACCCCTAAGATCATCTAGTCTGATCATCAATCTATCACCACCATGCCAAATGAACCATCTTCCTCAGTAAGACATCTACCTTCTTCTTTAAAACCTCCAAGAACAATGATTCCCTTACTTCCTTGGGCAGCCTGTTGTCACATTACAGCAATAACAGATACTTACTGTATCCATAAAATGATATAAAAAAAAATCAGATCTGAATATTCTGCTTATCTGCAGGCTGATTACACTACAAGTTCATTAAAAAATAGACAAATGTCATATTCAAGAATATTAGTTCATAATACAAAAAGCATTTCCTTCTGTGCCTATGAGGCAAATTGTGGAAAACACAGTTTGATTTGATGAGGAAACTTTCCATTGCTCATTCCACCCTTAGGACAAATTCAGTTTCTCTGTTTCAGTCATTGACACCTTAATGTTTTTATTAAATAGCTCACTGCTTATAGATATTTCATCAGACTTCTACAAACTAAACATAATTTTTGCTCACTTAAGTTTTACTGAGTTTTACTGTGGTTTTAGTTTTTCTACATTTGGGTGCAATGTGCTATGAAAAATATGCCTCAGAATTTTCTACTTAAAAATATACAAATCTGGGTAAGCATTTGGGAATGAGGAATGCACTGTTTGCAGACATTTGATATTCAGGAACTTCACTCTCCACTCCAGTGACGTGTGCCAATGAATTTCATTCTTTGGGTTGCTTAATATAAAAATGTTTAATAGAGTTATACAGTATTTGGACTGTAGCCAGTTATCTATCAGTTAGATTACTGATTTAAATTTTATAACTTGCTTCTTCACAGAATGTGGTTCATTTAATCATAAACCTAGTATAATTTTCTGATTCTGGACCCAATTCAGAAAAAATATGGAAGAACAGATTTAAGCATGCAAATGTTTTCACAGACTCCAAGCTAAGCATATATTTAAGTGGTCTGCTGTCACAGAGCCTAAGTAAATCTTGATCCCTGATCTAAAATTTGCTTTTCATAAACATCTGTGAGCTTCAATGCATACAATTGTTAAAGAATAAAAAGTTCAGCTACAAAAGTTACCAACAAAGGGAAAATCTGTTTGAAATTCACTGATATATTTGCTAATCATTTTTTCAGTATTTGCCCACGTTTGTTCAAATGTCTGGGTTGTGGTTTTTCATCTATTTCAGGAATATTTTAAGCAAGCTATGCAAAAATCTTCCTTTGTGCTAGTTTGTCATACAGCAGGAAGGTTGAGGATGTTTCTTTTTTCTTCTTTTTTTTTTCTGTATGCTTTCATGTTGAATCTGGAAAGCTTAAATCACTTAAACTTCCTTCTAGGAGTCTCTGTTTTGCAAAGAGTTCATTCAGATATAGCTTATAAATTTGGGTATGTTGTGAACTAAGATGCCTTTATTCATATAAATGCCACTGCTTTACTAGACCTGGAAAATCTTTAGTTGTTTATACTTCTTTTAGCATGAGCAGCTAGAGGCTTTCCATCCCAACATTACTTGATGAGCTGTTCTATGTCTTTGGCTCCTTAGACTACAAGTACCTCCAGTATTAACTGGGGGAGAAATGACATATATATATGTCATGGTTTTACGATTTTGGTTATATTATTGATATTACACATCATAACATCATGTAGTGTGTTGGGAGTTAAAGAGTTAATGCTCTAGCTTCGTGGATCATCAATAGTTCTGGGTGTACCTGTCTCAGAAGAGAGGAAGAACTACATTCCCCAGAGGACTCTGCGATGCTTTGTATTTTTACATCTCTTCTCAGAAGGAGAGATAAAAACTGTCTGCAGTCATGGGACCATCCCTCTTCCCTTCGGGATGGAGCTCAGCAGTGGGTGTTTGTTGCAGCCGTCCGCCTTCAGCGTTAGCGTAAGGCCTTTGGTTTATCGGACACTCTCTTGCTCATTTTATTTGATTCATTAGTCTCAATTACAATTATATTGTATTATATTGTACTATTTTGCTTTCTGATATCTTATTTAGTAAATTAGCTTTCCTCCTCAGATTGTTACCGCTGTTTTGTTCCTAGGCCCATCTCCCTTCTCCCTTTTTTCCTTTCCCCCTTCCTCTTCCCTGGGGTGTGGGCTTGTGGGTCCCCTGCATCAATTGTCATGGTACCGGGTCAAACCGTCCCGCAAACCATTGACAATATGGAAGCTCATATGACAACCACAAAGCTTAATGATCTATGTTTTGAAAATAGCTATTTGGTCCTGGCTTCAGATTAAAATAACTATTAAATTAATTTGGACTTCAAAGGTAGTATAGCTTAATCTCAATATTCCAACAATGCATAAACACTATAAAGATTGTCATGATTGTTCTACCTTTCAAATCTAGGCCTTTATGTGAAGACAGATAAAGTGACCTCCCTCCTGAAAGAGAAATTAAATCCAGCAGAAAACCGAATTTACAAATGTGAAACATTTTAGTTGTTGAAAAGGAAAAATAATTCCTTTTAAAATGTATAAATTAGCATAAATAACATCTGATTTTCTTTCTGTTTGTTAGAGAGCTAATTAATAGAACAAAGCAATTCTTGCTACTATAAAAATAAGTTAATATCAGTACTGTCCAATTCTATCAATTAACTTTGCTTTTTTTTTTCTCTTGAGTTATAGAGTGAATTTTTACAACTCAAGCATACTGTAATAAAATAAACCAGGATAGAATACTCCAGAAAGCCATCACTGAAGCTAGAGAGGCTTTACAATCTTAGCCTGTTCTTGTTCTGATAGGCAACAAGGAAAATAAGATGAACTTTTTCTCCTTAAACCATTCACTGTTTTATGCACTTCTGTCATCTTTTCCCTCCAGAATAAACAGCCTGTGAACTTGTAATTTTTTCACACAGAATAGTATATTCCACACTGTAGTTGTGCCTTCTCTGGCCTTTATTTATTTATGCTAGTTTTGTTGACTTCCGGTTTTTTTTGTTTGTTTGTTTGTTTGTTTGTTTGTTTTGGGTTTTTTTTTCAGTAATATGGCTGGGAAAAGACATTATGCAAGTTTATAGAATCATAGAATGGTTTGGGTTGGAAGGGACCTCAAAGATCATCAAGTTCCAACCACCAGCCATGGGTAAAGTTGCCACTCACCAGCTCAGGCTGCCCAGGGCCCCATCCAACCAGGCCTTGAACAACTCTAGAAATGGGACATCCACAACATCTCTGGGCAGCCTGTGTCAGTGCCTTACCACCCACTCAGTGAAAAGATTCCCTCTGACACCTAATCTAAATCTCCCTTCTATCAGTATAAAAACATTCCACTTTGTCCTATCTTTATTAGGCCACAGAAAAAATTGAGAAGATAGTACAAGATGAGAACAAACAATATTTATAAAATGTTATAACATTTTCTTCAGGATTGTTATATATCAGTCCTACCATGTGGTGTTTTCCTTTGGCTACTCCTGCACTCAACAGATCTCTGGGTGCTGCCTACAGGGTAGAAAGAGTTTAGAGCTTCCCTTCTGAATTAACTACAGTAGTTTTAGTCAATTACTGCTCTCTTATCTTCCTATGCTGTTTGTCTTCACCAGTAAAAAGTGATGCTTGTCCAACCTGGCCATTCTGGGTTTGCCCCTCACCACACTGCATCAACTCAGTTCCAGTCATCAGGGGAGCAGCAACACTGCTGAGAAGGGAAAGGAGGGAAAAAGCACGTTGGAGGGAAGTGGAGGGAGAAAGCAGTGGAATATTTTTGGAGATTATGGAAGTCTAATGGTACTTAGAGAAACCACAGTAACAGGGAAGGTTGTTGCAGTACCAGCTGTGAATCACAGTTATAGAAATTACAGGAGGGCTTATTTGTTTTGTGAGTTAGAGTTTATTTTTTAACCCATAATTACATCAGATCATTCTCTTTTTCTGTTGGAGTTTAATTTGCCTTTGTACTACTGAAAGAAACATTTTTGAGCACTGAATACTTCATAATCCTTCATTCCTCTCCAGTGAAATAATTGAATCACTTTCAAGTGTTATCATCTTGCACAGTACATCCGTTCTCTATCTCATTAATAACTGATGCATCAAATTATGCAGAACATTGTATTTCTCATCAGGTACTTCTATATTGAAAGGTAAGGATTAAGCTTTACCCTTTTCAAATATTTTTGTTTCCTAAAAACAAAAGATGTAGTCAAAACTATTCACAAGGCTTCCTTGAGAGAGAAGGTTACTGTGAAGCACTTCCATAAAGTAAGTTATCTAATCCAGGATAAGAAGATTCACTGCTGGTTTTCTGTCTCTTTACCAGTTTCTGATATGTAAGTGCAGTTCATTCCTCATGTATTAGGGGTACTTAATTTCCTTGAAAGCCTCCTTCAAGAGGTTTCAGGAAGGGCTTGCTGAAAGTCCAAATTAGTTATAATAACTGCTTTCTTGTATCCAATTCAAATACTTAGAGGTAAGAGATGTGTGGTTTTCTTGTACGGCAGCCATATATTTTCAGCTTTACCATTTGATATTATCCAAGGTGTTCTGAAAATGAAATAAATCTCCATTTATAATTTGATTTTTTTTTCATACTGAAGCAAATCTGAAATCTACAATTTCTAGCAGTTTTTTTTTTTTTTTTTTTAAGGCAATTATACTTTCTACCATCAAATTTCTCAGGTGTGGTTGATTAACTTAATGAAGGATTACATTTATTTTGACAGCACCTTCCTTAAATTCCTTCAGCATGTCATCCAGTCCTGATAACTTGTCATCATCGAGCACCTTTCCAAAACTTTAACCACTGCTTCTTCCTCTCCATATTAACTACAAAGTTTATTTTAGGGTATGCATTTTTTTCCATCATCTTTAGTGAGAGAGACAGTTTGAAAGGAATAATTAAATTCCTTGACATTGCTACCATGCTCAAACACTTAATTTATGATTGTGGTTATTGCAGGGTTGTGGAAGAGGAAAGTAAACAGAAATCCACATTCGTTTTGTTTAAGAATTTGAAGATATTAGAGAAATGTAAAACCATGTTTACAGCACTGAAGAAATCAGATCAACAGACTAAAAGTCAGAAAGACCAACCTCCTCCATACCTGTTTGTGGGATCCGACTGGTACTCAGAGCCACAAAAGCATAACATTTTGTATTGTTTTGTTTTTGTTTTTTTCATTTCAAAGAACTGAAAATAACGTGTGGTGCATGTAGCTGCCCAGAGCAGTGATTGCAGGCTCGGAGAAGGTCTAGAGGAATGCTCATGAAGATGGTCAATGGGCTGGAGCACCTCTCCTTCCAAGAAAGGTTGAGGGATTTGGTCTTATTTAGCTAAGAAAAGAGAAGGCTCTAGAGAGATCTCGCTGTGACCTTCCAGTACTTAAAGGAAGCTAATAAACAGAAGTGGATAAACTTTTTACATAATCTGACAGTGAAAGACTTTTAAAGAGGGGAGATTTAGATTAGATATTAGGAAGAAAAATTTTAGCAGAGGGTAGTGAGGCGCTGAAACAGGTTTCCCAAAGAAGTTAAGAGTGCCCCATTCCTGGAGACACTCAAGGCCAGATTGGATGGGATCATGGACAGTCTGATTTGGTGGCTGGCAACTCTGCCCGTGGTAGGAGGGTTGGAAATGGATGATCTTAAAGTCCAACATAAGCCATTTTTTGAATCTATGATTCTGTGATACTATGAAATCAGAATCTGGCCAAAGAAAGTATTATAAGACTGTTCTCAATGTGCTAATTTCTGGTTGAGATAAAGAAATACAAAAAAAAAAAAGGGAAAGGGAAAGGGAAAGGGAAAGGGAAAGGGAAAGGGAAAGGGAAAGGGAAAGGGAAAGGGAAAGGGAAAGGGAAAGGGAAAGGGGAAGGGGAAGGGGAAGGGGAAGGGGAAGGGGAAGGAAGGGGAAGGGGAAGGGGAAGGGGAAGGGGAAGGGGAAGGGGAAGGGGAAGGGGAAGGGGAAGGGGAAGGGGAAGGGGAAGGGGAAGGGGAAGGGGAAGGGGAAGGGGAAGGGGAAGGGGAAGGGGAAGGGGAAGGGAAGGGAAGGGAAGGGAAGGGGAAGGGGAAGGGGAAGGGGAAGGGGAAGGGAAGGGAAAGGAAGACAAAATGCCAACAGCCCTTTTTTAATTTTTCTAGCAGATAGTGAAGTGTAATATAGGTGTTTTATTCATGCCATTACTACAAGTTTTCAGTTAAATTCAAGACTATGTGAAGAGAATCTCATGTTTTCATTTATTGGCATTTTTTCCAACATATTTGAAATTCACATTTCAGCATTCCCGTGTCATTTTTCATTATATTTTTCTCACTCATTTTACTGAGATCTTGGATTTCAAAGAGGAGGAGTTCTGTTTTGAAATAGAAATTAGTAGTTCAGTGTGATGCTTCCAGTTTAGGATTTATGAGTCACAAGACCATACATGCATTTACTATTTTCATAGATAAGAGCAGAACACTTCAAACCAACTTTCCTCATGTTTTTCAAATACGTGCTGAATTAGACTCATTGATTTAGAGCTGAATGTCCAGAAGAAACATTTCTCATTTTAAGAAAGAGTTAAACTGTCAGGTTAAAATATAATCTCTACACAGTCAGAGTAAATTAAAAGGTACTACAACCATCCTAGGAAGTTAAGTAGATTTGAAGAGAGAGGAAAGTACAGTTTTATAAAGCTTCATCAGCTCTCAGGGTTTTCTTCTTTCTCCTTTTTTAATCCTTACAATAAAGGAGATCCTCTAACTATAGTAAGAGATTTATCACAGATGACAAAACTATGAAAAGGGGTCATAATTTCTCACACTTCATTCTCACTCCTTCCTCTTATTCCAAGCATAAAATTTCCAGACAAGTTTTGTAATGACCTAGCAGGTGCTGCTGTGCAGCTCCAGGTAGTGTCACAACTCAGACCTAGAATGTACTCATAGCTTTCTACCAAGAGTTATAACACCAATCGAGTGACTTACTGCAATTTGCAGTCTGCCATTGCTGTATGTGTTTTTATAATAATGCCTTATAAATACATTACTGCCTCAGCATCTGATAACCGAACCATTTCCCATAGTTACAGTATAGAAAATATTTCATGTTTAAATTATAGTGAAATATTGTCCCTTCTTATCTCCCAGATACATTATTCCCATAAATACTGTAAATGCTGTAGTAAAAGGTTTATCTGTTCTAATTAGCATGTGTGGAGAAGTGAAAACCTGCATAATGGCATTCTGTTCATCCTGAGCATTTAACTATATGTCCACTGGATAAAAAAAAAAAAATCTTAAGCCTTGAAATTATCAAGAATGGTGATTATTTCACATTATTAGATATTAAAAGTAGGGATGGGAAGAGTTGATTAGCCAAGGTGATACAGTGGGATACAGAACCTTATATCTGCAGTTCTTGGATTTGAAACCAACTTATATTAGTGGAATCTGAATCGCAGCTTTCAAGATCAAAAAATATCTACTGATCAAATATACTGAATTACCTAAAAATTACCTATTTATTCCTATGTTATTAATACCTCTTGTTAGATAAAATATATGCCTCAGAAATGCATGAAGACATCTAGTGGATCAAGCACTCAGAGAACTCAGTCTTGGCAGAAATCTATTCCAGTCAAGAGCAGATAACATTTGTTTGGTTTTTTTTAAGAATCATTAAATGCGTAATAAGAGACATTCTGTTTACATAGCTGAATCTGAGCAGTACAATACAGTCTGCTTTCTTGAGGGCATTTTATCACACCCTCACCTCTTTTTTATGGGTCTTTTAAATGTTGTTTTAGTTTTTTCAACATTCTGTTAAAAACAAGGATGTCAGCCACATGTAATAATCCAATATTGATCTTTTCAGTTCATTTGCCCAGCGAACACCCTGTCCCCAGTATGAACCATTATTTCACAGACTCATGTTAGTCCTTTTTAAAACTATATGTTGTTACATGCTTGTGTTATTTCTGTAGGGTATTATTCAGGGCACTAATACTCTAAATTTCTTTCCAGAAACCTTGTTTTTCAGGAGACATTAGCTATGAGCAATACTCCAAGAATGAGGTCTAAGTTATTTAAAATTCATCAGATCTACCAAGTACTACTAATATCATGAGACTTGTAATCCATGTGCAATTGAATTCACCAGCTTCCCCTATCTGGCTTGGAACAACACTGAACGCTGAATTTTTTTCATACATACATGCCTTTCTCATATGTTTATTGTTCCAGTATAACAGTTTTCACAGTGGTACATCAGTTTTATCCAATTCACTTGTTCTCCATATCATATTTCTGCAGTAGATTGTCCTCCACCTTAAATCCATAATAAAAAGTGGTTATATAATAAATCATGTATTTATGATATTACTGATTGTTATGATGTAGGCCTATATTTATCACTTGTATGACACTAATGCTTAGCCTAACCAGGAATCAGTGCACTTCTGTGCTGGATGACTGCCACATATTTAATAAAAAATGTAGTTCCCTGCCCCAGAGAGACTACTTTCTAAACATAGAAAATAGGTGGAAAAAACAGAAGTAGACAAGGCAACAGTGAAACAATCATTTTTCATCTTTTAAAATCGTAACTGTTATACTACATAGCAATTTAAACCTGTTTTCCCAAGTACCAAAGGCAATCTATTTCCTAGTTTTAATAACTATCTCTTTTTCTGCTAGTTAAAAATACTTATATCAATCTTATTTCCTTTGATTTAGCACTTTTAAATACTTTCACTGAAGTATAAAGAGCTGTTGGTCTCCAATTTTTAAATATTAAACATAACAACAATCATTTTTTAGTATTATTGTAATTCACTAGATCTCCTCATGGAGGATTACAAATGCTTGCTAACTCAGGACCATCAGAAATATACTAATAAATATATCACTGTTCCTTACAGAACACAAAAGAAACATCAATATGTAACCAAGTAGTTTGCTAAGAAAATTACTACATTTCAGAAGCCAGAACTTAAAACTCTCATTGGGTTCATTTTAGAAGACAAGAACTCATTATGATTATCAGTCAGTATTGACACCATTGCATTTTGGTCCCTTTTGTTAACACTAGACTCCGGTGAAAATAAAAGTTACCTGTATTCAAAGAAAAGACGAAGCTGTTGAATCAGGACATTTGATAGCACTGGGTCTAATTTATAACCAAGAAAAAGCAGAAAAAAATCCATGAACTTTTGTGGAACTGCAATATGTCTTCCTGACAATGATTGTACGACACTGAGTATGAAATAAACTGGTATAAAGTCTAGAAATGGAACAGAAAAACAAACAGCACTTGATTGGATAGGTGTGAAGACCGTTCCCTTTTCACAGAACGGGTTGGAAGGGACCTCTGGAAATCCTCAAGTTCAATCCCCTCCTAAAGCATTTTCCCTGTTGCAGGTTGCACAGGCAGGCATCCAAACAGGTCTTGAACATCTCCAGAAAGAGACTCCACAACCTCTCTGGGCAGTCTGTTCCAATGCTCCATCACTCTGAATGTGGAGAAGTTCTTCCTTATGGAACTTCCTGTGTTCCAGTTTGTGTCCATTGTCCCTTTTTCCGTTGCTGTTCACTGCCAAAAAGAGCCCACCTCCTTTGACTTGACCCTCACATTTAAGATATTTATAGACAGTTTCATTTTGTTTGCTTGCTTTTTACAAATATCAGTTTTACCATTCAAACATAATATAGCACTGAGGTCATCCCAGTGATGAAGACACTGAGACACCCTATCTTGTAGAAACTACATTATCTCTTCTGCACCTACTTTGAGAAACTATACACCATTCAGCAGGGAGCTCCTGAATGGTTTGTCTTATCCTCTACAAATCATTACAGATCTGTTGTACAGTTGCAGAATCCACTAGAAATTTCTGTCATCTTTAATATTCCTTGAATCAAATCAAATAAGTTATTCCAACAAAAGAAATTTTAAAAATATAAGAGTTTGAATTATTCCATTTTTGTGTGACTCCAAAGATACCCTATCCAATCAACAGATACATGCTAAATTCTGCAACAAAACTGTTTCACTAATCATATCCAAAGGGCAAAGAAAAAATTCTACTGGATTTCAAAATTAAACCTTTGGGACCTAACTTCACTGTCTTTCTTCTCAAGAAGTCCTTGTTGCTTTCAGTCCATCATCATGTCCAATACCCAAGACAAGTAATTAAAATCACAAAATGACTCAAAGCTAAGGTACAATTTATACCCTTGAGGTCCAGGCAAAATATTTGCTATTGTAACTGTTTCCCATCTTGCCAAAATATTTGTTTTCCAAAAGGCAGAATTTTTTGTATGTGTACTCAATGGCATTTATAAGGTAGTCACACTGGTCTCAAGCTGGCACCACAAAAACAAGTACAGAAATACTCTGGGAATCCAGAATAGGACCATAATAAACATGTTATCCCAGAACACTGCAAAACTGAGAAAAGCTCCAGGTGCTACTAAGAAATATGTATTTACACTTACAAATAGGAGATCTGAACTCACTCTCTTCCTTCAGCTTAAAAAAAAAATCACAGAGATTTTTCATGTATTCTAATTACGAGGGTACTTCTAATTATAAAAATAATGTAATCCTTATTTTTCATTACCATCCCATAAGTAACAGAGCTATTGATTTAGCAACCCTTCTTTATACTACAGAGCCACTTACTAGTAAAACAGTCCCTGCTACTTTAGTGAGAGTGCTTATGGATTGATGGACTCCTTAATGTAAGGCTTACAGAAATGGGGACCATGTCAAATGAAACTGATAATGGAGAAAACTCCTACTAACCTGATAATGCAATGACAGCCTGAGTCATAGTGAGGGCAGCTTAGGATGGGAAATTATCCAGGAGTTCATGCAGCACTGACTTTGCGTGCAGCATAGCATCTGATATGTCCAAAGCAATCACTGCTATTTTCTGTTTAAAAGCAACAAAAAACTCTGCTCTTGGAAATGGCACATGCAAATTTCAGGAAGTGACTTACCTGCTTATGTGCATCAGTGGATAAAGAGCAGTTTTGCCTGCAGGCTATAAAACCATATATTTGTATCACACCTAGGATCCTATCACTTTCCATCTACTGACAGAAATGTATGGAGTAAGGTGTCCTTGAGCAGACACTATGGAAATTTCCAAAGAAAAAGAGTTGTAGAATGGCCTCTGATTTGCTTCCTCTCCTTCACTTTATACAAGCACCGATCAATGGATTCATTGCTTGCTGTAATTCCCTGTAGTCATTACTTTACAGGTGAGTAATTTATGGCTTTGTAAAGGGCTCTGGAATGTTTGATTATGTCAAAGGTGTTATTGAAGTTCAGATTGTAGTTGTATCCTAAATAGGATGAGATTACCACTGGGATTTATATCATTACTTTCACTAATTATTTACAACTTGGTGCCAATCACACTGTAGGTGCACTTGGAGCAAAAGAAGAGATGACTCTGTATAGGTGAACACAAACTCCATTAGGAAATAAGCTATCCAAATCAGTGCATGGCATTGACCTCCAGTGGCAGAAGCGATAAGCAGAACAAGGAAATCCAACACCAAAGGCATTAGACAGCACCTCAGCTGGAAAGGTTAACTTTTAGAGTGCAAATTTCCCAGTCCTCATCTTACCTAAGTTCCCTTTTCCATTACAGTGGTGTGCAAGGAATGGGACAAGCTATTTCAGAGCCATAACATTAAAGAGTGACTAGGGAATACCTTAAGAACTACTGTGTAAATGTCTGCCTATGGAGAGAAATACAGTAATTGTGGGTGGAAGTCTCATGTTTAAGGGGAAGGGCAGAAACCTCAATGCCTCCCAGCTAAAGTAGCAAGAAAAGGAAAATGAGACATGATTATTCCCCACAGGACTCAACTTCTTATCTCTGTAGAGTCTTCAGTCAGAGGAGGAAAGCTCATACCACACAGTAATAGTTTTCCAGTGTGTCGGTAAGCGGGCTGGGTCCCTGGGGATTACAACTTCGACAGCCTTCTTAGATCCAGCCCCAGTGACAGAGACAGGCAAGAGCAGTAAAATTTTCTTTTTAGTGGCAGATACTACAATGATGTAAGAACTCCTTTCCCTCAGAGGGCTCACATTAGCATTTTCTCTCACTCCTGCAAGTAAATCATGCCACTTAGTCACACTCTATAGCAAGACACAAACATACCCTTTCTGAGATCCCACACCCTCATCTTCACCTTTCCTATCAGATGAGAACATCCTAACTTCATCAAGTCAGTCACAAACTCCAAATCATTTTTTCAGTGGATCCTGCCTGTCTTTTGCTAGGACCACAGAACTCTACTTTGAGATGCAACAAGCTTCTGCTTCTGTTTTAAAGGAGGGAGTTTGTACGAATGTGTATTCAGAGAAACCCTCAGCAATAGTGGCATCACTGGGGAACATATTCACAAAGTGACTTAAGCATTATCGCATCGATGCTACATTATTTAATAGTCAGGCACTATACTCAGACTCACCAGAGCTTAAGAAATACCTTAATCTTTCCCTTCATTATTTAGCAAATAATCATATGATATTTGGTAGCTCATCGTTTGCAGAAAACAAATCCCTCCAGTGAGGGGAAAGAAGGAATTTGTTTTTATTCTGCATATTGCCTACCCTCTGCTTCTGATTGTGAGAACATGTTTCAGGGGATTAGTTACTGGATTTGGAAGAATTAGGGTTTCAATGTTCTGACTGAAGAAAAGCAAAATCTTCGACTCTTCTAAAAATTAAAGGGTAATATTGAATGCATAAGGAAGGACTTCTGTGCCAAAATGTAACTGCAGAGGGTATAGGAGATTACAGTACTGTTTGGGAGAAAAATGGGTTGGAAAGAAGAGAAGTGAAATACATCAGACTTACAATAGTATTTTCCAATGATAAATATTCCCTACTTTCTCACTTGCTTATCTCCTCCCACACTTTGTGCAGAATACCTTAATTTCTGTTCTACAGTTAGGGAACAATGCAATGGGAGTCTGCACAGTTCCAGGCTAGAACCTATATAGTCAAGAACCCACAGGTTAGAATTAAATAAAACAAACCTGGCATATAAGAGGAATATGTTCTTAATACTTGCTATAGCTCAGCAACAATGAAATGCAGCAGCAGAGAGAAGCATCTTAATAGGTTTTCAGTAAAGATAATACATTGAGCAGTTATTTCTGTTTTGGCCATCAGAACTGAGTGCTGTTTATAATTTGACTAGTGAAGATCAGTTTACTTGGGAATCTGGGAGTGTACTCATTGCTATAAATCATATCTGTATGCAATAATGAGCAGAAGAGTGACACTCAGAGCTCAGTCAAGGCAAAATCATAGACAATGTAAGACACAAACAAAGGATGTAGAGATGGAGAAAACATCAGGAGAATCAATCTTTATCTGTATGGTGTGAGGTGCTCTCTTGCAAGAGAGCACTGTTATAAGAGATCAGAGCTTGAGAAAAATAAAATGACTTTAATAAATTAATAAATTAGACAAATAAGCAGTGATAATTATTTTTTATAGTCAACCTTTACAAAAACCTTGTATCAGTTTTCTTCCAAAATCATTTCTCCCTAAACTGATCGTTTTTTCAGAGTAGAGAATATCATAAAGTTTATGCTTTCATGGCTTAGAAATTTGTGAACCAATTCAGGAAAAATAATCCCACAGCTCTCAGAAAAAAAAAAAAAAAAAAAAAAAAGAGGTGAGTAAGTAGAAGAGTGAATGGGACATAAACAACACAGCCTATATTTTGAATTATCCAAATCAAAGTTATGTGACTACTATGGAGTTGGCAGTATTCCAGGTTAACTTAGATATAACTCAATAAATGAATTTATATATTTATTAATTATAACCAAGCAACTCAAATTTCAAATCCATGTTAGAAAGTTGTTGGTTTTTTTTTCCTTCTCACATGATTTTTGCTTTTGCTAGAAAATTCTTTTGCTACTTATTGATACCAAAATACCTTTGTTATTAAAGCAATTTCTCACAGAAATGCTGTATTAGAAAAAAAAAATCAGAAATGAGAATCATGAAAATGTAGAAAATGTAGAACACTAAACATCAGTAGCTGAATTCTGGACTTAACAAAAAGTGCTGGATTACAGTGCTATTTCCTAAGTACCAGTGGCAGTAGTTTGTGTTTGTTTGTTTGAAGAGAAATAACAGCAAATCATTGGTATCTACAAGAGAATGAAATATCAAAGATCTATCGCTTCCTTCATTAATCAGACATGGGCTATGTCTTCACAGTGTTTTCCTAGCAGTAGCCAGCTCATTCTACCCACCCTCTGAGCCAGCTCTAGTCTGGGAGCCAGAAGGCATATTTATCACGCAGTCAAGCTTGAGATAATGTGCCCTGCCTCCTTGAATGTCTTATCAGCCTGAGCACATCCCACCTCAAACATGGCTGCTCCACCACATCCAGCTACCTCTGAGCACAAGCAAAGAACATCCACATCCTTCTGCAAATTGTCATGCAGATATTCTCACAGATGCATTTACTGAGGCCCTTGTGCAGCAAGATAACAAGCATTAGGTAACTAACAGAAATCTCGGCCAAAGTCTGATTTATAAGCACAAATTGATGCCATGTGGATGGATGAAGTGCAAGACTTTGTGGTGCCAGCCATGCTGGACTCTCTTGCTTGCTTGTAGAAAGAGGAATTTGCCTGAAGCTAGCAGAATAGCTAAAGGAAAAAGTTTGCTCGGCTGGCAAAATGCTAGGATGTATAAATGTTATCTATCTAGCCACTGGTGTTTGTACAGATCTGAGAGGAGCCAGAAAACAAGACTGCAATTTTGATACCATTGCATATAAGGTATTTCCATAACTGGAATCATAGTTTTACTCCCAAATGCTGCAAATAACAGGCTGAAGGAATCTATAGCTCCAGTGAATCATGTCAGTATCATTTGCTTTTCTGCTCAAATCAGGCGGACAGCACATGAGGGTTGTAACAGGTCAAACACAGTAAAAAGATTCACATTTTCCAGACAGTCTTATAAAGCTAATCTTAAAAATGATAAACATTTCATAGTCAAAAATCTGTTTCAATGCCAGTTCTGGAAGGCTGGGTAACCAACAAGAAGAGGTGGATGTGATCATGTTTTATGATTGTGATTCAGTATAAGAACATGGAATACTTCTGGGTTATCAGAGAAAAATTACTGATGGGCATGCATTTGCACCCCACCTCCCTAAACTGCTCTCTTGAGGTTGTCAAAAGATAGGTGACTTTGACTTAAGGGATATTTGCTAGATGTGTTGATTTTGTTACAAAAACAAAATATGGGAGTTATATACCATAATACAGGTGTCTAAACATCAGTGGTGTTAAGTCTAAGCTAGCTACATCAAGGGAGATAGAAGATTTTCCTGTTGGAAGTTCATCCCATACTAAAATGAATGTCTAGGATAAATCAGTCAAACGTCCCCATGGAATGTCTTATTTTTCTCCCTAAAAAAATCCCGGAGTGGCTAGATGAAATTTAGGAGTCTAGTTCTGAGACTTCAAAAGATAGGAGAAATCTACTCAACACATGGTTCTTTAAAATAATTCCACAGGTTCAAAAATACAAGGTTCTGACTATGAAGACTCATAATCTAAGAAATTAATCATGTACAGTTTATAAATATAGGCAATTCTCAAGAAAGTTAGTTGAATTAATTTAATAATAACATAAGTAGACCTTCAGGAAATGAGATTGTTTATATATAAGAGGAAGAAGAGTCATCTTGGGTCAGCTATAAGTCTTCGTTCAGGAGATGTAGTCTGAATCATTCTAAACATCTGCTGTAAGTTAACAGAAACAAAGAAGTGTTACATAACATTTCCATTTAACACAATTTCTATCAAAAAGGAAAACATCAGACAACATCTGCTAAAAAATAAAACCTTTTAGATTAATACATAACCTCTATCCAACTTTTTTTTTTTTTAAGAATGTTCTTAGTCCTTTATTTTAATTTTTAACAGATCTTAGAAAACTGTGATCTCAAAGTGGCTTGGAAGATTGTCAGAGTAATTCCAATATTTAATAAGTGTAAAAGAGAGAACCTAGGGAACTGTGGAAGGATTAGGCTTACATGTATCCCAGAAAAATAATGAAACAGTTAAATCAGGATTCTATCAACAAGAAGGGGCTAAATATACAATACAATACAGTCAATTCAGTTTTGTAGAAAGTAAATCTCATCAAATAAAATATTTTTTAATGATGAGATAACAGGTCCTGTTGATAAAGGTGGCTGTGTTGGCACAGATATTTTAAAAAACAAGAATTTGACAGTACCACAAACCACTTTGGTTTAAAAGAAACTTAAATCATGCAGAATTAACAGAATGTACATGAGCCCAAATAAAAATAGCTAACAATAGGCTGTAACTAAGAAATCAGTGAGCATATCTGCTTCTACAAGGTTCCCCTCAAATAGTCATTGCTCTCTATACACACAGGGCAATGAACTGGAAAGAGCATATGCACAAAGCATGGCAGGACAGTAAATAACAAAGATAGGGCACTGATGAAAAATTATCTGAAATGTCTCCTTAGATACTTTTATTCCAACAAAACAAGTTTAAAGGCACCAAAATGCAAAACAACACATCTGAGGACTAGGAATGCAGATTATAGGTACAGAGTAAGAGACTTTTGAAAAGTAGTAGCTCAGAGAAAGAAATAGTTGCTGTAGATAATCATCTCAAAATAAACTGTCAAAGTAGCACTTCGACTAAATGGCTAATATAATCCTTGGCTATATAAAAGGTGACTATGAAATAGAAGTGGGGAAGTATTACTGCTTCTATACTTGGATAAAACTGCCACTTCCATAAAACACATAAATCTGGACTTAGTTCTTCAAGAAGAATATGAAATTCACATAGAAAGTTAAAATAAATAACAAAAATGAAGAAAAAAGGCCAAAGACCTGAGGAAATCTAAAGATGTAAGATTTAAAAAAAATGAACTAGATTTATCAAAAATAAAATTAAAAGCTGACTCAACCCATGCATATAAAAACCAGCATATGAATAAAAACGCCCAGTAGGATAGTTTTTCAAACCTGCTGACAATGTCATAACAAGACATAATGACTGAAAGCTGAAATTAGAAAATTTAACCTTGAGATAAGACACAACATAGAAAATCAAATTTTATGAGGAGAGGTAGAAACTCTCCATTAGTCTGAGTTGTTAAGATGGGTTTAGATAACTTTCTGAAATGATGCTGTAATTCAGTTTCTCATAGAAATTAGATCACTAGTGTGAGAAGGGATTTGGATTCGATGGCCATGGGCTGCCCTTCTGGCCTTGAAATCTGTCAAATAATGAATATCATCTTCTCTTCCCTCATTACTTCTGTGCCACAGAATAATCAAAATTACCTGCATTACTCAGTATAATCATTACATGGGTAGATACACACTAGGACAATGACAGTATTCAGATATCATACTTCAGGGTGTCAGCCAGCTGTCCTATGGGATCTGCAAACATTTATTTAAGTAATGCCACACTGGTCAGATGTAATTTGTTTTCACTGAGTGGAGAGAGAAGTCTGATTTTTCGTGTGTGTTTATCAGAAAAATCATTACCTTTCTTTGTACGGCTTGACTAACTACAAGTCACCCATTTCCTTTACTCATTTTCTTATCTTTTAAGACATTGCACTCCTCCTGAAACTCGTCACTTTTGATCATTAGTTAGACCCTTAGGTGAGAAAGTTTCCTTTTTTATTTAACAACTATAAATATGCCTCCATGTCCTCTTCTGGAATAACCATCTGCTTTTCTCACCCAAGACAAGTGAATGCATGCATGTTACATTGCAAAACACATATCTTAGTCCAAGCAGAAATAAAAATATAATAAGCTTATTTTTTAAAATTATGGAAATGAAAATTCCAGAAATGAAAATTCAAGAGCAGGGATTCTATCTTTGCATCAATCACCACGAGTCATAGAGAACATTCAGGCTGGATTCCAGTAGGCATGACTACTGTTTGCACACTGTGCCTACAGCGATACCTGTGCAGAACTGTTGCTGTCCATGTGTTCACACAGGTGCATTGTGGTTAGAATACCGTTTACATTTGCAGAAAAGAGATGCCACCTGTCATCTCTCAGTTTGCTCTACTAGACTAATAGGCAATACAACATCTTTTAAGTACTCTACTAAGCAGACATGACTCTAAATACACACAGCAGGCAGAAACATTGGGTAGGAAGGTACCATTTTCAGCCATTCTTCAGAGAAACACCATCTGTTATAACATATGCAAGTGAAGTTACACATCCGGTTATAGGAGGTGAAGAGGGTAATTTTCTACCTGATAAGCTTGATTTCTGTTTGATAATCTCCTTTGTTCAAGACTCATTGCCACCAGAGACAATTTATTGAGAAAGGTGGAAATGTCCCCTATGATACATTTTTTCGGTCTCCCTCTAAAAGTAAGGGGGTACTCTGTGCTGGAACAATAGGCTACAGTCAAATGTGATTTTCTACATGCAAATCAGAAAGGTTAATTTCAAAAGTCTCTAATAACTGGACAAATTTTAGTGAAAGAGGATTTCAAATTGGGTCTAGAATCAGCAAAAATAAAATCGTTATATAAAATCTACATGTAAAAATTTAATGAGCCTGAGCTTTCAGTTTTTCTTTATTTGAATATTTGGGAAGATATATTAATAATGTTAGTGTTTTTTTCCTAGCTGAGAAACACAAACAGAAACACGGGAATTGACGTATGTCAAAATGAAGAAGAGGAGAAGAGAAAGGACAGGAAAGGGAAGAGAAGGAAAAAAAGAGGAAAAGATGAACAAAAAGGAAAAGAGGGGAAAAAAGCAGAAAGTGAGAAGGTGGAAAAGGGAAGGAAACAGAAGGGAAGGGAAGAAACAAGGCTTGTAGACACTTTCCTTGTGTGGAAGCTCTAGATTCTAATTTAATTCCAAAAAATAATACTAATTTTCAACAGCCTGAAAAATATCCTCAAAAAATTATTTCCTCACTGATTACAGAAGCAGACAATTGATGCCCAAACAATCAAAGAAGGTTGTATTGTCAGCATGTTAATCATAGCGTTTCTTAGCAACCACATTTTATTTACAAGTAACAACACTTTTCCAGAAGCTGCCACATTTAATGACAAGCAGCTGGGGGGAAGGGCTGCAAAACGTATGTTCAGCTAACACCTTTGATGATAAGCAGTTTGTGAAGAGGACAGAGTAGTTCTTTTGCTGATAACCAGGCACTGACTACAGTATAAACCCTCTGGGTTGGGAAGCAGCAAGGCATGGGCTAGCACAAAGCATAGCTATTCTCATTTTTGACAGCTGTTCAAATTTGTGCTTTAGCACACGTGAGCCTGTGCACCCCTCTCTCTTTGTCTCTAGAAATCTCCCCGCTGCTATGAATTTCTCACAAATTCAACGACACCTTAAAAGCTCCTGAGAGCCAAGTTTTGTAATGGCAAAGTTAATGCTTCTTTGCCTGTGGAGTTTGCAAAGAGCCATGCTCTGCTCCCAGTACTTTCTTCTCAGTTGCTGACAGGGTGACAGATTGCATTCTTCGTGGTCTCATGTCACTACCAGTGGCAACCATCGCTGCTCACATTTATTACATGTTTTAAATATAAGAGATTGTGTCTGATGAAGTCAGTTTGGGTTTGAATCATTTTTTTTCTGCAATGCTTTTGGAAAATCAAATATTTTGTTCAGTTTGGAGCTCCTCACACAAGAAGTACGTTGAGTTTCTCAAGTATGTGCAGAGAAGAGCTAAAAAGCTGGTGAAGTGTGTGGAAAACAATAGTAATGAGGAGTAGCTGATGAAACTGGGGTTGTTCAGAATGGAGAAGAGGTGGTTGAAGGGAGATCCCATGGCTTTCTACAACTACCTGAAAGGATGTGGCAATGAAAAGAACGACAGCTTCTTTTCTCAAGTAAGAAGTGATAGAATACAAAGAAAGAGTCTCAATTTGCACCAATGAAGGTTTAGACCAGATATTAAGAAGAACCTGCCTATATTCTTGACCATTACAAGACACTTCAGAAAAAAGATAAAAATAATGTACTTGTATGAAGATCTCATACTAAGTTCTTATACTAACCCTCTGGAGCTATTGTTTTAAGAATGATTTTCAGTTTTTCTCACAGAAATGTTACTAGTATCAGACTGTACTGTATATGTTCTTCTTATCCATTAACTCTAGGACAATTCTAAAATTCTGCTGCATCCCAGGAATCCCATACACAAAGGTTGCATTACTTGGCCATTTCCTTCCTTCAGCTATTTTGAATTATACTGCTTTACATTACACCAAGTATCTTCTTATTCACAAGAAATTAAGAACAACAAAAATGTTGAATAATTATATGATAGTGGGTACCAGTAATACATCTGTGGATTGTTTGTGGAGTGTCGGAGATGCTTTGGTTTAAAGATCTTATGTATAATAGACTTGCCTGAAGGACTGCCAGGGCATCACTACAGCAAGTATCTTATACAGACATTACAACACTGGAAGGGAAGGGAAGTCCTAATTGCTTTTCTGATTCCTTTGCAGACTTTCAGAGGTGCACCACACTTGCTACAAATAGGCATGAGAGAAGAGCAGACTATAGTTGTTTGTCTGAACTTGTCACTTCCTTAGGAGGCTCTGTCCTTTCATTATAGAATAAAAATAGAAGTAGGAATAAACTCTAGGGATGAGTCCAAATCAAAACTGTAAATCATAATGCTAGGAGCTCCGTCTCATTCTTAAAAGAATTTTCAAAATGGCAAACAGCTAATTCAAAACCACATAAAATGTATGTGGTTAAGGCCTGCCTTAATAAAGACACTACACATACTTAAAGCTTTTAATTAAGCTTTCAGCAATGGTTGGAAAAGGAATTCCACGTTTAAGCTTAAGCACTTGTGGTTCTGAGAATTCACACTTGCAAATCATTATGGGAACTATCAGAATTATTTGAGAGGATCCCCTTCATTTCCTAGAATTCTGTGGAGGAACAGCAAAGGGAAGGGTGGACAACAACAGGAGAATTCTTAGGAATCTAAGAGGCCTTCTTTAGCCACAGTCCTATCACAGAGTCTCTCATCTCTTCAAACACTCCCTGACTTCTGCTCTGGTTCTCTGTGGCTCCACATGGTGCAACACAAATCCACGCTGACTTCATCATTAACTTGGAAAAAGAGTTCCAAATGTTAGCTGCAGATCCTCACCATTTTTGATGAGCGCAGTCACTGCAATTTGTTATATACAAAAGAATTGTAAATCTGGCCCTTCTTCACACCATCAAAGACAAATAACAACGTCCTTTCACCCTCTCCATTATAAATCTAAGGACTAATTCAGAATGAAGTTCATGATCCAGATGCCAACTACTCATGTTTTGAGGATCCTTTGGGCCACAGGTACTCCTGTGCTTGACCTACAGTATTTATTCCAGAGCAACAGCAACACCTGGCAAGCTTTAGTGGTTTCTCGCTAATACTTCATTTTGCTGTGTTAAAGATATTGCTATGGTGAAATAATCAACTGAAAAACAAAACACCATTTCAAAGTACTGATAGTTCTATTGCCAATGACACTCAAAAAAGCAGCTTGAACAAACCTGAATGAATGCTTTAATAAAATTGAGTGTCAGGAAGCTTTGAAGTATTCTAAGCATACAACAAAATCAGTTATTTACTATTGCAGCATCAAAAGAGAGATACACCAATACGCTGTATAGACATCAGAAGGAATGGCTGTCATGGTCTTTGTTTGCAGCTTGCTTGTTTTTCTTTAAATCTGCCCTAAAGGAAGATTCGTGACTTTTTATGATAGAGCACAAATTTCAAATTTATTCTTAATACTTTTGCTTTGAATATCACTTGGGAACTGGAGTTCTTGCACTGGATGCAGCCACTGCTGTGGTTAATGTTTTACCACCATTACAAAAAATGATTGTTTCATGACCACAAATGACAAGAAGTCTAATAAATACTTTTATGGCATTTTGTTATACAGTGACTTTTAAAAATATCACCTCTGATTTGAACAGGAGCAACTAATGCTTTAATAAAAATAAATTATCTTCTTTTAAGGTGACTCAGTACTTCTGGAGAATAATCTAATCTGCAGTAGTCCCAAACATTTGGAGTTCATATTAATCTCAGTAGAAGCCACAGTTCAGCCTTTGAGAGAACCAGAACATTTATATAGATGACAAAATAAATAATTTGCTTCAATAGCCATTAACCAACTATAGGCACATATTTTTAATTCTTATTATCATCTACTAAGATTGCTTATCAGTTAGAGAAAAGTCACTTCTGTTCTCATGCTGCCTGGACCTTCCAAAGTAGGGATGGAGAAGAGGCAAACACTGGCATAAGCAGAGAAAAAATTGTTAGAAGGAGCTTGAAAGGTTTACCTAATTCATTCTTTTTACTGTAAGTACAACTATTGTCTTCCTGATCTATGCTACACCTGTTTGCTCAACTTAATAGTTTTAGCTGTTAACTTTGTGCAACTTTCTTAAGTAGCCATGATGTCTGCTAACCCAAGCTATTAGAAAACTATTCATTCTAAAATAAATTATTCTTATTTATGTTATTTATAAAGTATTATTCAACATTCTAAAATAAATACATCTTTCTTCTGTTTGAACAATTATTTTATATCTTATTCTACATATCCATAGAAAACTTTATCCTACTCTTTTTTGTAACTCTTTTATGTATTAAGACACTTTTATAAACTCTCCTTTCCATTATGAGAATTCTAAGGCAATCAAATACCATTGTTTATAAACTTCCCAGATCTTATTCAAAGCCTTCCTCTGTACTCCCTCCAACTGCTTCACATCTCAAAAGCCGTACCATTCAAAGCGAAGATTACATTACAAATTTTGTGATCGATACTGATGTCTATAAATTACAGTGTAATAGCATGATCCTTTTGACATACATTTACTTTGTGAGATGGTGTAATCTCTAAATAATTCTCCATAAGACTGTTTCCTATCTTACTTCAGCTTTTCTTATGGTTTTTGCTTAACAGTTCACCTCTGTCTAAGTGCAAAACCATATACTCATTTTAATTAAACTTAATGCTGTTTTTAAGACTATTTTTCTGAACTGTTGTAGTCATTTTGAATTAATTCTTATCTTTCAATCTATTTGCTGTCTCTTTCAGATTCATGTCATTTGCAGATCTAATAAGAATATTCTAACCACTTGTTGCTTAATTATAATGAAAACATTCAATATACTATGCCTAGGACAGACCGTTGTGAAACCACACTCAATTCATCTTAGCAGTTTGACAGTGAAGTGCAAGCAACTGCTCTGCATAGAGAATCCCCAGACACATTTGTCCTCACTTTGCAATAATCCTGGCTTGCTCATGTGTTGTGAGATAATGTAGGAGTTTGAACAAAGCCTAACTGTACAGTGTCTATACCCTTAAGGCATGCTACTTCTCTTAGAAAGATTTTCGATTGATCTGATATGATATAAATCTGACAAATGAGTTAACACTCACTGCGTTTGCTGCCTACTCATTTACTACTTAATCACCTAGCATTCCTTTAGATACTCTACAGAAAGACAGTTCAATTTTTTGGTTTAGTAGGTTCCCACAATAGGAATTGGCCCATCATTCCACAACCTTTTTGCAGTTTTTTTTTCAAGTCAAGTCCTATAGTTGCACTTTTCCACTCTTCCAGAAGTTGATTCACCTCTACACACTCCCACGTGTACTGAGGCACTGTTGAGATGGCTTTCACAAACCAGAAAAGTATTCTGTAAGGGATTCAGAAATACCTAAGTGTGCTCAAAGTCGATCTTTTGTTCTTCTTCCCCTTTGTCATTGATGTGAATTGTAACAGCTGTTTGAGCAGCACTGACTACCTAACATGCTGCACAGTAAAAGCATGATATAGTCCTTGCAGTTTTCTCTTCAGAGAGGCAATAGATGATCAAACTAAACTCCCCTTAAAGCTTCTGAAGTTAACCCATAGTTCTAGAAACCCTGTCTCAGCTCTTCCAGTTTCCAAGGTATCAAGGTAGATCCAAAATAGACTTCAACAATAATTTACAACTCATAGAATATATCTACAGAAGTAAAGAAAACATTTTTCTTGCACTCTTCCTCCTGTTCAGAATGCAAAACAACAAATGTACTTAGCTAGCCTTAAAGTTTAAGTGAAAAAATTAAGTACATGCAAAACATGTGTAAGGGGTCTGGAGCACAAGTCTTATGAGGAGCAGCTGAGGGAGCTGGGATTGTTTAGTCTGGAGAAGAGGAGGCTCAGAGGAGACTTTATTGCACTCTACCACTTCCTGAAGGGGGGTTGTGGTGAGGAGGGGGTGGGCCTCTTCTCCCTGATAAATAATGACAGGACGAGAGGGAATGGCCACAAGTTGCGCCGGGGAAGATTTAGATTAGACCTGAGGAAACATTTTTTTTCTGAAAGAGTGGTCAGGCACTGGAATGGCCTGCCTAGGGAGGTGGTTGAGGCACCATCTCTAGTGCTGTTCAAGAAGTGTTTAGATGAGGTGCTAAGGGATTTGATTTAGTAGTTGGGTAGGGATAGTGATAGGAGGATGGTTGGACTAGATGATCTTGTAGGTCCTTTCCAACCTTATGAGTCTATGAAACTATGAACAATTAATTTAAAAATTAAGTTTAAAATATAGTCCAAAATATAGGAATCAATATATTAGTGATTTTCCACATAATTTTCATTTGTGTGTGACTGATTATTTCCATTATATAGTCGTTTTTTTGAAGATATGATCCTAATTTGTTATGCAAGAAAGTACCTTCAAAACTTCCACTAAATCTGGAAGCAGTGAAGACAAAAGACTTCACCTGCTAGTCCAGCCTAAAAAGTCAACATACAATTTTACACCCATTAGTAGACTTATATGAGGATTGCTAAGTCACAGCATGAACCACTGATTAAGCACCTGAAGGAGAGAGCTGGTCAGCCCTGGGAGCACAGGTGAAGGCAATTCACCTGCCCTACTGGAAGGGGTGGAGGCAGGCTCCACTGCTCTTAGACCACATTTAAGTGCTAACTGCCAACAAGGAAGGTTCTCTTATTGGATATCTCTCCTGTTGGAGTTCTTTTCCTGTAAACCTAGACCCTCAGTGAGAGGTGAGTGTTCATTTTCCTTCTTTTTGTAACCTTATTTGTGCTGGTCCTTTTACTTTTGAGTCTCCTGTGAAATGCAGTCAATCAACAGGTGCTGCAGAAAGCTCCCTGAGATGTTCCTGAAACAAAGTATTTGAAAAATGAATAATTTCTTAATTTATTAAAAAATGCAGTGTGACACAGCACCCATAAGACTAAATATGTATGCCTTTGTCATCAATGAAATGAATATTTACAGAATTTTTGAATGAAAAATGCATCAATTACAGTATTCAAGTGCCTATATCCAGGAAAGCAATAAAAAAAAAAAATCATAATTTGTTCAGTTAAAATGTTTGGGGGGAAAATATGCTCTTCTGGCACTTAAGTTTCTCTGTCTGGTTGGGTATATTGTACAGCTGAAGATGGTATTTACATCAACCTGACAATTAACTTGTTTATCCAAGAAATAGGAGAGCTGATACCAGTTGCATCTCAGTTCCCACTACACACAGGCATCTCTTATTGGTAGCAAGATCATCTTCTGATCAGGTGCATGCTCTCAGCTTGCAACTGAGATGGAACAACAGGTTGTGTGAGAGGGGGAGCAGGCAAGGAACCTGATTGTGAGCCAATGCTTGACACATCTGGATTTTGAGTGCTCTTTCCCTGACTTATTGTTGCGCTATTACTCTGTGAATTGCAGTATGCTTATTATAGACATTCACCTCTTTCTTTTGTGTTTCATATTTGTTGACTTAGGTGTTCCAGTGTTCCTGATGATGGCCATATCCATTCTAATCTTTTTCATATTCAGTAGAGGACACATCATCTGCCTTGATGAACAAGAGAAAGGACAAAGAGAGAGAGACAGAAAGATGGAGACAGTGAGGGGCAGTAACCAGACAAGAGCACGAGCTCAAGAACTGTAACCATTCAGAGGAGTTAAGCATCAGTGCTGTCTCTGATATAGCCTTAGCCAATTAATTGTCCCTTTTAAAAATGCCTTGCAATCCAATCAGTCAGGAGGTATATCAGCCCAAAGACAACTGAATAATAATTTTGGAAGTAGAAACCTCGTTATTTGAAATGGAAATGGGTTGCTTTACTGAGTGTTAAACTGTTATTACCTAAGCAAGATACTGTCACATGATACCAGAGACAAAGGATGACCTCTAACCTCGACCCTAAATACACTCTGAACCATTCTACTTGAAAGTTTAAAACATCTAAATCCCTTCTTAACCCCATTTGTAGATAATTTACACAGATCTCTGTTATACTGTGCTTGATGCCTGCAGGAAAACCAGGATATTTTTTGTGACAGTGCAACAAAACTACAAGAAATGCACCAGAAATACCCGTTGTACTTTTCTTTCTATGAAACATGCAATTAACTCTTCAGGTAAAAGAAGAGGGTGGGGGAAACCTGTCAGATTTTCTTTCTTGCTGTCTCTCATTCTGGGGGTTTAATACAGTCAAACATACTTTGTAGCAGGAAGAAACCTCTTCCTTTTCTTTTATGCAAGTTGATAGCTTTGAATGATGGGAGGTGTTCTTTACACTCTACAACTGAAATTACATGAAAAGGTCATTCTATGTATAACAGAATCTGGAGTGGCTGGCAAAAATTTGAAAATCACATCTGCAGCAATTCTTTATGGAATATACACAGGTACTTGCTTTGGCAGCAGATATGCTCTTTCATACCTTGCATTTTCCTCATAAGAATCTCATCCTTTAAGCAAAATCAGTAGCTCAGGAATAACATTTGTAAAGTTCCAAAAGCAGCATAAGTATCTATTCAAACCCATCAAAAGAACTGATAAGGAATTGGGAGCTTCAGGATGGTTTTTTTTAAATGGTTTTGTTTATTCTTATTTATTGGGTTTGAGTTTTTTTCTATTTAAGATTGAATTTTCTGTAATGGAAGACTATAACCAATCACCAGAAGTATTATCATACAAATTTTACCTCTGTAATTTAATTGAATCAATTCATTTCTTTTCCTAATGGGCAAACTAGCTGTATCTTCAGGTGCAGTCAATCACATCTTCGGGAACATTTAACAGAGCAAGTAAGAAATGAGAAGCACCAGAATAAAGTGGATAAAAATTCTAAACAAAAGCTGCAAAGGAAACCAAGTCTCATTTTGGCACACATGGCAGATTGAGACATGAGAAGAATTCCTGAGTCAGCTGTTCAGGGAATCACGCTGTCTCTCTAATAAGTTAGTCTCTCACATGAGGCATCATGAAGAAGAAACTGGTCTGTAGAAGGCAATTCCAGGAAACCAAACATACTTTAAAACATTTCCAGCCAACCTGACAATTCTTCCCGAGAGGAATGAGGGGTGGCTGTTCAAGGGGATGCTTCTGATTGGCATGCTGGTCAGCTGTCTGTGTGCCTCCTCATCATATACACCAGTGGAGAACATTGACAGCCTGTTGCTGTGGTCACTTTGCTATAGCAGTGGCTTCAGTGCAACATCCTCATTCATTCACAGTCCTGTCACAGGTTGCAAAGGCTGAGCCACCTTGGGTTAGCATGTTTCTTGCACTGGCATGTGAAATAAATGAATGTATTTTGTTATCCGTGATATTTCTACAATCATACTTTTGTACATAAAGGTATATGAAATAGAGTGTTCAAAAAAAAATATCTTGGAATTTAACTAAAGAATATGGTCTCTCAAGAAATTGTTATTGAGATACTGGAGGCTTGTACTGATGGCAGCCTGCACTAGGTCCAACAGAGGAACTGGATGATGTCATTTTCTTGTGTCCAGTTACACAAAATAAATCAGTCCTGGTTTCTGTAAGTGGGATTTTTCTGACCAGATGATTAAAATAGTTCCTTTCCTATCATGAAAGGGAGTAGGATGCTGTTCACCAGACCTATTTATTGTATATTTTGAGACGAGATTAATGCTTCCCAAGAGTGATGGTTTCTTTCTACCAACTAAACGGAGTTCTCATCGTAACTAATTCAGATATACATATCACCACCAAGCACTTCAAAATAATAAAGATGAATCCGTGTCCAACTAAAACCAGGACTGCAATTAGAGACAGTGAGACAGGGGTTGTTTTGCAGTTCTGGCAAGATGCCACTCAATTATACTCTGCTTCCTTGGAAGAAAAGAGAGCACAGTGAAGAAGTTTAGAGTGCTGACAATACATCATCAGGCCACAGATGTAATTTTCTCATATAGAGTTTTCAATTTAGCATCTTCCACAGAAGAAAATAAAAGATATGTCTGTGTGTGCACATAAAAAATTAATTATAATCAAAATAATAATAATGAAAAATAAATGAAGGTATTCCTTGATCTAAATTTTAGAAACCTGCTTTGGGGTAATATTTAGTATTTTCTGGGAAACATAAGATTTTACATGTAACCGAAGATGAACAGTAACAGGGTAAAATAACAGCTTTAATTAATCACGGAGTGCTTGTCTTTCTGACAGCTGAAGAATCAGGAAGCAGCAAAGAACCAAAGAGAAACAACATCAATCATCCAGTTACAATAAATAATTTAATAAAAAAAATCACTGGGTAACTGCAAGGTCTTAGGAGGTAAAGTAGAAAAGATAACAAAGAGAAATAAGAGCATCAGACAGATGTACAGCTGATCCTATTTATATTAATATCACATAATAACACTGGTGATCTCCACCTCATCTATTGCCATGGAAAGTTAACTGCTATATTCATTCACCAGGAGATGAGCACTGAACACAGAATAGGACAGGTTTGAAACAACATTAAAATACTATTTTTATTGTGATTTGCATGCTGTTAAACACTTTCATCAGCAAACAGACAAAAAGAAAAAGATTGATTTTGTTGTCATCATGCAGAACCACAGGCAGGTCCAGCACCCAGCTTGGTGCTCATCACAGAGAACTTGAAATCAGCCAAAGCCAACGATGGGGGGTACAGAAAAAATTAAGGGTTAACAAATGCTGAGGGATAAACAATGAAGAACAGTTCCACATCACCAGCAGTGAGTCACAGTAGATACTTTTCTGAAAACTTCAGTTTGATGTTCAGCAGTGGTCAGAATGATAAACAGACTATTAAAGATTAACAGCGTTGGGAAGAGAATAAAATGGAAAACAACATTATGGTGTTGTAAAAATCTACTGAGTGGATAAGAAACCTTTGCATAATCAACTGTAACTAGGCATTGTTAGAGCAGAACTCGGTGTGCTGAGCTTCTTGTCTGATCGAATAGAGGCTATTATTTGTGTTTTTCCTTTCTCTAAGATTTACTGGGACAGAATGTAGACATAAAGAGAGTAAAATGAGTATGTTTTATTTCATATCTAAGGGCTAATGTGCCATGATGGAATTTTGGATGAAAAATCAGGATGATATTCCTTTCCCTCTTTTCACTAGATTTAAAAAAAAAATTAAAAAAATTTTTTTTTAGAAGGTGCTCACACATTTTTTTATTTCCCCTTTTATTGAGCAGAGGGTTTTAAATCCAACTGTGAGAGAAAAAGCTGCATCACATTCCTGAAACACTGCAGGGCAAAGACACTACCAACAACACTTCAGCAAGACAGAGGACTAACTTCCATCAAGAAGTTGCTGGGAAGATCCTGTAACACAGGTTTTTTTTACTCTCATGGAGAGGTTTCATAATAACACATTGAAATAATCAAACAGTACGGTGTTCTGCAATTCTGCTGTCAGCTAGTGGCTCTCTCCTCACGATCTCTTCCCTAGGAGTTCAAACATTCAGCTACCAGAGAGCTTTCAGCAGGCTGCAACATCTGCTGCTCTCAGTTTTCTGCTCCAAGTCTGCAGGTGAGCTGGCATCTGGTCTGACATAGTAGATAGGAAGGAATGGCTGCGAAGGAGGAATCCTTCTACTCCAGCTGGTTTCTCTGTTGGTAGTGTCAGTAGAGCCCTGAGACCTGCAGAGATTTTTCTGAAATTAGTCTTATGGGCCTCACCATGAATTGGAGCCTTCTCTATCAAATCCAGACTATTCTGTCCATTGGTGATGGTTTTTTGTTCTGTTTTGTTTTGTTTTCCCTTTAGCCTGTGGTTGTCCTTTTTTATCTAAACACTGTGTGTGATATCAAACACTTCTCGGCTTCTCTGGGTAACACCAAGCAGTGATCTCCCAATGGTAAGGTTGAGGGCTGCAGAACTCATCCAGGGAGCAGAGTGTCCACTGGCAGTAACTGGGGAGGAAGGTAACTGTGGGCACCAGCACCATAGCTGAAAGGCTTCAGAAGAGTCAAATTTATCAGATGGAGGCAGGGATTTGAACAGGATGTCACTAGTAATGGGAAAGATCACAGGTGTGCACAGTCGAATGTCAAGTTATGAGATTTTCTAGGCTAATGGTAATTTCATTTCTGCTAAGTATAGCTCCTCAAATCACAGGGTATAACACCTCTACCTACTGCCCCTCCAGTTCAGGCATCCCTGGCTCAGCAACCAGCTGCACGGAACCACTTTTTTGCCTGCCTGCTCATACATCAAACCATGTGGTTCATTAATCATTTTAACCACTTTGCATTCTGCAAAACAACATAATAAAATCATAGAAATGAAAGATGAAAATGGCCATTGGAGCCATCTAATCCTTCCCCCTGCCAGCAGGGGGCTTCTTCCCAGGGAATATTTCCCCAGCATGTTTTTCTTACTTATACTTTGATGCCTCAGATTTATCACAGAATCCTAGAATGGCTTAGGTTGGAAGGAACCTTAAAGATCTTGTAGTTCCAACCCCCCTGTTATTGTCAAGGCTGCTACCCACCAGCTCAGTCTGTCCATGGTCCCATCTAAACTGGTCTTGAGCACCTCCAGGACCTCTTGACCTTATCTGGACAGCCTGCGTCAAGGCCTCACCTCCCTCTGAGTAAAGAATTATTATTTTTTTTTCTAACATCTACTCCAAATTTCCTCTCTTTTAGGGAAATTTATTGGATTTAAGCCAAAAATTCTTCTGCTAACTCTTCCAGCTAATGGTGGGATGAAAAATTATAGATTTTGGTTCTGAGCCATTTTCTTTTTCTTCTGGGGGACTTCTTGTATAATACTGTCAGAATTTCTTTCAAGCTTACTTTCTTGGGTTGTTAGTGATGAACAGTAAGTCATCTTGTTGGTATTCTCATGCAACGTTAGGCATGCAATGCTTCAGTGGCTCATTTTCTCCATGCGATCTTGGAACTGCCCTCTGCACTGCATGGGAGTAGCTAAGCTCTCAGAACAAAAAGTTATTTCATTTTTCCAGCATCCAACCCCTTCCAAAGAAGAGAGTCTACTGTCACTGATGCTCAAACATGAAAAATTATATGTAGATTATTTTGTGATACACTCATCTATCTCCCTAAGTGTGGTAAGATCACTGAAGGGGAGCAAAGTGTGATGGACCTGAAACATATTGAAAGTTATGTGTATATTTTCAGATATGTCCCTGTGAAACAGATTGCTTTCGGAGTCGATAGGACAAAACTCCAACCTCAGCTCTCCACCCCTTTTTTGCACATTTATTTCCTGATTAATAACATGGTCATTACATTTACATGGCTGTGAGCACATTTACATACTCTGAATATTATTCAAATAATATGTTTTTCCCTCCCTGGAGCATTCAGTAGTTGCATAACAACGATTCCTGTTCCAGAATAAAAGAAAAAAAAAATTTAGGAGACATACATCTTTAAAATGTTGTTAATAGTGAAATAGTGATCAATCTTGAAGACTGGTATTATTAGTTTAATAGGTTTAAGTACCTTATTTTTTCCATCTCAGGAACAACAGTATATCTCACAACTCATAGTTACCCAAAACCATCTACATCTGCATACATCTGGCTCACAGATCACTACAAAGCAGTTTCAAGGTCCTTTAACAGTCTCCCTCCACATCACCATTTTGACATACCATTTTTTCTCTTCATTTTATGAATGAGATAGCTGAGATGGAGCTATTAGAGCAGAAGGTAGGAGCAATTTTCCCAAACTTCTTTAAAAATGAACCTATAGTCATTTATCAACATATACTCATTTATCATGGATAAATTTATCCCTCCATGTTCAAGCTTTTTAGTGAAAATACAACAGAAATTATAAAATGTTTTGGAGCTTTACAGCTTTACAGCCTACCAATATCATCTTCAAAATAGTTTAGGTTTCACTGTTCAAGAAGAGTCATAGTTCTGCCCTAGGAAATACTTGATTTAATTTCTTTTAGACTGACCCAGCTTGACTTCCCTCTACCTCACCATTTATTTTCATTGAAAGCAAGAAAGGAGCAAATTGGGGATTGATTATTATTTTGTTTTTCTTTGCATTTTAAAAGGATGAGTAGTGAAATAATAATTTTTTTAAAAAGATCAAAGTTAAAAAGATAAATATTTGAATAAATTATGCATAATTGTCTAGTAATATTTAATTATTAATTATATTGTGTGCGCTCTACTGTCTTTATTATAAAACTGCAGTATTTTAAATTTTAAAAGTTAAAATTAAGTGTATGTCCTGAAAAATAGCCTACTGAATACTGAATATTTTTTTCAGCAAAGGCTTTTCATACACCTGCTAGTCTGAGTGCATTTTAACATTTAAAGATGTCTTCAAACCTCAGATAACCGAGATAAACTTCCACTCTCTGCTTTCTTGCCTGGTATAAATCTTAATAACCTAGAAATGCCTTTCACTATAAATGTCTAAACATCAGACCACTACAGTAATGTAAATAAGACAAAAGAGTCAAACATGGATGCCTTAAGTTTAATATCAGCATCCACTTATAAACAAATGGACCATAATACTCCAAGGCACTGAACTACTGCAGCTCCTACTGCCTGCTATCAGCTAAGAGAAGCAAGGACAGGAATTAAAGGGGAGACAGAGAAGACAGATATGTGAGGCTACCAGAGAGAGGTTAGATTTATGAATATGGTTATTATGGAATAGTAAATAAGGCCCTACTGTGTGATTTTGTGTCTATACAATCTAGTTGTCCTCTTCTAAAATGTGATAATATAGAGTAAATGAATTGATAGGCAAATAAGCACAGCAGTTGCTTGCAAGAAATGTGAAAAATAAGACTCCCTAAGTGATCTTGGAAACGTGGTGCTATTTTTTCTCACTCTGAAGCCTGTTTGGGAATCACTCACCCAGCTCACCAGGGATCCAAAAGGAAGAGCTGCAGAGGGGAGCATGAAATTCTTGCCAGCTCAGTTTTGCCAGCCATAACCAAGCAGATTCCTGACTTCGGCAGCACTCAGCCTCACACTTGTTTCAAGCCAGATAGTATTTCTCTAATCCCAGGCATATAGAATGGATGTCTTTCTAGCACTTTAAATTGTGAAGTGATCTGAGTACAAATAGCAAATCCACAGGAAGAGAGGCTCTAGCAACTCTGCAGGAAGGCTTGGTCAGCAGTGGTAAGGTGACACAAGGTGCTCACTTGCCATATTTTTACTTATTTTTATTTATTTAATCACTTTTACTGTAATCTCCTACCAAACATATAATCAGATCGTCTTTACATGCAACTCAGAGACACGGACAAAGGTTTTCCCCAATCTGAGATTCCACCTATGAGATAGCATCAAGCATAAAGACCACACTAACAGCTGCTCAATGCACTGAGATATATATTCCTCAAAATAAATATTTAGCTCACACAAGGTTACCTGTCTCAAACAATACAAACTTGCTCACCTTCCTCCCTTGGAAGGAGATATCTCCACCTGTTCTATTTCTTTCTGCTCCTTCCCTGGTTCACCCAGTCTTAATGCTTACTATCACACTGCATTTACCACAAGGAGACAAGGTGCTTTCAGGGCACTATAGAAGCTGCAGCTTTTATCAGTCAAACAGCCTGTTGCCTTGCAAAGAGATGCCATAACAGGAACAACCCAGTGTGTCAGAACCTTTGAATTGTAGTTAGACTTGACTGCTGGACTGGCCAGTGGCATTTCAGATTCATACACAGCAGAGTAAGGAGTTCAGGCTCTTCCAAAGTAAAGCAGAAAAATAAGAGTTATCGGTACTTTGCTACTGCCAGAAAGAATATACAAGATGAGTTTGAAAATCTTTGCAAATCCTACACTAAAAAAATTGTTCCACCTCATCACTATTTTTTTTTCAAACTACAGTGAGCACATGATAAAAATTAACATTCACACCTCATTTCTTAACTTTCTCTAAATCTGGACTCAGACTTTCCTGACCATATTGTGTTCTGAGTGCTAGGTATAATTGTTTGTGTTATATTAGTACTAATTATCTCTGATGACTAACAGACTAATATCAACTTTCCTTAATGGAGTTGTTTCCCCCAGAGATCCATCTTAGAACTGGTGATCTTTAACACCTCTATCAATGATAGGGATTTTGAGACTGAGAGTAACCTCAGCAAGTTTGCTGATGACACCATGCTGAGTGGCATGGTAGATAAAGCAGAAGGATGTGATGACATCCAAATGGACCTTGACAAACTCAGAAGGTGGGCCCATGCATATAATGAGATTCAACAAAGCCAAGTGAAAAGTGTTGTGCTTCAGTCAGAGTAATCCCAGATATATACACAGACTGGGAGAAGGACTAATTTAGAATAGCCCTACAGAGAAGAATTTAGGGATCCTGGTAGGTAAAAGACTTAACATGAGCCAGCAGCATGCTCTTGCAGCCTGGAAGAACAACAGTATCCTGGGCTGCATCAACAGATAGGTGGCAGCAGGGAGAGAGAGAAGGGTTACAAAGGTGATCAGAGGACTGGAGGACCTCTCCAGTGAAGAAAGCCTCAGGGAGTTAGTCTTGTTCAGCCTGAAGAAGAGAAAACTGCAGGACGACCACACTGGCCTTAAAGTATTCAAAGGGAGATTATAAACAGCAGGAAAAAAAAATCAACTTTTTGCACAGATAGAGATAGGACAAGGGGAAATGGTTTTAAACTAGTGGAGGAGAGATTTTGATTAAATACTAGAAGTTTTTCACAGAAAGAGTGGTGAGGTGCTGCCACAGACTGCCCAGAGAAGCACTGGATGCCCCCATCCCTGGAGGTATTCCAGGGGATGGGGCACTATGCAGCCTGACCTAATGTTTGGTCTAGCACTTGGCAACCCAGTATTTGTCAAGGGGATTGAAAAACTGTTGACATGCCTACCTAGACTACAGCAAAGCCTTTGACACTGTCTTCCACAGCATTCTCCTTGAGAGCCTGGCAGATTGTGATTTGGACAGGTACACTCTCTTCTGGGCAAATAACTGCTTGGACGGCTGTGCCCAGAGAGTGGTGGTGAATGGAGTTAAATTCGGATGGTTACTGGTCACAGGTAGTGTTGCTCAGGGGTCAGTATTAGGGCCTATCCTCTTCAATATCTTTACTGATGACCTGGTCGAGGGGATTGAGTTCATCCTCAGTAGTTTGAAGATAACACCAAGTTGGCAGAAAGTGTCAGTCAACCTGGGGATTGGAAGGCCCAACAGAGGGATCAGGACAGGCTGCATAGCTGGGCTGAGGCCAATGGGATAAAGTTCAACAAGACCAAGTGCTGGGTACTGCCCTTTGGTCACAACAACCCCAGGCAATGTTACCAGCTTGGGACAGAGTGGCTGGAAGACTGTGTGGATGAAATGGACCTGGGGATGTTGGTCAGCACTTGGCTGAACATGAGCCAACAGCAAGCCCAGGGAGCCAAGAAGGCCAACGACATCCTGGCTTAGAAATAGTTCAAACAGTAGGAGCAAGGAAGTAATCATTCCTCTGTACTCAGCCCTGCTAAGTCCACACCTTGAGTATTGCGTTAATTTTTGGGCTTCATACTGCAGGAAAGACACTGAGGCCCTGGAGCTTGTCCAGAGAAGAGCAACAAAACTGGTGAGGGATGTGGAACACAAGTCTTACCAGGAGAAGCTGAGAGAACTGGGAAAGTTTAGTTTGGAAAAGAGAAGGCTCAGGGGAGACCTCATCACTCTCTACAACTACTCGAAAGGAGGTTCTGATGAAGTGGGAGTGTGCCTCTTGTCCCACATAACTAGCAATAGGACTAGAGGGAATGGCCTCAAGTTGCACCAGGGGAGATTCAGGTTTGACGTTAGGAAAATTTTCTTCTCAGTAACAGTGGTCTGGCACAGGAACAGTCTGCCCAGGGAGGTGTTTGAGTCACCATACATGGAGGTGTTTAAGAAATGTTTAGATATGATACTAGGGGACATGGTTTAGTGAGAAATATTGCTGATAGATGGACAGTTGAACTGGATGATTTTGAAAGTCTTTTCCAACCTTGATGATTCAAAGGATCTATAATTCTATGAAATATGATGTTCTTGGAGGTTCCTTCCAACACAAGTAAGTCTATCATTCTATGATTCTGTCAGCAGTTTGTGGGTTGGTTTGATCTGGTACTGTGATGATTGAGGCAGGGGACCCACAAACCCACACCCCAGGGAAGAGGAAGGGGGAAAGGAAAAAAGGGAGAAGGGAGATGGGCCTAGGAACAAAACAGGGGCAATGATCTGAGGAGGAAAGCTAATTTACTAAATAAGATATCAGAAAGCAAAATAGTACAATATAATACAATATAATTGGAATTGAGGCTAATGAATCAAATAAAATTAGCAAGAGAGAGAGTGTGTGTCCAATAAACCGAAGGCCTTACGCTAACGCTGAAGGCAGACAAACACCCACTGCCGAGCTCGATCCCGAAGGGAAGAGGGACGGTCCGGTGATTGCAAACAGTTTTTATCTTTCCTTCTGGGCAGAAACACGTAAAAATACAAAGCATCGCACAGTCCTCTGGGGAATGTAGTTCTTTTTCTCTTCTGAGACAGGCATATCCATAACTATTGATGATCCATGGAGCTAGAGCATTAACTCTTTAATTCCTAATACAATACATGATGTTACGATGTGGAGCGTCAATAATATAACCAAAATCGTAAAACCATGACAGATTCTATGATATTATATACAGTAAGGTAGCCTCAATTTCCTACCATTTGAGTTAAATGTCCCTGAAGTTCCTCTCCCCAGATCTATGAAACTAGTGCAAGAAAAACTGCTTTTCAACTTTCATTAATAAAATGAAGATGCATTTATTTTCTTATTCATGCAGTGATTCCTTGTCACCCATATCAGGCATTAGTACAAATGACAATGGCAACATGCCACATCAACTTACAACGATAGAGTTCACAGTTCTCCTGAAATTAAATTCCCTGCTATGAAAGCCCTTCAGCCATCAATAACAGATAAGGAAAACAGTGAGATTCTGTAATTATACTCAAAAAATCAAAGAGCAGCCCCCTTTACAAATCAATGCCACATAACCTGCCAAGAGTCATTTGCATGTAATCCTATTCTTCCAAAGTTCACAGAGGTCCAAGGGAAACATATCAGTCTAGCCAGCATAGTTCTGCAGCACATCTAACACTTTCAATTCTCAAAGTGTACCTGTGAAAATAAATTACATTACCAATAAGGTAAACAAAATGTAATTGCACTGGCCAATTATAACATCATACAACACTGCAACTTTTCATCCTTACCCTTCTTATTGCAGCTTTTTCATAAGACTCCCTCTCACCTTCAGGCCTCCAGCTCAGTCCTTATCGTTACTATTAATGAACTGTATTGCAGTACCAGAGATACAGGACAATATTCAGTCTGCTTCTGCTTTTCAATTGTAGTATGTGGCACCTCAGCCAATAAGAGGAATTTTTGTGACTATCTTTTGGAATTGGGAATTGCTACTCAGGCTTATAATGAATTTCAAGTTATAAGGAACCAGAAGAAGAGCTGCAGCCTAACAGGTCTTCAAAGCAGCCCAAGCATATGCAGCATGTGCAGGTCATGAGATACACAAGAAAGGTCAATCGAAGTAGGGCATCTTGCTCTCAGACTGATGGGTCTTCAAGGAGGAACAGACAGCAGCAACGACCACCATGCTGTCAATAAGTAGCAAACAGAGGCTCACCTTCAAAGTGGAGGCATTTTTAGAACTTATCCCTGGTGTTTTTCTTTCCCCTTGTACTTCCCTGGGATCCTGGTGAATGACAAACACTATTGCTATTTTCAATACACACTCAGAGAACCCCCAGTGCCTGCAGCACTATAATAATGCAATCAAAGTTCAGGACAGGAGAGTACATGAGAGTATGCCAGATCATGACCCTTTACGGAGGGGATGTCCTACAATAAGGGCATACTTCAGAACTTCACTGCCAGGGCTCCCAAACATCCATTTGTATTACAGGGGATTAGTATTAGTAGTATTATTGATGACTTGCTGACTTCTCTCTGAAAGCAACAAAATGAAAAACCTCTTAAGTGATACCATAACATGGCCTTATTATGAGGCCTGGATAAACAGACAAACAACCTTACAGGTACAGAAAATATATGCAAAGGCACATATTTTGCTCAAAGAATTTGTGGATGCCCCAAGTCCAGAGGTGTCCAAGTCCAGGTTGGATTGGGCCCAAAACAACCTGTTCTGGTGGTGGCAACCCTGCCCAAAGCAGGGGATTTGAACTGATCTTTAAGGTCTCTTCCAACCCAGTGCATTCTATGATTCTATGAAGTTGCAGCAAAGGAAATGCTGATCATATATTAATTTTTGAGCTATGAGAGAGTCAAACACTGTGACGGGTCACCTAGAGAGACTGCAGAATCTTCTCCTTTGTAGATGGACAAAACATAGCCAGACAAGTCCTGAACAGCCTTATCTGAGACAGCCCTGCTTCAAGCTGGTGGGTTAGACTACAGGACATATAGTGGTCCCTTGCAACCTACATCAGGTTACAACTCTAAAAGTTAAGTGATAAAAACTTATCTTTTTACTATGGCCCTACGATTCACCTCTCAAGTCCCATTCTATAGAGATGTAGACGATACAGTGAGAGAAATTGTCTCATGCCTTTGGTTACCAGCAGGACCCTGGCCAAGCCATGGCAGACACTGTTAGCCAATCGAACACAACTGGTTATATGAAGTCCAGAGCAGGGAACATCCATTTTTTTCCATGTGTCTGAGCTACCTCTGTCATTTTTGACTCACAAAAGAAGCAGCCCACAACAGGAAGTAATGCTCTATGTAAGAAAAATAATCTGAAACAAATTAATCAGTGAAGATGTATCAAGGCCTTGTGGTGACATTCTTAATCCTATCTTCCACATTGGCTGCCTAACACCTAAATCAAACATTTCAAACAACAGCTTCCTCATCAGTGTTTTGAACACAGGTGACATGAGGAGTGGATAAGCTCAGACTTCTCTTTAGCATTTGGTTAGCTGTAAGGGATAATTTATTCCTCATTCAGTGTACACTTCTGCATGGCCTTTCAGAAGCTAATCCCCACTTTCAGTCCAACTCTGAGTCAGAGAACTAGCTCGTCCTTAGGCATGACAGTTCTTAATCTGTGGCACATATTTGTCCATTCTGAAAGTAATGCCTCCTATTTATTTCTATTTCCAACTACAACAGATACAAAGTGAGAAACAACACTATTTGATAGAGCAAATTCTCAAGCACTAAACACTATTTTTCAACATAATCACAACCAGTAGCGATGCATTTTCACAGGTGATGAACAAGAGCCTTCATGCTGCACTTGTAAAAATCTGCACCAGAGGAGGAGACTATTACAGGTGCTATGATTGCACTGTTGCTAGGAAAATATCACCACTGCTGAAACGCACCTTCCACCACCTCAGTGTGCTCACATCCATTTCTCGGTCTCCATAAACATTCAGCAAGTGTCAATTAATGCCAGCGGGTGCCATTTTTTCTTCATGGAGGAGTTCAGTGGCACACCTTTGCTTCATACACACTTTTGTCAGGTGCCAGTCTGTCAAAATGCCTCTCTGCTGCCATCTATCGCACAGCAACAATATGTAAAGGCATACTGATGGGAAGGTTCAACCTCTATTGCCATATCACCAACATTTGCCTATGATTTAACTGTTGTGCATATAAGTAGAAGCAACAGCAATAAATTAAACAAAAGGAAAATAAGGCCGAATATCAGGGAAAATCCATTCATGAAAACTACATTATGGCATGTCCTACCATGGGAAAAAGTCTATTGCTTCCAATACTTAACATGAGATAAGGCAAAGCAATATGATTCAAGGAACAGTCCTGCAACAGAAAAGGAACAGATTGCTTTGTCTGACATGTCTTTTCCATGTCTAATTTTGGTGGTTATAGGATGGCATTATGCATGACTCAGAAGCCCTTTTCAAGTCAAGAAATGTCCATCACTAGAAGCTTCCTAGAAACATTAACTCCCCAAATCAAAACATCCAGTCTACATTTACTGGTTTGACATTTCAATAACAACCTGAAAATATTAGCTATTTCGCATACCACTTACCTTCATCTGACTTTATGTAAAAATAATTCCTTTAAAAACATTTTAGATATATATTTTAGTATTGCATTCTAAATCTTAAATACAGTGAGAGAAAAATGACCTTCAGTGACAGTTAATTCTCTGACCGTTTGCTGGGAATTCACATGCTACATTTGATAATGTTCATTTTAAAGTCACAGTAAACTGCACATCTCTTCCTGGGTATGTTGAGTTTAATATGAAAGGTGATGAGAAGTATTCAATTTTATTATGATCTTAGAAAATAACTACAGTGAAGTTTAGAAGAAATAATCAGCCTTGAAATTTTGAGTTGTTGAATATTTTTTGTGTATTATTTTCTGATTTGTGTAACATCTTAATGTTGCACAGCACTTCTTTTCTTCACCCCATTCCTCCCTCCCACCTCTAAATGGAGTAACAATTCAATAGAATTTAAAGAGCTTTTCTTGTGCTGTAAGAATGGCATGCTGAAGAGGAACAGATTTCCTTGACAATCACAGCACCACAAAGGACTCTTTCACAACTAGAGAAGAAATAGTGGGAATTTTTCCATATGTGGAAACAGAAACACCTTTTAATAGCTCCCTGTGTATGTTTTGGTTTTGATCAGCACCACCCCTTGATCCAGATACACATTCAAAAGCACTGTACATCTTCTCCTTATCCTGCTGAGTGAGTCATATTGCCAAAAGGCAGCTTGAAGCTGGCTGCACCAGTGCAGACCAGCAAGGCATTTTCTGCAGTAGCTGTATGTCTGCAAAACAGATCGAGTCAGGGTATTCCTGAACCACCCTGCAGCTACTCCCTGCTGCCAAAATGACCCCATGAATCTGTGAAGCATACGGCAGGACAACCCTGAAGATGCTACCAGCTCCAGAGAGTTGCTGGCAGGGCTCTAGAAGAAGAAAATGGTGAAAAGAGCATAAACAAACTGCTTTTGCTCCTCTTTTGATGACTAAACCCATTATGGCATAAAGGATGTGTTTAATTGTAAATATCACATCATTCCTATTACAAGGAAAAGAGCAGAAGAAAATTTTTTTTGCTAGCCAGGAAACATGCAACACTGTTCTGTCTCACTTAGAGTTTTTACCTCTCCTTCCAGCTCTTTCTTTTTTCTGTTCAATTGCCAGGCAGAGAGAGTAAGATCACTAATGAACCACAGCTTCTGTTCAGGTCATTAGCTGTACCAGAGAGAAAGTTAATGAACCTTAGTATATAAAGACAAAATCAGGTTTTCTTTAATAGTTTCCATACCAAGAGCATCATTTTATGTTAGTGTAATCCCCGGATGATTTAGTTTCGAGTCCCTTTTTTTCTCTCCAGCCTAGTTTTGGAGGAACAGCACGACAGAGAACATCTGGTCATTAGGCACGTACAGATGATGTTCAGTTGCTGTGGAGGAAACGCCAGAGGTAGCCAGAGAGGAAGGGGAAAGTAAACCACCTAGTACAAGAAAGCCTTCAGGGGAAATCAGAAACTAAATTGGCAGCTTGCTGAAACATTGTCTCACACAGTCACTTTGAAAAATAAAAATAAAAAACACCAAATAAAAATAATAATTAAAAAAGGAATCTCCAGAGCCCCTCTTGTTCAGTGAGAACGTCCTATCCTTCGATGTTCTTTCTCCACTTGTAGACAAGCATTCAAAACTCAGAGTTTCAAACCTCTACAGCTTATCTGAGTGATCCTAAAGGCCTACATGTACTTACCTTTTGTAATTGGGTTTGGGGGTAAGAAAGTGCTACTCCCATTTTAAGAGGTTATTTATGCTTTTCCAAGCAAGCCATGACCAAGCAGGATGGATTTTCTCCTAGTTCTTTAGCATCTTAATAGGAGGGACAACTGTTTTGCTCCTTACAGCTCCATCAGGACGAAAAGCTTAAGAAGGTGGAATAGGCAGGTCTTTTGAGGCTCAAGAAGTCTTCTTCCTTGGTGTCTGAAGAAACTGTGCTGATGAAGTCTCTTTGTTATTTCTTTTTCTGACAGTTCTTTTACCCAGTACTCCTCCCAGGACACAAGTTGCATTGTTACCCTTTTTATGGTTGCAAAATCTCTGTTACTTTCATACCTGGATTTATTCTTTGAACTGTTACAGATATTGACCTGTTTGTATAATTTACATTCCATGCTACCAACAGTCTGTAATCAGAGTGTATGAGGAAATGAAGTGCCTTATAATCTAAGAAATGTGGATTGATGTAGTCCATTGTACCTGGCTCCTACTTATATTTTCAATTTCATATATTTTCCACAAGCAGACAACTGCTTCCTCCATCCCAGAATTAAGTAGATAATGACTGTTTGCATGGGTTGATAGTGATAGGGCAAGGGGGAATGGTTTAAACTAAGACAGGGGAGATTTATGTTAGATGTTAGAAGGAAGTTTTTCACTCAAAGGGTGGTGACACACTGGAACAGGTTGCTTAGAGAGGCTGAGGATGCTCCATCCTTGGAGACATTCAAGACAAAGCTGGCCGCCTGGTCTAGTGGTTGGTGACACTGCCCACAGTAGGAGGGTTGAAGAATGATCTTTGAGGTCCTTTTCAACCCAGGCCATTCTATGATTCTATGATGATTCTACGATCTACAGGATTAACATGCAAAAGAAACCTTTTCATTCCTTTGAATAGATGCTGATTTCAAAACAAGTTACCCCATGACAGCTCTCACCAGAATTAGTCATAGAATCATAGACTCACCCAGGCTGGAATAGACCCTCTAGAACATCAAGTCCAACCATCACTCTGACCTCCTGAGTTCCACTCCTTTGTGCAAAATCCATGTAACTCTTTAAGATCTTCAGGGATGGTGACTTCCTCACTTCTCTGGTCAGACCCTTCCACTGTTTGACTACCACCTCTGTGAAGAAGTTCTTCCTATTGTCCAAACAGAAACTGCACAGGTACAACCTGAGACTGTTTCCTCATGTCCTGTCACTTGTCACTTGAGAAAAGAGACAGACAACCACCTTGCTGAAATCTCCTTTCAGGAAGTTCTGGAGAGTACTGAAGTCTCTCATCAGACTCCTCCAGACAAACAATCCCAGTTCCTTCGGATGTTCCTCATACCTCTTATTTCCAAGTCCCCTCACCAGCTTCCTTGCTCTTCTCTGCACACTCTCAAGCAATTGTAATGAGGGGCCCAAACATGTGCTCAAGGTGCAGCATAGAAGGTCATATAGACCAGGATGCCATTGGCTTCCTTGGCCACCTGAGCACAGTGCCAGATTATGTTCAGCTGGCTGCCAGCCAGCACCCCCCAGGTTCATATCTACCAGGCAGCTTTCCAGTTACTCTTCCCAAAGCCTAATCACTGCATGAGGTTGTTATGATGCAAGTGCAGAACCCAGCATTTACTCTTGTTGAGTGTCACACAATTGGCCTTTGTTCATCAATACAGTTTATCCTCATCCCTCTACAGAGACTTCCTACCTTCAAGCAAATGATCAGTTCTGTCTAACTTGGTGTGCCTGCATACTTAACAGGGTTGCACCTTCTCATCCAGATCATCCATGAAAATGTTAAATAAAACTGGCTCTACATCTGAGCCATGTTACTAGTCTCAGTGGATATTAAGCTTACTGTCTACAGATTTTAATATTATCTAATAACACCTACCAACACTAAACACACTGAGGTTGCACCTTGTTTCGTAGCACACTTGGGATCATATTCACTGTTCCAGCCTAAATCTTTGCAGCCCAGCAAACCAAACAGTTACATTCTGCATTCAATTTTACCCCATTATTGCATAGCTGCATTACATCAGAAGAATCAGTCTGCTCCCTAACTTATTCTAGCCCTGAATTGCTGCAACCTCAGTGTTAGGCCAATGAATTTAGTGAAGATTGCTTTTTCTCTTTCATTTCCTGATTTCTTTCTCTTCATCTATTTTCAATAATAAAAAGCAAAAGGTTGGGAAAGTCTACCTGATAGTGTTTGCACGCAAGCATCATTCTACTAGCATTAGTTTTTCATCAGTATTTCTCTAGAGTAGCTAAGCATGGTATTTTTATCCAAAGGCAATTTACTGGTACAGAAAAAGTACAGCAGACAATGGATTCCTACTCTATTATGCATGAACAGCCGGTATGTACTCAACTTTCCTCTCCATCTTATTTATCGCATTGTCATTAAACTTGTGTCACTATTACTGTTCTTTAATACACATCAGAATAATGTGTTCTTATCAGGTCTCCTCTTTCATCTACTGATCTAATAATATACTACTTAAACATTTTAGAGATCTTAACGCAGACAAACAAAAAATGTTTGGGCACAGCATTCTCAAGAAAATAATGTTCACGTTTCAGTATAAACAAGAGCTTTCCTTTTTTTGAGTTAACTTAATGGTTCAGCACTGCTGACAGAATCATTCACTGGTACCCAAGCTAGGAAGATGCAAATTAATTATAACTCATGGTTACAGCGTCCTCATTGACAAATATTTATGAATATTTATGGGTTTTTAGTAAGAACTGCTGTGCTGACTCATGTGAAGAAATGTTTGGAGTCACAGAAAAGTACATTACATTTAGAGCAGTTCTCTGAGAGAGGTACTCCCTGGTTCTACCTGACTTGGTGTGCTAAAAATGTCAGGGAGCCCACAAGGACACTGGAACTCAGCTACCCACATGGTGAAAGGCCAGGTGGGTCTCAGGCATGATTTTGGTTCAGAATGTCAAACTGCCTTCCAAAAAGAAACAAAATGAACTATTCCTGATGCACAGAATCACAGAATCATAGAATCACCAAGGTTGGAAAAGACCTACAAGATCATCCAGTCCAACCATCCACCTGCCACCAATTATTTTCAGTAAACCATGTCCCTCAACACAATGACTAAACGTCCCTTGAATATCTCTATGGTCGGTGACTCCACCACCTCCCTGGGCAGCCCATTCCAGCACCTGACCACTCTTTCAGAGGAGTAGTATTTCCCAACATTCAGTCTGAATTCACCCTGGATGGGTTCGTAGCTAAACCCTCTTGTTTCAGAGGGAGAGTTTAACAGCATTTTCTCCCATTTCACTTGTGCACCAGAGAACAGTCCTACAAATACTTAATTTATTAGTATAAATATTGCCTGGTAGTCTCCAGCTCAGCTCTTCTCAGATAAGATGGTGGTTGTTAGGCTTGCTTGGATTTGCTTCCTTCAAAACGTTGTGCAGTGTCAGGGCTGCACAACAGCCAAAATTATATCAGGAGTTTGAAGACAAAAGGGATGCAGAGTTTAGGTGATGTGTTTAACTAGGGCTTGTCACACCATTTTATCATTTTATCTTTTGTCGGTACAGAAGAGGAAGCATGTAAAAAATCACTGGAATGAGCAAGGAGGATGAATAAATTAAGTAAATTAGCATGAACAAGGCAGCTCATAATCCAATTGGAGAAGGTGATTATATATCATACTCAGCTAAAAAGAAAACACAGGCAGGAAGGACTGAATGTGGAAACACAAACTCCTCTGCTTGAAATAAATTTGTGGGCAGAAAAATGAGTTCAGAATAGCATTCTATTAGCAGAATTTGCCTCAACTACACTCTAATAGATCTAATCAGCACAAGAGATGAGGACAGGAACCATGTTGTTATTTTCCAGGATGGTGAAGGCATTGTAAACAAGGGAAGTGATTGAATATTTTTCACCTTGTTAGGCCCCTTAACAAGCTAGCTGATTATATACTGTACCTTTAAAAAGCAGCAGATACGAAGACAGTCAAGTAGGAGAAAAATAACTAGTGGAGGTTGTATGAACTTTAGTGATGATTGCAGATATGTGGTAAAAGTGCCAACTCTGACTGTGTTTCAAACATGAACTATGGTTTTTAGTACAAAAGTGACACCATATTAAACTTTTGAGTCATTAGATGAATCATATCTCTAGAGAAATGTACTATAGTAAAAGATAGTAGGATTTCAATTCAGAATGTGACTTTGCAACACCTATGCGACATTGTTTTTCCGCTTGGCTTTTATTTTTCCAAAAGTTACATTTATTTCAACAGTTCACTATTGAGCTGTCATGCTACACTGATTGTCGTAGATAATGTTGGACTCTTGTGATTACTGAAACCAATAATTCATATAATCACCAGCAGCAGTATTAATATTAGTTATCACGATAATCAGCATCACTACCAGGATGGCAGTGGCAAAAGGTCAGTGGCAATCGTGCTGTAGTCTCCTCAACACTGCTCACTGAGCACTGAAGAACAAAGTCCCACTTTCATTTGTTAAATATCTCATAGAGAAGGAAACAAAAAAAGCCGGTTATTTTCAATGTTTGGCCTGAAGACCTCATGTATGTAGACATCTCATTCAGCCCCTGCAACAGAGCTCAGTTCCTTCAAACAGTTGTCACAGTTCTGTAGTATAAGCTCCTCTGGACCTTGTTTTCTCTGTGCTTTTCATGCATCACATGGTACCCAGAGATACATCACTGAATTCTCTAGAAGTAATAAGAGCAAAATATACATATGAGGTGCATTATGTAAGATGTGTGCCACTGCAGAAAAGTAGGGAGGTTTGATTTCAGTCATGCGTTCCAGAAAGTACTGGCTTTTTAAAAATTCCTGAATCGTGACAAGGTCCATATTTTCTATCAAAACTCAGAGCCAAATTCTCTAAGCCAAGTGCAGCCAGGAGCTTCTGTTACACTCAGCAAGAGATGTATGTGCTGACTGGGTAAGGACTTGGTGCCATATATTAAAAATTTAATAATATTTATCTGAAAAGGTTTCACAAATGTTGAAAGGTTTCCAAACACTCATTCTCTAAAATCATGAGTCAAGCCATGAAAACCATGAGATTGGCTTAAAATTATGTTCTGGGTTTTTTGTTTTTGTTTGTTTGCAACTTAGTAAACAGAGTCCTCTTCCTCTTCTCACAAGTTCCTCACCAAGGAGGAGAGGGTTTAAACATGTTGCATTCTTAAACTACATCTGAGTCTCTCATAAAATTCCTCTAAGAAAAACATTCTGAAAGACAGGAACGTCTCTCCTTCCCCCAAAAAAAGCAGAGTCATCATGTTCCAACTGCCTGTCTGCATTAGCCCTGGCCAGTGCTATCTCCCAAATTGTTCTCAGATACTGTGTGGAAAAGTATTCAGGGCTTCAGTATTCAGTGTTTGAAGTTAATCCTAACAGATAAGCCTTTCCTCACAATGGCTGTGCTACTTTCTATTACTTACACAAATGGTCCTTTGGACTATTTTTATTCAAGAAAATTAAGGACATTCAGAATTTGAGCTCAACTACTGCCCTACACCCATCTTTCCAATATACTTGCCAAGTATCCCAAACCTTGGCATACTTTAGTTCAGTTCAAACTAACATTCTTACAGATGATTTCTGGTCACAGATCAAGACTGATTCCCAACAGACAGCCTGGGTGTTGTCAAAACAATTTTTTTATGAGAGAGATTTTTCTCATTGTGAACATGGCCTGTAGGTCTGAAAGTCACAGATACTTTATTGTGTGTAACTGCAGTTATTGAGGCAAATAAACTGTCACTTGAAAAAGTCCAATTTTAAATGAAATAAAAAGAAAAAAATCAAATATTGTGAGTGCTGACTGGTCTTCTGTTAACAATTCCCAACATTTCCATGAATATGAAAATCTCATACTGGAGAGGAGCTCTCCCTAATCAACTGCAATTATCTGCCTTTTAAAACTCTCTAATTCCTCAGCTCTTTAGTTTTCAATAAAAAATAATAATAATAATATTGTAGCCCATGAGATTGAAAGTAGGAATACCATTGGTATGGATGTTTCACCATTTTTCTGGGATACTGTCCTCCAGCATTCAACTTGTCCTTGAAGATGGAACACTTCCTCCTGAGGACAGTTACTGGAAATCAAGTTCACTATTTTTTATTCTACATGCTGTGAACGCTCAGAACAGTTTATTTCATTTCATCCATGCAGCAACATTTTATGTATAGGAAGGTTGTTTTCAGATCATCTCTTTAGCTCCTATCAGTCTTTTCAAGATAAGACAAACCCATTTCTCCAAGCTTGCAGGCTTATTTTAAAATTTTCATTTCTATCTTCTGGATATTCTTTAATAGGTCCACATCTTGCCTGAAGAGTGGTGTCCTGTCGAAAGCTTATCAGCCCTGAGGAGAAGATTACAGCTTGGACATAGCATTCCCATTTACAGAGCTCAAAGTAATGGTTGCTTTACTTGAACAAGTTAAACTTTCTGTCCCCAGTGAAGTATTTTACATGATCATTTTATTATCAGTGTATTTAGAGAATCACAGAATTGTAGGGGTTGGAAGAGACCTCTAGAGATCACCGAGTCCAACCCCTGCCAAAGCAACTCCCTAGCCCAGGTTGCACAGGTAGGCGTCCAGGTGGGTCTTGAACATCTCCAGAGAAGGAGACTCCACCACTTCTCTGTGCAGCTGTGCCAGTGCTCCGTCACTGCACTGTGAAGAAGTTCCCACACACATTTATGCGGAACTTCCTATGCTTCAGTTTGTGGCCATAATGAACAGCTACTTCCCTTCATCTATATGCTAAAGTGTCTAACTCTGTTCCTACCTGCTTTGTGCTCTTGCTTTTTTTCCTAAAAGCAGCGAGTATGTTTTTATTCTGTATGATTCCAGTTTGTGTTTTGAAAGACACCATAATTTTTTTGTCTCCATGCTTCTCATTCAATGGTGCAGTTCATTGCAAAAGTAGTATTTCATTAAAATACTTCCAGACACTTTTTTTGTTACATTTGCTTTCCAATAGGTGTTTCAGACCAATAGTTGGAAGAATTCTTTTTTTTAAATCTTTCTTTACCTCCTTCTACTCCTATAAATCAGGATTCTTTTTAGCATTTAATGATTTTGGTCACCATCCTTTTCCCAATGAATTCTTTCCAGTAATCAAGGTTCAATCTACAAAAGTCTTTTTCCCTCTGCTTGCTCTGCCTTTAGTATTAATTCTTATCACCAATAAATTTAAATAAGCCTTTCTCCTTTTATGTTCCTGTATTGACTGATGCATGGATAGTTTAAATACCCCATCAATGTTAATTACTGAGCATAGAATGAGTCTATGAGTTAAAGGCTCAGGTCTTTTGGTTTTGATTTAGTACACAGCTTGCTTCCTGGAACATCAGTGCTAACAGTAGTTAGACATTGTTAGCCACCCCAAAAGAGAGTCACTCTCTAGATATTCTTTTCTTCATTTTCTCTGAGAACAGGTGAACTTCACAGACTTTGAGGTATCAGTCATTATTCTTCACATATATGATCCCTTTTGCTGAAGGGAGAAGTGTAACTGAGGACACAGTATGGTGTGCTGACATTTCTATCAGAAGTACTTCAGCCTACTGCTTACTGGTGTGCTCCAGGATAAAAAGAGTACAAAGAAGTGAAATGTGTAGAAGGCAAGATACAGAGTTAATGGAAGAGAAACAGAGAACAGAAGAGGAACAATAAGGTAAAAAATTAGTACTAACAGAGGAAAGAGACTATTGGCAGGCTGGAAACAAAATATAAATATTAGGGGAAATAAGTGTTTTCTTCATAACAGTGTCAATGTAAGTAGAATGTCTCAAACATGGAGTCAGTCCTACAGAGTCCGTCATTTCCTTCCACTTTCACTCCTCTTTCTGTGGGCATACTTTAAAAACTTAATTGTCCAGCTTTCAAACAGTTTATACTGACATTTTTTTGAGATTCCTAGAAATGCATCTTTTCTTGCCTGTCTCCTTTTTCCATAAATTAAGATATGCTTCTGTTTATATTTTAGTAGTTTGTCCTCCTTGAATAACTGAACCTCTCAACAGCTTGCTACATTCTCGATAGTCTAACATATGGGTAGACAGGAATCTGCAACAAAATAAATAAATAAATGAGTAAATGAATAAATAAATAAAGGCTTAACCTGTTTTAAATAGAATTTTGTTGCAGAAACTGCTGTTCATTGTGCCCAATGCTGAAGGAACAAACCAACAAGCAGGTCATTCATACCAAATTATCTCTGTAGGCTTACATAAATTTGCTCAAAACTATGCAGAAACATAGATATAATGTCAAAAAGGTCACTGTGTGCAATTTTGTGTCTAATTTTTGTAGGAACCTGGTTACTAACATGCAACTGTGAGTTGTTCCAATGCATATGGCAAGAATGAGCAGGATCATATGGTTTGTTTCTCATTTACTTAAAATGAAATTATTTTAATTAATTAACGTATTGTAATTTCTCCAGAGGTATACAAACAATGTGGAAGAAATAAGCAGAGTATACATATGCCAAATGGAAAACAAGGTAATACGAGATAGATTAAAAATGCACAGTAGGGAAATTTAAGCACACAAAAACAGAGTAGAAATAATAGAACTGGCAATGAGCAAGGAAGGCAGCAAAGGGAGGTAGAATATTTTTGGTTATTATGGCTCTGTCTTTCCAGTGACAGTGTCTCACATCTGCTGTCATGCACTAATGAGAGCAGAGGCAGCTATAACGCTGACCCAGCCATAGGTAGATGATTCATATGAAATTGCATCTGCATATGGAAAGTATCGTAGCTATCAGCTAAATCTTCAAGCTAAAACATTTTAAGATACCACACTTCAAGGAAAAAGAAACTCCACATTGAAATAAGAACTTGTTGCTAAGTATAGGTCTGAGTAAAATGGGACAGACAAATGCATCATGTAGCTTATACCTCCCATGACAAAAAGTCACATATTTTCCTGTCAGAAGTTGAAGTCTAGGCTATTGTAGAACAACTGCAGTGGAATTTCATGTTAGATGAGATTCAGGAAGCAGTTTGGACGTGCCATCTCTACCCGTTTAGGGAGAAGTAACATAGAATGAGACATAAGTCACAGTAAGGATGACAGAGTACTGGAACAGGTTGCCCAGAGAGGTGGTGGATCTCCTTCTCTGGAGACGTTCAAGACCGGCCTGGTCACCTGCCTGTGTAACCTGGTCTAGGGAGCCTGCTTTGGCAGGGGGTTTGGAATAGATGACCTTTAGAGGTCCCTTCCAACTCCTAAAATTCTGTGATTCTGTGATGGGCAAACTCAACTTTAGCATACCCAGACCCCATGGTCATGTGTGAAGACATTTCAAACAGTTTAAATCTATTCCAGCTCCCTTTGGAGACACACTTCTAGGTGCTCCAGTTATAGGTTGCTCATATTGTACTTACAACAGTTAAACACTTTTTTTCCAACTTTTTAATTCTCCAAGAATATTCTGATAAAGTCTATGATCTAAAAAAAAACCCAAAAAACAGTATTTCAACACTCTGTAACATCTGTAGAGTTTTAAATTCTAGACCTTTAATGGAGCACTGTTGCAAATGATTTCTTGTTTGTTCTAGAAGAAAACTAATATTAAACTAGAACTACACTAGTGATCCGATCAGAGGCTTTCTTGGAATTCAGTCATCCAAACCTCTGAATTACTAGAACAATCCCTGAGATAGTTTCAGCTTGTGCCAACAAGCCAAATCCTCACAAATTCATAGATGCAAGCTGGCAGTTGGCAGAGGCCAGAGCTGAGCTTCAATAGGCAAGGTAGATGTCACCACCCTGTTATGGATGCTAAGAGGATAAAATGAGCATTGCTGAAGCAAGCCAGCTGGATATGTGGTGAAAGAACAGCCCAGCACTCACCTGCTGGATGAGAACCAGCTCTGGATAGACTTTCTCAGCAATGTACCCACTGTGAAGCAGGAGGCAGCTCAAAACCCACCAGTGCACAGAATGATGTGTGAAACTTATTCTTCTTTATTTTATATCCTTGTTTAAAAAAATATGAGATATCAAGCCAAGGAGCAGAAAAATCATTAATTCACCATAGCACAAAGATAGCAAATAAAAAATTTCATTTTTCCAATGAGGAATTGATGAGTTTGTCAATAGTCCATTACTTGGGAATATTTTGTACAATTGATTCAGCAAAAATATAACACAAATTTCCAAAGCATCTTTCTTCTCTGTTTTCAAGCATCTTCCCTCTTTCCCTATTTTATCTCCTATCCTAAAATTCGATACCTTTGTAGAGTGGATGTTCAGTTTCCTTCTCTCCCTTTAATCCTATCCCTAAATAAGGTAAAATACAAAGTGATATTGGGTTATGATATGAGGAAGAGGAAGGGACAACAAAAGCAAGAGGGAGAGTGATTCAGAAAGGAAGAAAAGGGAGATTTGAACTTTTGACCAGTCTTAGTTCTAAGGGGGTGCTTGAAAATGAACAGAGAAGGAATTTTGCAAATGTACTCAGGAATAACTGATGTTAAACACAGATACAAGGTTGAGAGATGTAATTGAATGAATGAAGGACAAAAGTCTGGTGGGCAAGCACTGGACTTCCAGCAGAAATTTTGTATGTCAAGGTAAAACAGGAAGATTTATATGGAGCCTGGTAAGTTTTCTTGAGAACAGCCAACAGATTTTACAGTTCAAAGAGGCTGCATTTAAGTTATTCATTTGCTCTCCAATAATGTAGTATCTCCATGTTTCCTTGTGTCTGAGAAGTAAATACCGAAGTGGGAAATGTTGTATGAATGAAGTAACCATAACTGGTGTTATTCCTACTCCTGAAGTTAGATAGTATGTCCCCATTTGTAGCATCTGCAATGCCTTGATGCAATCTAGCATAGTGAAAGCAACAGGAGAAGGGAAAATAAATCTGTAATACCTGCTGTGAGTTACTGGAGTGGAAAGAAAACCCTCTTCATCTGCTTTTCTCCTGAAGTGCGTGCGTCTCCTCATTCATGTAACAGATGACTGTGCTGTGCTCTCACCTCACCAGAAGCACAGGCTCCTCCAGGCAGCAGGAAATGATTTTTGCAGCCCTCACTAAGTACTGGCAGATCCTTTGTCAAACACCACAGGAAAAGAATGTCGTTTCTGTAAAGGATACACATACAATGCATTCCCCCCTTTATTTGATTTATTTATTTGTTTTTAACTCTGAAAATGGAAAATGGTGTAACTTGAGGGAAACCCCAGTTCAGTTTGCTGCAACCTTGTTTGTCCGCACCTCAGGATGAAACACGGAGGTGGAAATGCACAAAATGGACAACGCTTCCTTCATTAAGAAAGAATAAGCTCTGCCGCCAGTCAATGATGTTTTCCTGCCAGATTTTCACTCAGAATATTGACATCTTTTGTGAAATACGTAACTGGTAATCCACTAAAATTAAAGATATCCTGCTGAAATTCAGTATTTAAAAATAGAATAAAAAGAAATGCTGAATATCCAAGAAGACTTTTGTGGAGGAGTATATGATAGTCTGTGAACTCAGGCTTCATTATTTCAGAAAAAAAATATTTCTAAAACTAGGTCTACAAGTAACTGAATCAATTTGGTGAACCATTTTTCTTTCATTCAAAATGGTTAATTTTAAAAAACTAATAGATACAACCTTAATGTAAATATCCTCTGAATAAATTATAATGTGAGTAAAATTTTCAAATGTTCTTTAAAGATTTGAGTATCTATTTATTATTGACTCTCAAGTAGTATATAAGATAATCTTCAAGAAAAGGACAAAAAGAAAATGCACTCTCTGCTCAGTTTTACAACTGTTAAGGAATGAGTGAAACTCATTAGGCAAATAGGGATTTTTTAAACTGTTAATTAATTTACCATCTGACACACCTTCATTAAGAAAGTAGTAGAGGACAGAGAATGTGCATAGTAAGTAACAGTTCACAGTTAATTTGGATTATATGAAGTTTCTATTTATACTTCCAAGATACAAAAATGAATATCTCTACTTTTGGGTATATTTTTTGCTAGCTGCATCCCCCCTCAAGAGTGCAAATGTTTACAAATATTTCCATACTATTTAAAGCAGTTTCATGTGGAGACATTCATGTGAACTGTGAACAAAACAGCAGCAGTTTTGCTGTGTTAGTGCAGGGTTAATTAGTGCATGCAGAGCATTGTGCCAATGCAGCTAATGTCTTTGTACAGCTCCAGTGCTCGAAGGAGTGTAGTCAGACTCTACTTGGGTTCTCCACACAAAACTGCACTTTTTTTAGCGCTTATCCAGCCCAAAGAAATCAATCAGATTGAGCTGGATAAACTGAGGTGTCGTGTATAAGATTTATGTGCTACTTCTATTGTATTCACAAAAGCTGCACATCTGCACCTTGTTCCTTAGAGAATGCTTAGGGAAGAGCAAGATGATGATGATGATAATAATAATAATAATAATAATATACAACACAAGAATATCAAAGCAAGCATGAAATGACTTTACTTGCTTAATACATAGCAGACACTGATAAGTTTAGACATGATAAGTTAGGTAGATGTGATAAGTTTTCTACTATGCTAACAGATGGTGCAAAAAAAGAAATTAATCAACTGATTTCTATGTCCACCAGAAATAAGATAGGAATTAATTGAATTAAATAGCAGCCAGGGGCATAAGATATTAAGAAGTAGTAGAAAAGGAGAAGTTACAGATTTTAATACATTATAAAAAGAAGCCCTCAACTTGTCACCTCTGGACAAGATGACAAAATATTAGTGGGGCTAGCTAAAAAATTTACATCATTATACTGAAGCAAAACAAGCTAAAAGGAAATATGCATGTTTATTGCAACTGTACAGAACACTTGAAGATGAGGAGTGAATCCATTACTTCAATAAATAAACAGAAACACTGTCAGGTTCAAATACCGTCTATCTTAACATAAATAATTGTATAAAAGACATTAGTTCTGTGGTGCATACTCTCCTCTGGTAGCCTCAACTAGTAAACTTAATGATGTTTTCGGTGTTTTAAAATTAGAAAGATTGACAGCAAGATAGGGAGGAACAGCCATAAACAGTAGCAAACAGATAAGTTTTAGCATTTCTACAATTATTCCCTTTTTGATTAGCTACCTTTAATGTTCTTCCATCTCACAAACACATTTAAAACTCAATCAGTGTCTTGCGTATAGCAGAAAATTTAAAAGAGTACACACACGAAAGCCTACAAATATGCTGCCTGCACTGTTATTGCCAAAAGCATACGTGAGTTAGAAGTCTTTTGTTTGTGCATGTATTGATAGATTGTTAGATTTCTGGTGGCTCACTTATTTTTGTATACAGACGTACACTAAGATAGCATGAATAATGATGTGATTTAAATACATATATAAAGGACCAACCCTCAGAAAAATTTTAAAGGCTAAGATCTACTGTATCTGTGCCCACTGTTATCAGAGGAATAAGGACTTAATGCAGCAGAATAACTAGTAAAAAGTGACCTTCATTCCATCTCAGTGCAGATGAAAAATGTACAAGGATTTTGTTTTTCGAAGATAGCAAATGCAAAGAAACTAGTTTTCCAAAGTAGTGCCATTTTTTGTGCAAATATTTGATTCATTCTGTAGGGACATTTAATTCATAGAATCCCAGAATGTCTTGTGTTTGAAGGGCCCTAAAGGATCATCTAGTTCCAAACCCACTGCCATGGGGAGGGCTGCCATCCCCCTAGATCAAGCTGCCCAGGGCCCCAAGCAACCTGGCCTTGAGCATATCTCAAGAACTTCTCCAGCCAACCTATGCCAGTGTCTCATCGTCCTCTGAGTGAAGAATTTCCACCTAACCTCTAACCTAAAACTTCTATATTTTAGTTTAAAGTTTTTCCCCTTGTACTATTTCTGTCAGATCATGTAAGAAGATGCTTCCCTTCCTGCTTATAGACTCCCCTCAATTTACCAAAATCTGTCTTGTGAACACTTGAATCATTTCCTATACTTAATGATACACCATGTTTAATTTCCTTCTGTAAGTAAATTTCCAAGAAGCAAGTTGCTGAAACTGTGATGAAATGCTATCTTCATGCACTTTAAAGATACGAATACTTGAGCTGATATGAATACTGAAATCAACTCGAGTGAGAACTGAAAATTGGATCTTAACTCAAATTTGGACACAAGGACTGACAAGATTGCCTTTTCTCATTAATAGATCACATTCTTTGTCTTTTCTTTTAAAATGTATTCTTATTTCCTATTTTACTTTGACCTAACCCCTCACTTCATCATTCCTATGTTTAATTTCTAACCATTTCCCTTTCCTCAATGTTTTGTTTCATTTTCTTATTCTTCCTTCATTACTGCAATTCTCATTTCAAAAGAGTACTCCATTTTATACTTGTGTTATTATGTAAACTAGACCTATAATCAGGATACCAGGCTCTAAATACAACATGGAAATCCCTGATAAGGCAGAGTACAATGAACATTTGTATTACATTAATGTCTTTTGTATTATAATAAGAAAAATCTTATGCTAGTGAGTACAATGCACAGTATTTTGGTTATACACTCTACTGGTCACTAATCCAATGTGAAGGTCATACACAAATCATCTATTAGCTTTTTCTGTTCCTTTCTGTACTGAATTGATAACACAGCTTCTGATCTAACCTTTTACTACCTTATTCAGTTGATATTGTAATTGTGAGTTTTTTTTAAATGAATAAAATGAATGAAGAGAAGAGAGGGAAGGGAAGGGAAGGGAAGGGAAGGGAAGGGAAGGGAAGGGAAGGGAAGGGAAGGGAAGGGAAGGGAAGGGAAGGGAAGGGAAGGGAAGGGAAGGGAAGGGAAGGGAAGGGAAGGGAAGGGAAGGGAAGGGAAGGGAAGGGAAGGGAAGGGAAGGGAAGGGAAGGGAAGGGAAGGGAAGGGAAGGGAAGGGAAGGGAAGGGAAGGGAAGGGAAGGGAAGGGAAGGGAAGGGAAGGGAAGGGAAGGGAAGGGAAGGGAAGGGAAGGGAAGGGAAGGGAAGGGAAGGGAAGGGAAAAGAGAAGGGAAGAGAAGGGAAGGGAAAAGAGAAGGGAAGGGAAGGGAAGGGAAGGGAAGGGAAGGGAAGGGAAGGGAAGGGAAGGGAAGGGAAGGGAAGGGAAGGGAAGGGAAGGGAAGGGAAGGGAAGGGAAGGGAAGGGAAGGGAAGGGAAGGGAAGAGAATACTAATAAAAATCTTTTTTTCTGTGTCTGTGTATTCTTATATATTGCAAGGTATTTTCCATTCTACATATTATTGTTATTTAAGATATTTAAATCTACTGTATCATTTTTCAAGGGTTCATTTTTGAATATTAAAAAGAACAAATAACAATGAATTTCAGCTGTAAAGCTGTCAATGGGACTTATGTATTCCACGAAGCCAGAAATAGTAACACTTACAGAACCTGTGGTCATCTTTAATTTGGAAGGCTGTCTGAAATTAAACACATTAAAGCTAGAATTCTGACCTAGATTTATCATGCTGAAATGATTGTGTTCACTGCTTCCTCTCAAAGTATAAACCTCTCTGGATATTTTCCACTATGAGAACATTTTTCAAGAAAAATGTTGTGTTTGAGCAATAGCTGTGGAGCCTGACAGATACAATCTTTTTGTAAAATTCTATTTTATTTGATATTGTTCCAATCCTGTCCAATATTTGATAATAATGGGTGCCCAGCTCTTCTCAAAAAAAAATGGTAATAGGTTGCTTCCAAAGAATTAACATTTATGTCCAACTGTCTGTACCAACACTATGAACAATTAATTATTAAAATAGTATAGAAAATCATGTTCAAAATTTTACTTCTATTCATTGCTTCAAAAATGATTTAGCTCTTATAGCAGTGTTCCTTATCAAGCCCTTATTTTTACTTTAGAGCACATGTCTTATGAGGAGCGGCTGAGGGAGCTGGGATTGTTTAGTCTGGAGAAGAGGAGGCTCAGAGGAGACCTTATTGCACTCTACCACTTCCTGAAGGGGGGTTGTGGTGAGGAGGGGGTGGGCCTCTTCTCCCTGATAAATAATGACAGGACGAGAGGGAATGGCCACAAGTTGCGCCGGGGAAGATTTAGATTAGACCTGAGGAAACATTTTTTTTCTGAAAGAGTGGTCAGGCACTGGAATGGCCTGCCTAGGGAGGTGGTTGAGGCACCATCCCTAGTGCTGTTCAAGAAGCGTTTAGATGAGGTGCTAAGGGATTTGATTTAGTAGTTGGGTAGGGATAGTGATAGGAGGATGGTTGGACTAGATGATCTTGTAGGTCCTTTCCAACCTTATGAACCTATGAACCTATGAACCTATGAACCTAGAGAGTGTGGTTTAGAGAGGTGTCACCTACTCAGAAAAGGTGCCGAACTTAACTGTTTCTTTATGTGCTAAATTACTTTGGACCCATTAACAGTCTAAAAAAACTGGTATATGACACTTCAGTTCTGTTATATGTATGATTAATACAGATATAACATCAGATGTAGGACCACCAAGTTTACAGAACAAAGTATGTAACTTGATCTCAAAGCCATGTAAGCATGTAACATACATTCTGGAGTCTAAAGCTTCAGAAAATAAATAATAGGTAATGTGTTCAACAAAAATCCTGCCAGGATTGGCAGGATAGGCCATCTACTATGCTTTGTCTAGGTCAACTAGATAAACAAGACACATTAGATTTCTTCCATCTGTACTTCAGTAAAATACAGTGTCATATGAAACTGTAACAATCTTTAGGAAGATGGGAATTAACACAAGAACTCTGAGCTGAGTGAAAAATTGGCTAGTAGAGAGGCATTGAAAAGGAAAAATCAAGTCTAATGGGAGGTAACAAATGGGTGGCCTTGGATCAATATTATAAATTTTTTGTATAAACAACCTTGGCTTTAAAAAAAATGTGTTAATATGAAAAGTTAAAAGGCATTGTCAATACTAAAGAAGATCAGATCAGGGTATTTCACAAAAATGACTCTATGGCCATGAGGATTGAAATAAGTGTAATTAAATTAAATTAAACTTATAATAAAAAAATGAAGGTCACTGGGAACTATGAACAAGAGTTTTTGCTATTGACTAGGAACTCATGAGTAATAATAGACTGTGAAAAGAGAGACACAGGTGTATACACTGATCAGAGGATGACTATAAGCTAGCAAGGGATGGAAAATCTCAAATGCCAACATGCAGTACATCGGTCCAGCTGTTTCCAGCTGAGAAGGAAAAGTATTGATTCCACTACATTCACCGCTGATTAGATGTAATTTGTAATAATGTGTACAGTTCTGGTTATGTACACTTTAAAAACATATTAAATTGGAATAAACATGTACAAGGATCACTAGGACAGTGTAGGTAGCAGAGACCTTAACAGAGACAAGAGCTCACCTTGTAAACCAAAGGTATGTGATTGGTGCTTGTACATGAATCTGGATAAAGACACGAGAAAAGAGTTAGATAAACTTGAGGGCAGTGTTTGCCCAGTAATAAAAGGTTATAAACTGTCTGCTAGTGCAGTAAGTCTAGACACAGAAAAGAGAGATTCTGGAACTGCAAGGTACCAGAGACAAAAATATGTAACTACTATTAATATACTGGTTCAAATATTCATGAAAATATGTGACATAGGACCTATAATATCATAGAACTGGATTTAAAGACTGAGAAACCATCTGCAGAGAGGGAGAGGAGAGAGAGAGCTGGTATGAAAAGTTCAGGTCACCTTCTAAACAATGTTGGGGTTGTCTGAACTGTTCAAATGGGCTGTCATTGTGGACTATAGTCTCTGAGAATATACGGAAGTCTTCAGGAGGTTCACCATATTACAAGACTATGGCAATTGCAGTCCTGCAGACCTTACTGCCATCTACAGAAGTCTTTCAGAAGGCTTTAAATCAGGATATACATTCATCTATCTGCATGTATGTTTATTCAAAATAGGAAAAAATAATTCAGTCAAAGTTTGTTCATGAAGAGAAGGGAGAGTTCATAAGTTTTTGCACTGCCTTAATTATATTTTAACTCGAGCAAATTAAAGCAAAGTATTTGGTATGTCATTCATGGAGAAAATCTTATTCACGAGGCTTCTCTATTCATGATGGATTCTTGCACATATTCAAATTCATCATAATTTTCTTAGTTTGAGGTTCTTATTTTTATGGAATACATTCATAATTAACATTTCAGCAGAGGGGCACCAGTTGGCACACTACAATAGTATTACAACTAAGCAGGATTTAAGAATAAATGAAGATATTTTTTAGTGGAAACAGCTCTTTATTCCTTCCAAAATAATATTTGTTCTATCTCAAAGCTACATTGCTTGGATTTAATTAAGCTTCCATCACACAAAAAATAAATTGAAATAAAATAAAAATAAGATTTACTTTTCAGGGTTAGAAGCACTTGCAAAGTAGTAAATGGAGAAATAGGTACAAAAATATTTGAAAAATATAAGTAATATGTAGTTGCACTGAGTTTGGAGTCAGACTGCTAAAATTATATCTTGGAGTGGGCAAATAAGATTAATAAGGCTCACACATAACCACATTCCTCACTAGAATTCAGATTCAAGAAAAATGTACTGTCAACACCATACATATTTCCTGGCTGTCCTCTTTTCTACCATCAACCTCCAAGTTTAAAATGAAACAAAATAAAACAAAAGCCATTCAAGGTGATAGAACACAATCCTGACTTTGTTCTTAACTATAGATGACATTGGTAGAGAAATTTGTTTGGAAAAGCACAGCTGCTCCCCATTAGGCACTATGTAACTTTCCTACTTATCTGACAATGAGTATGATGTTCGTTTAACCCTCGTGTATAATATGTACTAAATTTTAGTTAAGGAATGACACAAAAGCCCAGGGATGTTGTGGAATCCCCATTCCTGGAGACACTGAAAATTTAACTGGACAAGAATGCAAGTTACCTTACCTAGACATCTTCCTTGAACAAAAAGTTGGAGTAAGTGAACTCCAGTGGTCTCTCCTGGTGCCAATTATTTTGTGGCTCCAGAGCAATCAACAGAAAATAACCTTTTAGATTTTAAGATAAATAATTATGACATATACAGCCCAGATGAATATTTTTTAGGCAAGATATATTCGAATTTCTTACCTCGTAAAATTTTAGCCATATATCATAAATATTACAGTGGAAAACACTGTCTGGATACTAGCTTATCACTGTTGGAAGCTAAAAGATTATAATAATCCTCTACCAGACCATTGCCAGGAAGGTCAAGTAGCTAAACATTTATCTCATCTCAACTTTAGAAAAGGCTTGACCGAAACAGATAGTATAAACTGTCAAAGGGAGTTTTCTAACATCCTTTAAAGAGTGAACTTATTCCATAACACTACAATGAAGACGTTACATACAAAATAGAGTGTCTTCCACAACAATCTCCTCTCTGTTCTCATATCCAAAAATTTAGTCACTGCTTCTTGGAAAGTGTTTTTACCAGAGATATAAATAGAGTGGGGAAAAAAAAAATAAAAATCAAATCAAATGAAGACAATAAATTAAACAAAATAGTATAAAATAGCTGATAGGATAATAGGAATGATAAAATAGGAATGGGGAAGGGAAAAGAAATTTCACCAAAAAAAATTGTAGTTTCTGAAATGAGGCACTTTTCTTAGGTGTGCTTGGTGACAGTAAAATGTACTCGAGCCATAATCAGAATTAAAATACTGCTCTCTTGTATTATTTAAGTTTATTTAAATAGCTATCAACCTCTATAAAACAGTATATTGATATGCTTCTAAGTGTTAAACATAATGGTTTTCTGAAATTAAGAAGCCAGAAGATATAAAACAAGCCTTAGGATTGCTAGAATTATGACAGTGTTATTACTGTTGGCAGATCACTTTTCTTTCTATACTGCAGCTTGTACCAACTGGAACTGAAGCATCCCTACAGTAATCTCTGCTTGGGTGTTGCACAGACACTAGCAAATGATGGAAATTTATCAGGAAACATCTCAGGTCTCTGCTGAATCAGATCTCTGTATCTCTGTAGGACCTTCACATTACTGTTGATCACCTGGTGAATTGTAAGTTCTAAATCCTGGTCATTGGAGGTCTAAAAAAAAAGCCACTGGTATTCTTGTGTCAACCTTCGGCATCTAGGTCAAGTTGAAACTGTGATAATTACACTATGAATATAGTTTTTTGTTCACAATCATACAGTTTGTATTCAGTTCAGCATTTGCAGCAAGGCATTTTCACTTCACCAGAAATAATCCTAACAAAAAAAAAATATTAATGTATTCCTGGATATGAAAGGATATAAATACATCTATTTATCTGTGTTTTAGCTGAATTTATCATAAGTGCTTACATTATTTGCTATTGTACTATTGCAGCATCTTACAACACTAAGGCTCTTGCAGTAATTTTTGTAACTGTACAGTTTTATTCTCTTAACTCTGCATTAACCTTACTGACAGTTACTAGAAAGATAGATGAAATGACACAACAGAGACAAACTCCACAGTCTAACTCAATTCTGATCTACTGTAAGTGCATATCCTCCATAAAAGCACATCAACGTGTGGTGTGATACATCTTGGAATCATAGAATCATTTAGATTGGAAAGACCTCCAGGATCATCACTGAATCCTACCTCAGCCCATCACCACCATACCCACTGTCCATGTCCCTCAATGCCACATCTCCATGGTTCTTGAACACCTCTAGGGACAATGACTCCATCACCTCCATGGGCAGCCTGTCCATTCTTTCTGAGAAATTTTTCTTAACACCCAACATGAACTTCTCCCTGACACAACTTGAAGGCAATACCTTTTGTCCTGTCACTGCTGAGAGAGAAGGCTAACCTCCACCTCACTACAACCTCCTCAGGGATTTGTTCATAAATGAGCCAATTAACATCAAGATGGTGATGCAGTACTACTTCTAATGAGGTGCTGAAATGCAGATTCAGGAGAACCCTCAGTAGGTGACCTCTCTGCATCACCATTTGAATCATAGAATAGTTACATTTGGAAGGGACCTTCAAAGGCCATTTAGTCCAGCTCTCCTTTAATGAACAGGAACAGCTACTGCTCAGCCAGGTTGCTCGAAGCCCCATCCAGCCTGACCTTGAATGCTTCCAAGAATGGGGAAAACCTAGCACAAAGTTCAAGACACAGCACGGTGAGTTCTTTAGCCATTGTACAGCTGCTTTCATGCACCTTGTTTGGATGTTAATCCAGACAACCAGTGTGAATTTTGCTGCAGTCTTTGAATCTCTTTGTCTCTGGAACAGCTGTGCCCTTATTTTTTTTTTTTCCATTTCTTTATGCCTGAAAGACACTGATATAATTTACTCGTGAGGTTTATGTACATATCCAGTTAGACAAGTAAGTAAATATTGGACAGCGCAGTTATCCATTTAACAACCAATATAATTACTCTCTGCTGGTGCATAGAAGCAGGAGTCTCTTGGAACTCTCTCAAGGCACACATATTTTAAAGTAACAGAAAATAACTTATCAGAGCCTCTTCCTCTCTGGAGCAGTCCTCAGTGAGATTCAAAAATTGAAGAAATGAGATCTCACTCACCAGGTGGGTTTTTGCAGGCTGTGATGTTGGTTCTTATAGTTCTAAAAAGGAAGTGATAAGCCTTCTGTATTGAATGCGAGAGCTCTACAGACAGTGAGGATAGACTACTGAAAAGAGAAATCCCCACAGTGAGGGATTTGCGAGATTTGACAGAAAATCTGCATCACAATACTGTGCTATTTCCCACAGGGAAGGAGCCCAGAGAGTTTCCCAAGAGAAGGGCACTATTCCACCATACAAGTGACAGACAGGAGACAAATCGGATACCATCACAGGCAGGTATTGTATTCCTTGACACGGGAAAATTTGAAAGGTCTAAGACACCAGCTTCTGACCCACTGCATTACATAGAATAAAACTGCAAGTTAGAGGGATCTTGGATAAAACCACAGGGTGAACAGAGCTCACATGTTTTCAGAGCTTTTTCACAGTTTGCCAGACTTCTGGGCTTAGCACAAGTGAAAAATATAGCCATCACAAAAGGCCATATTTTGGGACTTATAAATGGAAGCCAGGATACTTTAACTATTCAATTAACTGTTAGCTATGGGATTTGCCTGGAGAGCACTTTATTTCTTAACCTACGCCGCCCTTCTCTCACCTCTGAATAACTTTTTACTCTCTTCTTTTCATCTGTCAGTGACTTAAGAGAGAAGCACATGACTGTGAGCTGCAGGACCACCTCTGTCGCCTGTAAATGCTGTGACACGTGGTGAGAGCATTAGAGATTCAGAAGTAAATTGCAGAGCTGGTTCAGAGAACAGTGAAGCATTTAGTTGCAACTCAGTTGGGTGGAAAAAAAGAAGTCACACTCCAAAAGAGACAGAGAGCTTTCTCTGCTTGAAATTACTGAATAATTTATTTGAAACACAAATCGGTCTATTAGAATGAAGGTGATGGTCTTCAGACAGAGGTCATGAAGTAAAGTACGGGTCCAACAGCCACCCTTTTCCCCTTCCAGTGGCTTTCAAAATACTTGATTCTCTTAAAAGAGAAGCCATTCACAATCAATCATTTTTATATCACCTTCATTGTAGATTATTCCTACTCAGTTTAACTGGATTTGAAAGGAACTATCACATAGAAGCTACAAGTCATGCAAAATGTCTCTTAAATAATGAAGCCAAAAGGAGAATGTATCACAGAAGTTCATTGAAACCTCTATTTCCTTCAAATATTTTGCAAAAAGCACGTTTTTATAGTACACATTTTGCTTTACTACATACACAGTCGCCTGACAGCTCAGAGCAATGCAACTCAAGTGCAGCAGATCACATGCAGCTATAAAGTAAGTAATTATCTTTCAATACACTCATTGTAGATCATTTGCAAAGACAGTTTATGCAGGGAGCCATTAACCCTCCGTGACAGCACACTCCTCGCCTCCCCACCCAGCCTGGCTTTTATTCTCACAGCCTAGTGCTTTTAGTGAGGTGCAAGGACCTTGTCTTTGGGACTTATAGCAATCAAGATTTCACCAAAGACAGTTAACAACCACCATATTGTCTCAAATGGAGTGTTCAGAGACGCTATAACAAACACCTGGTTCAATAGATCCAATTTTAAGTTGTACAACTATGACTAGGTATGACTTTGTATTTCAGTCATCTCAACCCATAAATAGCAAACAGCCTAAGAACCCCTTTGGGAGCTCTCCTTGCAAGCAGCTGGCTGCACACCAGAACGTTCCTACGTAGGGACATCTCTCAAGGTTGCTTTGCACAGAGGTTCACCCAGGACTTGGTGACGTCTTGCCAACAGACCATCAATAAACTGTGTACCGTTTTTAAGCCATAGCAGATTTGCCAAGATTTGATCTCAGATTCATTATGAGCCCCCTACTCTCTGTGTAGCAAATAGCCAAGGATATCTCATCATTTTGAATCTCATTAAGTTGTTGCCATCACTGTTGAAATTAACATCTTATATCTCAGAGCAGGATCTAAACACCTGGTTCAGCCAAGCACTGGTGGAAATAAACAGCTCTCTCCATTCTCTCTTAGGCAAATAATGCTATGTCTCTGTCCTCTCGTGCTCTTCCCTACTTTTTTTAACAACCAGCTATCCTTTCCTCCTGAGGGAACCCTTCTATGGAGAGCAAATCTCACTCACAACACAGGAATAATACCTAAAATACATTTCAGTAGCATGTGCTTTCTTCATCACTATTTTTGATAGCTACCCAAAACAGCTCCAGATTGCAGAATTACCACGCCAGATTCCTTGGCACCAGCTGACAGAGGCTTAAAATGCTTAATCCGCTGCTTGTCTGTGGTAAGCTTTTGTTATTAGCCTTGGGAAGGATCCTTATCTGTCAGCAATCTGATTTAGCTCTCTTCCCAACTTGTTTGGGTGTTTTTCACCTTGTGGGAAACAATTGGTTTAAGTTGTTAAGCTTCTTTTATGCAGGGCTAATAAGGGTTTGGCTGTCTAGTTTTTGCTTTTGAAAAATCTGCTGTGGATCAACATGATCTGGTTCGTGTCTGATGTGCCAAGGCCTCTGTCAGAGCAGGAACTATACTTGCACCACATTTTTCATGGAGTAAGGATAAAATCCTACATTTATTTTTGCTTGTTTGTTTTTGTTATTGTCATACTTTTTTTTCTTGGCAAGGAGCATATCATTTTCAGTGGTTTTCAGAAAACACGGTCCAAAAACTGTGAAAAAGCAAATAGAATAGAAGCATTCTGATATACACACAGAGAGAAATATGAATTCTCTTTAGCCTGGCATTTCAGGTTAACTCTTTGCAGCAGCACAAGCCAGACTTGCACATATTCAGAAATTTTCAAAGCATTACAGAGGATTAGTACATGCAAATTTCTGACAAGGCCATGCTAATAACTCTGAGAAAAGAACATATTAGCTTCAGTAAAACAAATATTTAAGGCATTTCATAAAACCTTTTAACCAGCCTGAAACATAGTAAACATGATCTGTACATTAAATAAAAACTATCATATGGTAAATGTTATCCATGACAGGCTTCCACATCTTGCTGGTATTGTGTATAATCAAATATAAACCTTTCAAACCACATCTACTGTACTTTAGAGGAAATTCACACATATTCCCTTCTGAGCCTCTTGCACGTGTGACCATAAATGTAGCATGTGTCCCTTCTCCCTCCTGAAATTTGGAGAAAATTATAATATTTTGTGTTTTCCCAAACCTAATGGCAAATGAGCAATATGGCACAGATCTACAGTTATCAGAGGATCGGTCCTCAACTTGTAGCAAAACATTTCCAAATTCTGTCCCTCTCAGCCAACGTATCTCATCCTAGTTCAGGGAGCTGCTCTGGTATTATAGTTGTCTCTCAATTGTGCTTCTGTAAGTTTGCACCTTAACTGACAGCTGATAGAGGATGGCTTGATCTGAACTGCTAGGAGTTGTCTCCCATGAAAACTTTTTCATGCAAAAGTTACTGAGCATTCACAGTAATTGTGACAGCTTCTTTTGGTGTTTTAGATATTCCTGGTTGAGTTGAGATGTCCTTATTTTGTACAGGTGGTGATAGTTATAGTAGTCCTAATAATAGTCTTCTTCCTTACCTCTGCTTCTCTTCTGCATTATCCTCTTCATAGCCAGACTTCGGTACTTCAAGAAATGCAAGGACACCTGCTGAGAATATCCTCTTTTAAAGATCCCAAGTGTGGTCATATACAGAAAATACATTCTCCAAATTTTACAGCTGAAAGTGATACAACTCCCTTTGAAGAGATCTGCATTTTGTTTCATGTTGCTAGTTCTCAGCAAGCAATTTGATTTCCTTGCAGAAATAGCCATTTTAAAGATTTCTTGCTCTTTGATACTATTATGAACTTATTAATTAGTCTGCTCTTGAGTCAATTTTCAGCAGTTGTAAACTGGATCAAGACCAGTGGGATTAGACAACTAGGTAAATATTGAGTGTATGGGGGCAGATTTTAATGCATGTACTTGTTCTGTCATTCCAAAGAAAACTTTCTTAGACTTCAATAGTCTCTTTGTGGGTTAAGGTGCTACTTGATGAAACTTGGATGATCAATACTGGATCAGTTACTGTCAGCTAATGCATTATGAGGCTGGAATTATTCATGTGTATTTCTAAACTAAGTGTGTAAACAGGGAATTATTGATGACAAACAGGAATTTCCACAGTGGATCAAAGTCGAAGGCCTTTCAGCCTGGTATTTCCCCTTTGATGATGAATAGAACGAGCGGTTTCAGAAATCCACAAAATGATGGGTAGGCAGGACTATAAGAATTCTCAAGAGATTATTTCATTCATGAGAGATTGTTTCCTTTTCAAATAAAATCTCATTCTCATCACTGAGAGATGTTTAAAACTTCAAATGTGAGACTGAATATTCTGTACAGATTACTGGGCACATCTGTTATACCAGCATGCTCTGGAATCCTTGGTTCTTTAACTTTGGCGAGACTTGCTTTGATGACCTCACCTTTCACTGCAATCATAAAATATCCATAGAATTACTTAGCTGGTCTTTGGTATAATAAAGATATCTGCAGTAGCTTTGTTCTTTACCCATTAAGCATGTTCATTAATCAACATTTCTTATTTGAAACAACAAAATATTTTATCCTGAAACTTTATGGTTATGGTTTCCTAGCAACTGAATTTCCTCTTAGGAAGCCACTTGTCTTTCAAAGGGTCCATGCCTGGGACATATTTGACAGCACTTTTCAAAGGAAAATGTCATCAACTGATTTCTTAATATGATTTAGATAATATTTTTTTCAGAGTGAACAACAGTATCAAATGTTAAAATTTTAAATCATTATTAAAAACAGATCACAAGAAGTAAGCTCATCCTCCATAAAAATAGCCGCTAATTATTATTAATGCTTATTATGTGTTGCTGTCACACACCAGAACATCAATGGGCAGAGTGCTGGAAAACTAGAAAAAGCAAATACTTCTCCCATGCACTTTACAGATATTCAAGGTTTCTTTCAATCTTTCTAAAGTACAAAGAAGAACAGATTCTGGTTCACGTGAAGGAAATGTATTTGTTTACCAGGTCTCTTAAGAGAAAAATTTATTCTTAAGAATATTTCTAATGCATTTAATATGAATAAAATGTATTTTGTTGTACTCATTGAACAGATACTCATAATTATTCTAAGTGATTTTTGTTTTACCTGAAGAAGAGGCTGAGGGAAGACCACACTTCTATGACTATCTGAAAGGGCTGAGGAGGTAGCCACACTCTATCACTCATCTGAAAGAGATTGCTGTGAGGAAAGGTTCAAGATCTTCTTTCAAAATGGGCAGATATGTAGAAAGAATTTAAATTCATCACAGAGAAAACAGTCAAACATTGGTATGTGCTGCCTGGAGCGGAGAGTCGTGATTCCCATGATTGGGAGTGTTTAAGAGAAGTGTGGATGTGACACTAAGTGTCATGGTCTAGTGAGGGAACTCAGGAGGTCAAGTGTGATGGTTGGACTTTAATGTTTTTTCTACTTGAATGCTTTTATGACTTGTAAAATTGTTTATAGTTTTTAAAGTGATTTACTAACCATTATTTAACCATTTGCTATGCTTCCATATGAGAGCAGCTCCCCTGGGTAGGAGGTCCCTTTCAGCATCCCAAACTCCTATGCAATTGTTCTGAACAGCCACTCTGTGAGAAGAAAAATGCATGCAAAAGATCAGGTTTAGAAGCATTTTATTTGAAGGAGTCCAGATCCATATGGGTCCAAAAATCAGAAAGAGAGAACCAAGGTAAGATTGTGCCAAGCTATGATTTTAGCCATGGAACAGCAAACATTCTTGAAGGAGGGAATGGAAATAAATGAGAGGCAGAGGGAGGAAGCCAGGTGAGTCATTGGGCTGAGCAGTCAGAGAAGATGGAGGATATGAAATCTGTTCTTGTGTCAACAGAAAGAGGTGACAGAGCATATACAAAGCAGGTAATAGATGGGAACTGGACAAAAAGGATTAAAAGAACAGGAACACTGTACCATGAAGGGGAAGGTACAGACAAATAGATGCTGTGAATCAGAACTGGAGTGTTGGCTATGAACAGTGCAGATGGGGAAAATGGATGAACTGAGATGAAAAAAAAATGCTGTTTTCTGCATTGAGACTCCAGAAAGAGAAATCTGTACCAGTGAAACTGAAGATGACTGTCTAATTTATCTAACAAAATGCCATATCAAAGACAAACGTTTCACCATCTTCACTGCCATAAAGGCCTGTTTAGACTGGTGCAGTATTTCTCCTCATTACCTGTTTCAATATCTTGTGCTAACATATAACAGCTAGCAACTAGTGTGCTTGAAATATAAATGCTTCTCAGCAGATATGTTCAGCACATTGGCTTGACATCCAGAGTCTTTACAAAATGAGCAATATCATAGGAAGCCATTTCCATGAGCTACTGCTGCAACTAATTCAAATACTGACATATCTTTGGGGACTTTTTACCATTCTGGTCCTTTCAAATCTGCCAGAAAGGCTGTAGCAGAACAGACAGTATCAACGTTCCCATGAGGAAAACATTCCTGAAATATAAATAATCCATTGCCAGCACCTCCTGAGAACCAGGAACATTCAAGTAATTCCCCAAGGAATGCAAAAATCTTGCAGTATTATTCTGTAATAGAGGAGTGTCAGCAAATACTAAGAAAATCACAATGGGTGATTTTTACTTCTCACAGCAGTGCAGTGTATCGAAATGTACAGAACAGAAAATGTAATCAATACAGACATAGAGACAAATAAGGAAGAATATATAACAGTGTCTACAATCTGGAAATGAAAGAATTGATCTTTCAGTTCAACATGGAATAAGAAAGTTCCAGTCCAACAGCAAATCTCTTCATAAATTAAGAATTTAAGCAGGTATTTTGTGTGTCCTTGTAACACACTGAAGACCTCAGCAGCCTGAAAGAATTTCTTGGCAACTGAATGTTGCTAAATATTATATTTTTAGTAGGATTTCTACTCAGGATTTTAAAATACCCAGATATTTTTGTTCTGTGTTCCTTTATAGCCTTTCCACCTGACACACAATCAGCTTAAGTTTTTTTCATTGAGCTGAGTGGCTGCTAAATGCTTGATAGATGAATGATCATTGCTCAAGTGATTTTTTACCAGACTCATATGAGAAGCAATTTTGACCTCCAGTTCTTCATATGTTCGCTTTTCATGTAAATCCTCATCTTGTTGACCCATTTGATCCATTATCACATCACCACCAGTTCAATCATCAGCCTGGCCTGCAGAAATGAAATTTTGATAGGAAGATGTGGGTTGATGTTCCTTATTCTGTGTTGCAGAGTATTTATGCCTCTGTAATACTATTTTATGAAATTCAGAGAAGTACATACTGCCTTGTTGACATACATCTTATTTTTAATATATAAAATAAAAAAGACTTTGTTCTCTTGCGATGAAAGAAAGCATCTGAAGGGGCAAGAATCTATTCTGATGTCAAAGGCGCAGGTTTAGTTTGTAGAATTACAATTTACATCTTACACACCATTTCTTCAATTATTCAAATTTTTTCTTTAATATTTATCAATACTTCTTATCCATCATAATACTAGAATACGTTGTCCCCCTGTACTCATCACTGATGAGGCCGCAACATAAGTACTGTGTTCAGTTTTGGGCCCCCCACTGCAAGACAGTGAGGCCCTGGAGTGTGTCAAGAGAAGGGCATTGAGGCCGATGGGGTGTCTGGAGCACAGGCCCTACAAGGAACAACTGAGGGAGCTGGGATTGTTCAGTCTGGAGAAGAGGAGGCTTGGGGAATACTTTATTGCTCTCTGTAACTACCTGAAGGGAGGCTGTGGTGAGCTGGGGGTCGGCCTCTTCTCTTGTGTAACAAGTGATTGGATGAGAGGGAATGGGTTTAAGTTGTGCCAGAGTAACTTCAGACTGGATGTTAAGAAATATTTGTACTCTGAAAGAGTTGTCAGGCACTGGAATGGGCTGCCCGGGAAGCAGTGGAGTCACCAACCCTGGAGGTATTTAAGGAACATGTAGACATTGTGTTGAGGAGCATGGTTTAGTGAAAATGATTGGTGGTGGGTAGATGGTTGGACTGGATGATCTTGTAGGCCTTTTCCAACCTTGGTGATTCTAGGGTTCTATGAAATCTTGTAAAAGGATGCTAGATAAGTTATCTGATCACAATTTAGATTTCTACAAAAGTCTGCAGTCATCCAAGAAAATAAAGAAAAGTAGGCATATCTAGGACATGATTTCTTTCTTCATCAAATGGTTATCTAAGATAGATTAGATTAATGAGACTCTGAAATTGCTGATTTCTTATCAGTGATGGTTAAGAGTCACTGGGAGACTAGCTAGATTTGGATGTCAGAACAGCAGACACAAAAAAAAAATTGCAGGAGCTCAGTCCCCTCCAGTGGGCCTTATTTAGGTATTTAGGGCCTTATTTAGGACCTTATTTAGGTAAACAGAATGAGATCTACAAAGAAATTCTATTTGAACAGATTTAATTTTAATTTTTAATTACATTTTAATATATATATTTTTAATTATCATCATTTGATTTTTTTAATAAAAATATTTGTGATTTGCAGGAAACCACATTTAAGTACTGTAATAGCAAATTGTCCAAACACAGCTTGGAAATAAAAGGTCAACTAGAATCATAAGATCCAGCTTCATGACACCTGAATCAACAAACTGAGAAAGATCTGTCTTCAAACACGCTTCATCCACACTATAGATGGTGACAAGCCACTCTCTAATTACCAACACAGATATTTAATTACGTGCCAACAGTTTATCTTCAAGAATCCCTCTCATTCTCATATGCAGAAAGGGAGCCATCTGATTGCACTATAAAATCCTTTCGGAACAGCTCATATGGCATCACCCTGTCACCAAATAGCTCCTTTCTATTCTTCCACATAGATGCTGATGGAATTCTCCTTCTGTCTGCTCTCACTCTGAAAAAGTGTTTGTTTCTTCTAAAGTACCTACCAGAAACCTACTTACTGTGCTGCCAAGATTGAGTAGCAACTAGGTAGTCATTTATTTTTGTTATATTTACACAGCAAAACCACTTGTATGAAAGGCTTGAGGGACCTTAACAATTTATTAAGATTAAAATATCATAATGATCTCTACCCAAGACCATTAAATATTTATGTTCAAGAAACACATTAACTGAGATAGGCAGCAATATTAAATAACAATGTGCAAGTGACAAATTAACTCTACCAGTCAATATATCAAAGTATTTTAAAAGCAATTTCACCACCTTCAGAAACATACTCCCATTATTCAAAATTCTATGAGCAAATTAAATACACTACTAATTAATTTCTTTTTATTAGAGTTACAAGTTCTTATATTATCAGAGAATGAACTAATTCATCCATATGACCTTATCACAGTTAGTTTTGTTCATCCTGATGCTTACTATATTGTTGTGTATTGTGCAGTTCGAGTTCAGTGGGAAACATTTCCACACCAGGATTTTATGTTCTTGTTCCACTGCTCACTGGTAGATTCCTTATTAGGGCCTTCAAACCAATACTTTACTATCTTCTATAGAAATTATGAATGGTCCACAGAAATCTCAAGGAAAAATGAAATTATTTATACCATTTTCTCAAGCAAATTAATTAAACTGAAAGACTGAGTGTGTTGAGGAAAGGAGGAAGTTTGAAGATATTTCCCTTTTGAGATGTGTATAAGAGGTAAGGTTTTTAAGATGAGGGAATTGATTTCTATTTAGTTTTTTGTCCTCGTTCCTGTGGCAGAGTCCTGGTGCAGGTAACAATTTCCACTGCAATATGCCAGTTAATTGCAATCATAAAATGAGTATCAATGTTCAAAGGGCTTTCATATAGAAATGTATTAGTAGTGCTGGCCTAAATAAAAGCATCTTCCACTTCTGCTTCCAGATTTTGGCTGGATTGTTATTGCCCTCAGAAAGGTCAAGACGGTGCTGCTTTGTATCATGACAATATCAAATATTTGTGGAAAGACTGATAAAAAAGTAAAATATGATAAGAAAGGATAATTCTAATTTATTGTAAAATTTTCTTGGATATAAAAGAAGTGAATTAATATTTCATATAAAGACCAAAAGTCACAAAACTTGGTCTTTCCACATTCTTTCTAGAACGAGAAGGCAACACTTGCAACACATCCTTTATTCTATCAAACCTTTGCTCCCAGTCTTGACCCTTTGTGCTGTCATCATTCAAGACTCTTACTCACCTCGACTTACTCATTATCATGATGATTGCAATTACATTTTGTGATGTCAGGTTGTTATCTGAACATCCATTTGCCAGAAAATGGGCTTGGTTTACTGCCCTGTTCAATGGTCACACTAATGTGAACAATTTAATTGGAATTTAGGATGTCTTACATGAGGAATTTCATGCTCTGTCCCAGTTTCCCCACAGTGTTATCTCTAATAAGCAGCTCATGATTCACCTCGGTACAAATCCAAGATAACTTCTGAGATTCTAAGAACACATACCACTAAAAATATCACAAAAATGCTCATGTGTTTAATCAGAAGAAAATAAAAAAAAACCTGCTGTTTGTATGATCTTTATGTATTTATTTATTTATTTATTTATTTATTGTTAGCATATTTGGTTCCACAATTAAACATTTTTCTTGCTTCAGCAGTTTTCCCTGCTGATCTGTGGGGGCTCACGTAGAGTTTGCTGCATCAGCAACACCTGGGAGCAGGGGTAAAGCTGTTTTAAACTACTTGGCCTATGGAAAAACAATTTGAGCATTGGAGCTGAAATTGCACTAAATTTTCTCAGCTGTCCATGACCACAGAGATTGACTGTATATGGACTGTGCTTGGGGGAAAGGAAGGAGCAGATGTAAAAAATAAAAAGACAAAATAGGCTTCATTAAGTTATGTTACGGATTAGAGTGTGCACATGGCTAGTTTCTAAATGTTACACAAAGCTATACATTTTTTAAACTCTAACAATGCTTTTGCTGTCATTTTTTATTTCTCAGCCTTCACTATACTGATTAGGATCAGGCTAATACCTTTAATTCCCACTGATCAGTAACTTCCTTTAATCATTTTTCATTCTTTTTTCTGTACAGGAGAGTCAAATTTCTCATTCCATGTGCGATCTGTATGAAAAGTTTAATCTCTTCTGGGCAAATGAAAGTCCAGTTCCTTGAATCAAATATGAGAATTCAAGAGGTACCACTAATCCAGGAGTCTGTGGGCACATTCTCCTATTGTTGGTAGTAGATCTGCCTCTTGCTCAAGACAGGAGGCTCTAACCCAAAAACCATAATTCTGCACCTTCATGGATGGGGCAGCCACAACTTTTCCGGGCAATCTGTTCTTCACCCTGGGAGTAAAGTATTTCCAAATGTAATCAAACCTAAATTTCCTCTTTTAGTTTAAAGCAATCCCCCTTGTCCTACCACTTTCATATCATGTAAGAAGTTGGTCTACTTCTGGCTTATAAACTCCCTTAAAATACAGGAAGGCTACAGTAAGGTGTCCCCAGAGCCTTTTCTTCACCAAGATAAACAACTCCCTTTTTTTATAAATGAGACACTCCAGCCCTCGGATCTCTTTGTGACCTCCTCTGGACCTGCTCCAGCATCTCTGCATCTTTCTTGTGTTGGGAGCCCCAGACCCAAACTCATTTTTCCAGGTGGGTCTCCTGAGGACACAGTAGAGACAAACAATCACTTCCCAGCCCTTCTGGCAACTCCTTTTTTGATGCAGCCTAGGTTGAAGTTGGTCTTTTGAGATCCAAACGCACATTGTTGTCTTGCATCAAAGTTTTCATCCACCAGAACACTCAAGCCCTTCTTAGCATGGCTGCTCTCAATGAGTTATTCTCCTAGTCTGTACATATACCTGAGGTTACTTCAACACAGATGCTACACACAGTTAAGTTTATCTAAAGTTACAGAAAGTTCAATTTTTGTGAAAATCACTGTTTATGTATTTTTACTGACAGTGCAGTTTTGAAGAATAGTTGTTTCTATTTATATGTTTAATCACAATTGTCCCTGGGAGAGTACACTGGAATTGACTACTTATCTACCTACTAAGAAAGTGATGTTTGAAGAGTTGAGAGGCATCAAATTAAACTAGATGTTGTCAAAACCTAGAAGTAGATGTGATTTTTCCCAAAACAGGTGAGACTTACAAAATTGCTTCTCAAAATACATAGATCACTTCAAAAGTTGTGCCTCCTATTTATTTCCATGGAAACCACAACAAAGAGCACAATGACATTATTTGATAGAGCAAATTCTCAGCTACAAAACACTGTTGTTCAACATAGTCACTATCATTAGCTGTGCTTTTTCACCATTTTTACTGCATGCTGCATTTGTAAAAATCTGCCACAGAGGAGGTGACCACTGTCGTCACTGCTGAAACACACCACCCATTGCCTCACTGTGCTCACATCCACTGTTTGGTTTCCATAAGCATTCAGCAAGAGTCAGTGAATGTCAGTGAGTGCCACTTTTTTTTCCAAATGGAGGAATTCAAAGGCACACCTTTGTTTCATATATACTTCTATGTCATATGCCATTTTGTCAGGCTGCCCCTCTGCTGACACCTGTCATACAGAAACAGAATTAAATGCAATATGGGCAGAAAGGTTCAGCCTCTACTGCCATATCACCAACATGAGCCAACACAAAAAAATAGGAGGCATTACTTTTGGAGCAGCCCTCGTATACTTGGTGTATGTATATTGGTTCAAGGGAGAAATCTACTAAGAGCAATTAAACTGACAAATCATATCAGCCTCAAGAACTTCCTTAGCTTAAATACCTAGAGGCTGGAGTAATACTAGCAGAAAATGAAAAATACATTTTGCTTCCTTTTATTTTTCTTCTCTTTGTGGCAACAATTCAGTGATATACCTGATTATATTTCTTCAGTGGTGACAATTAAATTTGACCTTCTCCTTGCATAAATGCATTGCTTCTCCTTAACTTCCTTTCTAAGAAGAGGATTTTGGTAAATAGTTCCACCGTTAGAATACCTATATTCATTTTCATGCATAACCCAGAGAAAGAAAGAAAGGAATACTATCAAACCTTCTACATATGTTCTGTGCAAAGTGATCTCTGGCTTGGCATAGCAAGAACAATTTCAGAGCATAACATAATTGTTTTGCAATGTAGAATCTACAAGTAAGAAATGTATACACTAAAAAAAGTGTTCTCTAATAGGTTATAGAAAAAATACTTGATGTGTAAATGTATCTGAGTAAGAAGAAAAAAACTAATTCATATTGCAAATACACTGAATCCCAGAACTATATCTTTAAATTTGAGAAAATAGTTCCAGCACTGTAAGAAGAAAAATAAATGAATGAGAGCTTTATGTATTGAAATAATACAGTGTGCTTCCTCAATCAGTGTTCGATTTGAGGCCTGCTTAAGGCCTATAAGAACAGGCTTCATGTCTGGAAAACAATGTAGTTCCGCACACACAGCCTTTATCAGTGCAGCTCTTCACTCCATGAATAGATGAAGTTCAGCAGCACTTAATTTTGAAAGCATATTAAATCAGGTCAAATAAGAATGTTCATCCTCACCTTTGAAGTCCTGACTCCACTGATCTGCATTTACTCACAAGAATTATTGTAGGCTTTTCTGAAGCTTCAGGCAATCTTCAGAAAGCAAAGCCTGGAAGAAGCAGATGATGCTGCAGTCCTCTTCAAGAGAAAGATAGAAGGTATAATACCTTCTTTCTGAATGCTTTATGATTATTACTTCTAACATTTCAAAGGTAACTTCTTCTTCACAAAGCGGAATGCTTTGCATTTATACTTCAGTACTGCATGTGCACCAATTTTGATGTTTTTAAACAAGATTGAGTTACCCAAGCACGAAATAGCTGAAACAATTTTCTTAACAGCTGAAAAACACTTGGCTAACTCAAAAATAGCTGAACCAATTTTCCTCCAGCTTTCCAATGCAGTACACCTTTGGATTAACACTGCACCTGCTAAATTTCTTCCCTTTGCATGTTTCTTTGCTTTTACTTAGTAACTAGCAAGAACATAAAATAATGATTAAAGATCCAATCCTGCACATACGGAAGTACACGATTAAAATTACTAATATAATATTGAGTCAATGTTGGCAGAGTCAAATCTAAAAATATTAGTACCATTTCAACTTCATAAGTGTTCTGTATTGACACTACAGCTCATAAATATGGAATAAAATGAAGTCCACTATGTTTTATAAGGCTGTAACTTTTGATAGGGTTCTCACATTACTCTCAGTAACACTCCAGGGCAAATCTAGTTGGCTGAATTTTTCAGAGACTGCTTTCTGAATGTGCTCATGGCTAGTATTTCACATCAGCTGTGCATGTAAATTGGAAATGTTTTTATAAGAACAAATCATGAGACAAGTGCAAACCAAAATGGGAGACATTTTTGCATACAATCATGCTCTAAAATGAACAAAATTCTCAGAAGTGAAGCAACAGCATTCACCTTTTTTCAGTCCAAGGGAAAGTTTTAATTCACAGTGTGCCAAACTTTTTTCCAATTCACTGCATCTATCACTTTCACACCTGCCATAGTGGAAATATGTCCCTCTATTTCTTTTTCCCTCTCATCTAAAGAGAAGTCTTCTACTCTCTACAGATCCTGTGATGTAAAGCATGCATAGACCCTTACACTTCAATCAAATTGTCCTGGAGTTTTAAATGGATTAGGTATTTATTGAAGTAAAAACATATGGGTTATTAAAATCAGAATGTGTGGATTATTAAGTAAGAATTTAATTTGAAATTCATTGGTTTGCTTTCTCTAAATTCCTCAACAGTTCATCCCAGCTTCTAAGAACAAAAAAGCTAATTTAGTATCATGTCACTAAAGCACATCCATTGTTCTCAAAGTATAAGGATAAAAGTGGAAGTCTCTAATCATGCATACACATGAAAATTACTCTTGACTTCCAGGACTGATCTTTCCTTAGTTCAGCCAAACATAGAATGTCCACCAAACTTGTTTACATGTTATATACTTCAGTAAAGTACAAAATAAAGCTTCAGACTTTATCCATACAAAAACACAGCATCTTCAACACTGAATTTGTCTTGTAAGTTTCATTGCTCTCCCCTGGTGTTGCTTTAAGATGTAAAACATTGTGGCACATTTTGTTTTGAAAATCTGTCCTTCTTTTGCAGATCAACTGTGCCTAATCCAAGTGGCCAAATCTAATGTAAACTCCACACTCGTATCCAGTGTTCCTTTGTGCAGGCAATACAGGCCTTATGCTGCCATGGCTTTTATAACCATGCTAACTCCTACAGATTCCAAGTTTTGGAAGTCTCACAGAGATTTAACAAAAGTTAAGAATTCAACTGATTTTTCTTCAAAATAAAAATGAGAACAAAAACCAAACTATTACAGTGCTTTATATTACAGCTCTTCATAGTTCTCCTGTAATTGATAAATGACCAGCATAGGCATAGATGTATTCTATGTTCTCTTCCAAGACAAGGTTCATGCTCATTTTGCAAAAATATCTCTTGAATACCTAAGACAAGTTAAATTTAATTGTAAACATCACTGTGTTTTAAATCAGAAGGATATGGTGCATTTGCTTAAAATCAGCATTATCACTTTGTGACTTACAAGATCCACGATCAATTCTGAGCACTTAAATATTCATGGAATCTATTTGGCACACTCCTTTGTGTTTTGTATTTTTTTAACCCACTCCTATGGGAAAGCTACCCAGCTTTACTATCTAAATTTAATTTCTTTTCTCCATAATCCTGCAAACACCCCTTTTAAGAAACTAAGATTTAATCTCTACTGCAAGGTCAAGATTTAGTTTTTTTTATGCCCAATAGGCTGAAATAAATTTATTATCAGCTTCAACTTGTTAAAATATACTTTTTTCAATTTATAAAAAAAATTCACAGGAAGACCTTCACCATGTCATTTCACACAATTCCGTATCAACTACTTTTATTAGCAGTTCCAGTAAAACAACCATAATCTTAAAAAAAAAAAAAAATTCGCTGCTTAGTCTAAAACCCTACTTCTCTCAAGCACTGGATCCATTATGCAATCAAGACATATATACCTTAAAATGTCTGCTGAATTTGTCAGAATTTTCCATAGCAATACTTCGGTTTCAAAAGCACAAAAAAGCAGGGCATATTGACTGTTTCATGCAAATTTGAGATATGCAACCATTATCTTTATTTAGCATTACTGAGTATTTTCCTGTTTTTGAAACTAACAGTGACATCTAATCCAAGAAATTTTCATGTTAAAATCATATTTAATTTTATACTGTGAAAACATTTGTCTTTTAAACAAAATTTTAGGGCTGCATTTAATGAAATAAGATTGTTTTCAGTTTATTGTCTATAGCTGAACCCAAAGTCTTAGACCAATGGGACTGGAAAGGATCCGAATTTTTCATATAATTTGTTTCCTTTTTCTAGATAGGATCAATTATAACTATGATGTTCCCAACTGATGCTTGTGTAAATTGTTCTAAAGGCAGAGCTGGAGATTCTACAGTTTCTCAGTAATATGTTCATTGCTTGTCTTCCTACTGGGAACCTTTAGCTTCTAATTCAAATCACCCTTTCTGAAATTTAAATCTTTTATAGTCCCTCTGTGCAGACCGCTCTATTAAACATCTATCTACATATATGAAGACTATCAAGATCTTCACTCTCTTCGCATCTTCAGACAAAATTCATTTTTTCTTTCTTGGTCGTGTCTGCTGGCCTTTGATCGCTCTCATAATATGCCTAGCTGGTCCAAATGCTGTCTGAACATTAGTGTTCAAACTGGACAAAATCTTTCATCTGAGCTTTGAGTAAAGAATTATGCCAATATTTCAGTTTTCAAGTCTTTTTCAGAACAGGAATGAATCCTCAATCCTTTTTCCTTTCTTTCAGCTCTGCTATCAAGAGGTACAACTTCCCAGTCAGTATAAACCTGTTTATACAGCAGATTATTTCTATGTGTAGCACTTTGCTTTTATGAAACAAGATCCATTTTCATAGAATCATAGAATCATCAAGGTTAGAGGAGACCACTAATGTCATCTAGTCCAACCACCCACCCCCACCACGCCCATTAACCATGTCCCTCAGTGCCTCATCTCCACATTTCTTGAACAGTTAGAGGGACAGTGACTCTCCTGCCTACCCTGGGAGCTTGTTCCATTGCCAAATCATTCTTTCTAAGTGGAACTTTTTGTTAATATCCATTTTTTTGTGTGTGTACTATGCCCCAATTTGCCTATACCATTTTCATTTTCAGGTCTGTCCTGTAACATACCAAAAGCACTATGTCATCTGAAAATTTCACTAGCATACCTTCCATTCTGCCATGAAAATTTTTTAATGAAAATACTGTAATGAAGCCAAGGTAGACCCCTGTCACTGCAAAAATAATTTGAACAAAAGTCTAGTTTTTCTTGTGTAGCCTTAGAATTAAAATCTGCTCTCTTCAGGTAGTGAGGGAGAAAAGACAAACTTAGAGTAATCTCAGAATATGCTGGTGGGATTCTCATCAAACAAAAGACAAATAATTTAAAAGCATGAAGAAGAAGCATAAGATCATCACATGATGTTATTTGTCCCATTTTTCTCAGCATTCTTACTGCATAGTAACAGAGCCTGATAACATATATCCCAAAGCAGATCTTGTGTGACAGTGAGTCAGTCAGTGTTATATTCATTATTGGACTGAAATTACTTGAAACAGAACGTGCTTTTGAAGAAAGCAAAAAGAATAGAAAAAGGAAATGAGTGATTCAGTATATTATCTCCTCAGGCTGTAATATACAAAGCTGGCAGCTTCAGCTTTACAAGCACTTTAATTTCAAGAGACAAAGGTCTCATTTCTATTATTATTTCACTCACTGGAATTTACATTTTAACCAAGCAGGACCCTCTGAGCCAACTGATGTCAGAAGTGACCAATTTATATCCATTAACAAAAAAAGTTTTTAAGAATAACAGTTGAAATTCTGGCCCAGTTCAATTCAGTGGCTGCTTTAGTCTCAATTCCAGCAGAGTGCACACAGAGGATTTGGTACTCTGTGTTACACAATTAGACCAATTAAATTCTGCTCTTCTGCTAACAGCAGTTAATCTTCTAGAGAATGCATAGAGGTAGAGCTACAGAAACACATCTGAGTATACTGCTCATCCATTAACATGCAGTTCATGATTATTTTAAGACCTTTTTCCCTAACAGCTTGGATCTTATCATCTTTCTCGTATCAGTATCTTTTTTCTCAGAGTATATACAATGATTTTAATAGGACCTCTGGTGGCATAAGTTAAATATGATAGGACAACATTTAGCACGAGTGACAATATCAGAAAGTTTTGCCCCTGATACACGAGAAATAAAAAGGGAGGATGTACAGGAGACCTCTTAGCAATATCAAAACATATACAAGTCTTTGCAATTTTACGGAGCAGGAAGATGCTATCTTGGCTACATATATTAACTTGGGATGCATGTAAAATCCTGCAAGTGGTGAGGGAAGAAATTCTCGGCTTCCAGTGAGATTTTTTTTTTTTTTTCTGGGAAGAGCATCCTAGTAAGGTCACCTCATACTACTAAGTAACGAAGTGGAAGATACTACAGATCAACAGAAACTCTCCATTTTCACATCAGGAATCAACAGCTACATGGTCTCTATCCCATTATAGAAACTCAATTTAGTGAACAATACCTTAAAGCTACAAAAGCTTTTGCAGCTTTCCTTCCTTTTACGCATACACAATCTTAAGCACTTCTCTAGCTCACACAAAACTATCACCTCATTCTGCATCAGTGATGGGGAACTTCCCATTTCCATTCCAATCTCCTAATATAAATGTGTGACCATCTATTTGCATACGTTAAAACACTTCTCCTTGGTCTACCCATCTGAAATACAGATCTTTAATTTACTTTTGCAGATGAAAACTGAGAACAAAGATGAAAACATTTACTTGGTATCCAGAAAGAAAATCCTCCCTTGCCCTTTAGAGCATATGTTAAATTTATGTCATGTAAAGCTTCCTATGTCAGTGTTTTTCTTTCATCATTCATTTAGTGTACATCTCGCTTGTGTGCATCTACAGTTCTCTATGCATTCAGAAAAAGACATCTCTTGAAAGTAGGATTTGGTTATTTAAATTTCTAAATCCATCTCCCATTCAGCTGAAGGTATGTGATGACAACGTTGCAAGGATGAAATCTGGTATTTCATTTATGGGATGAAAATACCATTACACAGGTTAGTAGAGGTTTTAAATGAGTCTGTAAAGCTTTTATCACAGTTTAAAGCCATGTGTAGTGGAGCTCCAATAAATAAGACTCCTACTTGAGCTGAGTAGAAATTAGGAGAAGCATCCATTTCCTTTTTCCTAACTCTGTATTAGGGCACTCAGTGAAACCATACTTCTCTCAGCCTTTCTCCTTGGTAGGCCTGCTGTTCAGGGAAATAAACTACTTCTATAGCAGATAGAAAAAATCCAACCATGTTCCAGTAGTGTGGAGAGTCCTGCATGAAACCAGAGAACTGGGTGTATGTTATGGTCAATGCCAAAACCTAAGAGTTAAGAAATAAATATGAAAGTAAAACCTGCACTGAAATTACTCTAAACATTGAGGTCTTTCAAAATCTAGCTCCAGGTGTAACTAATATATTTCAAGCCAGTCTAGTCTTATAATTTGATGCCTGAGGAATTATTGTGATGTAATTAATCATTCTGCTTCATCTGTGGCACAAAAACAGTGTGGCATCAGCATTGTACAAAGACTTGCACTGCTATTCTGGATGTCCACTCATTTTCAATCTTTCAGGCACCTAACACAGATCACAGGACACTGGCTAAATCAACTTCAATAGGGGTATTGCATTAAAAAACTATTAGGACATAAAATCTTCACTGTTCATCCTGACTATATTATAATATATCATGTTTATATTTTATGCATTTGTGATAACTGGACTGAGAAGCAGAGAAGAAAAATGAGCCTTCTATGTACAGTATATTCATATTGAAAAAGTTTGCATTATTTATAACAATGGGACGACCAATACTCTGCATACAAATTTGTTTTCATTCAGTTTTCTATCATAGAGAGACCTGTATATTGGTTTAAAACATTTTCTCAGTAGCTCTATAAAAATTGTTAATCATTTCAATATACAAAATTACGTTTGTAAACTTCATACATAAGTAACACATTTTCATGTTTGCACAGACACAGCTACTTATGTTATAAGCTGTCTGGGGAGGGATCTGTCTCTTGTATGTGCTTATACAATGGTTAGAACAACATGATGTGGAATAAAAGCACTAGAATAATAATCGTATTTATTATAATAGGCCAGAAGTTGCATTAACTTTTGTATGTGGATAATCAGTTCTCAGTGTCTTTGAAAGATAAGCCCACTTATAACAGTGAACAAAAAAGAAAATCTGCATGCTATCTTTGAAAGCAACATTCCTAGTCATACAAAGCTTATCACTCAGTTTTGGACTAGATTTTCAAAAGAGTCTGAAGACATCATGCTTCTTAAACCCATCATATTTCAGTAGATTTGGGTGCTTAAATCTTGTGTGCAAATGAGGTAATACGAGTTTGAAAAGCAAAAAGTTTAACCGCCTTTGCTATAATATAATGTACTATAACTAATAGCTAGCTGAACTGCACTCACACTATTTGAAAAATTGCTTAGTTACATGTATGACTAAGCAGGCTACTCAGCAAGGAAGGCTAGGATCTCATGTATATCAGCCAGAGAAAATGTGCCTCACAGAGAACAAAGAATTAGCTGAGAAACTTTCAAATACAGAATCCAAAGTTCATGGTCTAGTGTATGAATAGAATAGAGGAAGTCAACAATGGTTAGCTTTGAGTTTCAAATGTTTCCACATTTATATAAAGTAATTACCTAACCAGTAGATGCAGAATAGAAGATACATGATAAAAAGCTGAAAACTAACAGACTGCCATGCGATTGGATAAATAAAAACAGTGGAAGGTGCAGTATAGTAGCTTGTTATCACAGGGCTTGGCTTTCTGAAAACCTAGACTTCACACCAAATCTCTAGTTCATGGAGCTATTCTTACCACCTTCAGTCTCAAATGTAGTCTTGCACCTCATCTTAGTCTATCTTTTGAGCCTTGGAGATGGTCCCACTCTGCTAAATACCAGTACCAAATTTAAGTATTTCCTTTGGGATACATGCTTACTATACTGGCCCAAATACTTCGGTGGGGGCAAGACATGACTCTAGTTTACATTTTATTGCTAGACAAGCTTCACAAGGAAACATATGAGAGATGTATGTATTTAGATTTAACGTAAATGTCCAAGTGTAGTAGTAGTACAAGTTAGAAATAAGAGACTGTAAGTGATAAAAATGAACATTAAATATATAAATTATTTATAGAGAAGAAGAAATTCTAGCCCATTCTTAACAAAGTTAAGAGTCTCTCAGCTGAGATATGGAATCTCAGAATCCAGCTCTTACAGCAATCTTTACTTCAACTGCAGATAAACTTCTGTTTATTTCTCTTAATAAGCTAGTCTAACTAGACTTGCCTTAGTGTAAAACAAATTCAGAATCAATGGAGTGAATGACCTCTTTGTTAATAAAAGACTTCCTAGATTTCACATTCCTCACCTTTTTATCATACTTTTCTGGCAAGAAATCTTTGTATTCCAGGTCCAGCAAACTCATCCCAGCCCATGCTACATAATGCACATTTTTAAAACATTCTGACTGGTTTTAGTGGTTGTTTTTGTTTTTGCTTCTGTTTCTTTAATATTCCACATAGCATTCATCATAAAGGTGACAGCAAAGTGGTGCAGGTAGGATGGTGAACCTGCAAAATTACTATAGCAATTTAATCTAGATTTGATAGAAACAAGAGCTTTTCAGAGCACAACACCAGAAACACTCTAGCCAGTGGAATAAGGTAATTTCCCAGACAGATTGTCACAGATGGAAGCTATATACTTCACATTTAAAGGAAAAACAGAAATACATTTATTAATACAGTGATTTAACAAAGCCTAATTAGAAATAAAATACTGACTTAAGATCTAGATGGAAAAGTACACTTGATTATTTACATAGAGGGCAGGCTTACACTTGTTCATTTATATATAGGAGAGGGCTAAATACACTCATCCAGGAGACTCTGCCACTGAACCATGAGGTCCAGAGTAGACTCAGCTCCTTTTTAAACTACTTGAGCAACAGAGGTAGGGAGCCTAGGTACAATTGAATTCACTTCTAGTCTCAGACTTGTTCAACAGTTCTAAGGGATTATATGTGCAAAATCTAAAATATAAGCTGTGTGAAGATCAGTATCTACAAGTATCTTGTTGTCAAGGTGTAATGAATTTCTGCAGCATGTGTAACCTCAAGAGTCATTCCTACTCAAGGGGAGATCCCATGGTGTAGAGAGGTGCTCAAGGGGGTCTTGGGCTGCTTGTTATGGAACAAAATGATAGGCATGCTCAAATGGCCTTCAGCTGTTGAACTAAGTGTCTGCTATCGTACTTTGTGCACCCAGTCTGAGGTCTGAGCAGTGCCTCCAGTTTCTCATTGTCTGTCTGAGTGAATCCCTGGTTGCAACAGCCAGGCCAAAGGAGGAATTTGGTGGGGAGGAGGACACAGACGCACAAATCTTAGACAACACAGATCCTTCTCTCAACCTTGTTTTCCAGCTGAAGTGTTCTTCTGAGGATAAAATTCCCACAGCACTATATGCCTTGTGTCTCAAATACTTCCTGTCATCAATTTACCTTTCACTGCTACCTTTCCCTATTTATTAATTCCTCTCCTCTTTCTCAAAAAAAAAAAAAAAAGAGAGCGAAGAGCTTAAGGAATGAGGTGGAATATAATTTGGCAGGGTTTTATTCCATTTTATTTATAGACAAAATGGCTAGGAAAATCATGATGAAATGAAAAAGCAGTGCATTTTTCAGCAATGACAAATATCCTGCACGAGTAAGACATTTTTGTTCCAGTAATACTGAAAGCAATTGACCATGCAAATGTTACACAAATTTTCTGCTCAAGGAGAATTTATTGTTTCAGTAAGCAAGTTATTCACATACAGATGTAGATTCTGTGGATATTTTATTAGTGCAAGTTACTTGTCCACAGTAAAGTATAAAGAAAGATAAGAAAGTTTTGAAGAAAGAGAACTATGACTTTATGTACACTGTTTACAACGATCTACCTTGGTAAATCAAAAAAATAATAATTATTAAAAAATTAATATAACAGCCTTTGTACCATTGTTATTGCTATAAACATAAGTAAAGATAAATGTACTTATTTAACTTGGTGTCTGTGATCTTTGTGGTGACTTGCAGTTATATGGGAAATCTGGAGTGCACAAGACTCCGTTTTGTAGACTAGTTCAAAGGCTCCTGAAAGACTGACTGTAGACTTTTAAAAGATTTGAACCCCATTAGTCATACAACTTTTGCTATAGAAAACTGTTATCTAAGTCATAAGAAGGCCCTCTCACTGCATACTCTTTGCTCAGCATTTGGTTATGGACCTATAAAGAGAAAAATGCAAAGAATGTAGGCTTGGTTAGCTAAAACATCGGGGCCAAGGAAAACAATACCTAGATCAGCCCAAATTTTCTATAATTGAACAGATAGCAATCTGGAATCTAGAACAAGAAAATCAAGAAGCAAAGCAGAGGTATAAAGTCCAGGATTCACTTTAACCAGTTGGTAGCAGTTTTTATTTCTACTTATATCAAACAACTTTCAATTAGGCTTCAGCCAATCCAAAGCCGGTCTTGCCTTTTCAGGTCTACAGCTGTCAAGGGAACTCTTGCTGCCAACCTTTAGGGTAGCCACAAAGCAGTCACAAAAAGAATGCTGTCTGTAAAGACCACCAATTGATATAAGCTGCCTTTCTTTGCTTTATCTTTTGTTGCCCACACTGTCAAACCCTCGGAATGCCTGTCAAGGTAATAGGAGTGGGAATGTTCTCTCCAACTATATATAGGGAACAATATGTCTGAGGCCTCCAGCCCTCACATGGCCTGCTGATCACTCCCTCATTCAGTCTAGATGCCACCCAGATGAATCCCTATCTGAAGAGTTGTAAATCAGCCTATCAGCATGAGCCAAATTTCCTGCATTCAGAGCTTCTCTTCAGAATTTTCATTGGACAAACAGAACAAAGATCTTTCACAATTTTACTTTGATAGCCTTTCACGTTTGTAATTTGATGGCACTACTCTAGAGAAAACCTCTGTTCAGAGGATGCCTATGTACTTATCTTTGTGTAGACAGCAGTCATATCTAATTACAATTTTTGCAACATTTCCTGAAACCTACACAAAAGGAAGTAGCTTGCTGCCTAATGAGTTACAGGAATACCATAAAACTGCAAGATAAAGTCAAGCTGAAGTAGGACTATAGCAACACCAGCAATGGCAATCTGGGCCAGGTGAGGGTGAAGTAAGATACCGCAACAGAGGACAATGGCAAGTAAAATGGCAGTTTTTAGGTGGCAATGATCCTGCTACCAACCCAACAAGATTGTCATTAGCTTGAATCAGGAGTTTTTAGACTCATAACATGGATAAGCGAGTCATAATCTGAAATGGCAGATCCTCGCAGGAAAACTTTAACCAGGATGCTTCTAAAAGCCAAGTCATATCTGTGTTTATATTCTCTGTCAATTACTCCAGGAAAACTGATGCAAGCTGCCATCTAAAAGGGATATGTTAAACCTCAGAAGAATCTGATGGATTCCAGATGGCACAAGGAAAAAGTAGGTCCTGTATGAAAATATTTTTAAACTGTGATTTCCAAATAACGTGGTCTGAGTCTTCTAAGAGGAGCTGCCCTTCATGTACAAACTCATGTTTATTAATTTCCTCCTGTAGCAGGCAGTCTCTTGGGTGCTGCTAGGTATGCCCTAGATTTCAAGGCATACCCACAATTCACATAGTCTGCTTCAATACTCAATATAATTTGCTTTAAAACTCTATCAGTAAATAGTTTTCACAGTCAGCAAAAGAAAAATATTTATGTACATAATACCGTGCATCTGTTTCAGGTCTCAGCGTGTATTAGGAAGGCCCATGCCTCTATTAGTCCCTTCTTTAATTCCGGGTAGCCCTGGCAAACCACAAGTATCAGTTTGTCATTTTACATCTTAAAAAAGACAGATTCTCAAAGGAAAATATACCTAGGAGAGACTGCAAGGAGAATATAAGCTGAAACATTGGAACCCTGACCTACGCAGAGTTATGAAGAAATAGAAGAATCTGTTGACACAGGGAGCTGGTAAAGAGCCTTGCTTCATCTATAATCTTAACTGAATAGCACTAAATTCCATTCTTTCATTCCTTGTCCATGGGCAGGAAGAGTAGCTGAAGCACAACCTTACAAAGATAGCAAAAATAGTGAGGAGAATTTTAACATTTACGTATGATGGGAACTTGATCTTGCAAGTTATATCTTCTTACCAGCAAAGTCTCAGGATGTGACTAAACAGTGTGTATGTGTTCTGAAATGTTACAGAAGATGTCCTCCTGAGATGAGAAGCTGCAAACCCTAACCATGAAATGAGTCTTTGTCTTCATAGCCTGGAAGAGGAAGATCATAAAGATTGCAGAGGGGTGTCCACCTTAATAAATTTGAGGCCATGTGGTGACTTAAAATGTCAGTCTCGGTACTTACACCAAGGAGAGAAGCGAGTCAGTGATGCACAAGAAATAATGACATTGCACAATGTTTTGGGCAGTTACATCATATATGGACATGCTTTCCTATGACTTAACAAGAGATATCTGAATCACTCCTTGTCTCACAAACATATTGTAAAATGTAAAATACGTAATACTCAACTATGCTCTCCATAACAAGGTTAAATCAGACAAATAGGCAGGCTCAGATGATCCTGAGTCATCTAAGGGGGCACATAAGAGAATTGTGGTTATTACAGCAGGACCACAGCATCACAGCAAAAGAGGATAATAGTTAACTGACAGAGACAGTGGTAGCTGCCCTCATGCCACCCCCACTGATTACAAGTGGCAGAAACAAAGGGGAAAACTGTTTCAGCAGAATTGTGTAGCATGGAGATATCATGATCATAATATAAGTATCATAGGAATCATTCCTAAAGAAATAAATAATATTTCTTCTGATTATAGATTGGCCTTCCCTCTCTCAGTCTGGTACTGTCCTGGATGTCTTATGTGACAAAAGCACAGATATATAAGTGTATTTACATATCATGCTACTAATTAAAATGACTTGTCTTCAGTGATTTGTGGCACTACAATAACTCATCAACATATTTTCAGCGCTACAATTTGATAAGAGCTTGACATAATTAACTTCCAAAATGCAAGTATCTATGTGCTGAGCTAAGCTGAGGCACCACTGATACCAGCAGTACAACTGTCTTGATATAGTATTAAAAGCAGTTCAGCACAGCCATGTCTGGAGACATCCGTCATAGTCTTGAGATGAGATCTCACCACCTATTGCCATGTCACTAGCAGACTTAAAAGAAAAACAAGAAGCACCAATTGATGAGAAACTCAATATAAAGCAGCACTGCTGATTATTGTTGTGAATAGTACAGAGACGTCAATGGCAAGGTGACTGACAAGGGAGTTTACCAAGAGTTTACAGAGTTTGTAAGAGGGAGTGGCGACTGGATAGGTTTAGAGTCTTTGTAAGGAACTATGAGATGTGCTTCAGTTGAGGGAATCCTTAACTGTTTAAATGGAAGTACTGATAGACTTTACATGTTAGTGTAGAAGTACACAAGTTCTACATTCTGTTTTAAAATAATACTGTAGGCTAGTTAGAACACTTCTGTGTACTTTCCAATAAATTCTGCAGTAGTTTATCTCTGAGGTTGTCTATAAATTGATGCCCTTTCTTCAGGACTCTTAATGCAATGGCCAGAATGTTTGACTCTTTGAAATGTTTGTTAAAAAGACAGAAAATCTTGTCTGTGATTAGAGTGTCCATAAATTGAAGGTGAAAGACAAAATTATCACAGCATCTTTCTGACTGCTTTTGCAGCATGATGAAACTAAAACAAATCATAATACAAATTGTACACTTAAAAAAGTGTATCATATGGTCTATGGAGAGAGTTAGTCAAATGGTAACAGGAAGACTTGAGAAGGCACAAAAGAAAGAGTTTGGGGATTTTGCCAGAAATTCTGATGTGGTTCCCTGCAATGCTGCATTTTCAAGAGACCATTCATCTGTGTCTGCAGAAGGGAAATATTCCTTAAAATTCAACACCAAGGGCACTCAGCCTCATTTCTGATGCCTGTAGATCAAGAAGAGACATCCGCCAATCTCTTAGTTCCTGCAGATGGTACTTTCATATACTGTTTTATCTCTAAAGTTCTGCCACTCACATAAGTTTAGTGACAAACTCAAAATTCATTCAGCAAAGTAATCTTCTCCAAGTCTTCTCTTTATCTTTTTTCATTTCTTATTCAATAGAAATGTGGTTACCTTTGAGTCATCATTTGCACCAGTCTTGTCTTTGGGAATTGGACACTAAAATACAACTATAAAATGACATGTTATCCAAGAATTCTCTGCTATTCAGAGACTTTCCCAGGTAATTAGAACATTTTATAGTACTCATAATTGAACTGCAAGAAATATTAATCTTTCCTACATTCTGCTATGCCAATGATCTTCAGAACATTTTAGGTTTGGATAAAGATGATGCATAAAATCCTGTCTCATTTTAATATAGGAGATGATTGCAGTACCAAAGTATTTGTCTAAATTCTTTTACCTCTTACCATTAAGAGGGAAGAAACTTTCATAATTCCTTCGTGACTGAAAATGTCTCCCTTCCTTCAATTCTAAGGTGGTTTTTTTTTCAGTAGGTTAATAAAATCAAAACTAAAAGAAAATAGACACACAAACACATACACACACAATTAAAAAAAAGATATTAAACAAGAAATTAATATAAAAGAAGGTCAGATACAGTTCTTGAAGTTTATAGATTTGCAATAAAGAAGCCTTCTGGTTTCTTCCTATCTTGGACATCATAACTAATGCTTTTGTCACATCAAACCTCCCTATAACCCAAGAATTTCTGACATTTTGTTTTTGGTACTTAAAACATAAAACTCAACAGAGAAAATCTGCAGACTGGCTTCTAAACTACCACTACTGTAGCTACTCATTCATTTAATAACGTATTTTATTTTACTTGTCGAAGTCATCATATAGATCATTTTGCCCAAGTTCTCTACAATTTTTTACCCAGTGTTGTTATAATTGTTGGCATTCTTTACATATGTCTCTCATTTTTTCCCCTTCTGACTTCCAGTGTCAAGGGGAATGATGTCATATATGCGACAGCTGTCCTTTTCCATCTGGAATTCATAAATGGAGAATATTCTGTTTCCTCGAAAATAGTTCAGTGGGGCCTGATTGCCTGGGTCTGACTGACAGAGGGTTTTGCCTTCACACATATTCCAGTGTGTGTCTGATGCTTTCCTCAGTGTCTGCCCGGTGAAATGTCCTTCACGGAATCACAGAACCATAGAGTAGCCTGAGTTGGAAAGGACCTTAAAGATCATCTATTTTGAACCTCCCCATTGTGGGCAGGCATGCCAATGGCTCAGTTTTATGGATGAAAGAGTTTGAAATCTGAATTCCTCATCTCCATTGCAATGTGATAATGATGGACATAGTTTTGGTCATGTGTCTTTGCACTCAGACCTGTGGGAAGAGCATAGCTTGGAAACAAGATGATAATTGTCCAGTCTGCACCAGGCAGTGACTGGGATTCATTGTGTTATTTTAAAAGTTGGACAGATTCCTTTTTTATGCAAGGTCAGCATTCGTTATGTTTTATTATGGTCAGGCATGTTTGAAGGTGGGTGGAGATTTTATTAATAACTGGGGAATTTTTCAGATTTACAGTTTTTCTCCATAAAAAAAAAAAAAAGAAAAAAGAAAAACAAAAAACTTATAACTTGCAATTTCTAAAGCAGAGGTAGAAAGCAGGCTAAAATCAAATATGCATATGTTTGGCATTTTTAAGATGACCACAGTCTGAAATTAAGCCCACAGACATGAAGTTGGCTTTTGGGCATTTTACTGTATCTCAGTGTTCTGTACCTAATGGAAACATGCAGGTTTCAAAATCTCCATGAAAAACTGCCCCTCTGCTAACATTATCCCCAACCTCAGTAAACAATACAAAATTCAACAATTTAGAAAAGATTATTAGATGTCAGTCCCTCACTATGAGTGACTGCCCTTTCAAGACAAGAATAAGAAAGGATGTTAGCACAACACAACAAAATTCTAATGCTCTCACAGCCTTTTGTCATCATATATTTCAACACCAAAACTTTCCCACACAAATTATAATGTGCTTAAAGAAAGCTGGTAGTTTGTGTGTGTGTGTATAAATATAAATAAATATATAAATATATAAGTGACAAGGGAAGTAAAATCTGGAAAAAGACCCCACAGAAGTATATAGCACAGAAGTATAATTTCAAACAGATGAAGAACCAGAATTTTTAAAAGTTATGTTGAATCAGAGCCTGAGTTATTATGTGAATTGGATGGAAATGTATTCCATACTTTGTAAGGCTTTGAACAAACTTTGACACGATTCATAAGCTGCCTCACTTAGGTGTTAAAAAAGTTTAATCCACATCTGTTTATTTTGCCAAAGGAAGCAACTAAGTAAATGATCTTGTATTTTTTCCCCAAATGATTGAGACAGCTGTTAAGATTTTAATGTGAATAGCACTTATTTCATGTTTCTATCTCCTTAAATGAACAGCTAAAACTGTTATGAAATGACCTATTCTAGTTCCCTGTGTTTATAATTCTTGTTGTAAAATTATGCCAAACGATGCATGTACAAAGTAAATCATACACAGCAGTAGTGAAAGATTCCGCCGAGGTCTCCACCAAAATGCTATTAATATTAACATGAAGAAATAATTTAAAATATAATATATATTATAATAATAATACGTTCTCCAGACCAGCTGCAAGTACTACCTTTTTTTCCATTCAGAGGCCTTTCTCTTTATCATCAGGCTAATTTCAAACGTTTCAGAAAATATCATATCATAACAAGCTTAAGTTACTTCTGACTTGGGCAGAATTAATAGCTGCAGCTGAGGCCAGGTCTAAGGTAGAAATAATAGCTTAGTTTTCAAAGCTTTCAGCACCAGGCTAGCCAACCTGATTTAAAAAATTCTTCGCACCCAGTATTCCCTCAGACTCAATGGGATCTCTGGTAAGGACATGCTGACTAGCAGTTTTCACTTCTTAATACCCCATTGTATTTTGTAGCTCAGATTCAGCCAAAAAGAACAAAATAAATAAATCTCTTTTTTTCCCAGGCTGTGTGTCCCTCCTTCTACTGCCCATACCTCTCCTTTTTCTCCCTCAGTTTGACTTAGCATGTCCTTACTCAGCCATGCTCTTTTCCTGCTTGCTTTGTTTGATTTCTTATGCTGGGGGATGGAGAGCTCTTGTGCTCTCAGAAAGGTATCCTTTAAGAGCTGCCAGCTCTGTTCTGTTCTCCTGAAACTCGGGGTCCTGTCTCTGCTCTTTCCCAGGCCATATTCCTTGGAATTGCTATATTATTCTTAGTCGTAATACTGCCTCTTTGACACTATCTGTGCAAGTCTATCTATATACATTATCTTCATCCTCAAACTTCACATATACTTTTAGATATATAAATCATGGACTTCAGTATCAGATATTTCAAGAAAACATACAGAAGTCCCTTAACTGCATAAACAGGCATGGATATGTCATAAAAGATTGTATGTTCAAAGGGTAAAAATAATTTATTTACCAAAACTCCACCTGAGAACGTCTGACCACATCATCTTTTTAGTCTTTTCATCAAAATATAGCCTTAAAGCATCCTAAAGTCTCCTAGGTAGATGGCAAAAGAATTCCAGAGAAGGTACTCTGTTCATTTTTGTTTTCCTTAGAAAACAAAGTTCATAACATGCTGAGCTTTATTCTGTTATCACAAGAGAATTACATATTTCCACTTTAAGAAGCTGCAGCACCTTCTCTGTTTACAGTCCTCTGACACTATTGGTGTGAGCTACTCAACCAGCTACAATTCTCTTTACAGGTGCTAAGGAAATTAATTAAACCTAATGAAAGCAATCAGTCTGCAAGTTGAAATAGTTCTCTTCCATTTTTGAGTAAGGTATAATGTTACTGACCCTTGGTGGTGGCAAGGCAGTCAAACACTGCAAAAATATAAATTAAACAGGATGTGAGCTGTAGATTAAAAATCCTAAGTGCCAATTCCAAGTCCATACCTCAGACCTGCCAATTTTCTATTTCTGGCATAAAAGCTTACTATTTCCTCTTAAACTTTTATTATAATGCATGAAATCAGTACTATTTAGAGGTTAAAGCTTTTCACTTGACAGCAGTCCTTCCAAGATTAAATTACACTAATTTAACACAAAAAAGTTAGCCACTGAAAAAGAGCAATGTATCCTAATAACTGTTTTCAGAATTTAGGACTGGATTTTCAAACTCTGGATTTGAGGCTTATTATTAAATAGCTGAGTAGGGGAAAATGTCTGTGTGGAACTTTGTGTTCTGTTCAGCATGGCAACGTTACTCTTTCCTGTATTAATATAGCAGTCAAGGAGCCCCAAAGTCTCAGTCAGGAGAAAACATGTAGTTGTTTTTTTGTTTGTTTATTTGTTTTAATGGATTAGGACATACTGTTTTTGCAGTTTTTTCTGAGTGACTTTTCAAAATCACTATTGATGGATATTTTATGTTTTGGTTTTTGTTATTTTTTTTTAAGATGATATTGTGTTTTGTATTAAGTTATGGAAAATATAGGTTTAAATCCAATGAAAGAAATTCCATGATTTTATTTATCCTAGTTCTACTATAAAACATGGCACCCTTTACATATGTTCGAATCCCCCATCATGAAAAAATAAAAAATCCTCCTCAGAACAAAGAAAATCCACACTGATTACAATAATTGATTTATTTGAAACAAATGATTGCATAATGCAGCTAGCTGCTAGGAGGAAAAAAAGAAAGAAAAAAAGAAAAAAAATGGCCATGTGTTTTAGTTCCAAAACCTGATATATGGAAGAAACTTTCCAAGTCTCTCATTGCTGTGTAACATTCCAGGCATATTGGGAAAATGCAGCATCTGTGCTGCCTGATGTTTTTTTGCTAGTTCAACACACCCTAATGTGTGCTGCGTCTGTAATGGAATATCAGAACATCAGAGAAACATTGCTCCAAGGAGCATCACAGAATGGATACCTCAGTGTAAAAACAGTAGGGGGACAGATGGAAAGAAAATTGTGAAAATCTAAAAAAGTGGCAACAGCTTAGCATGTTCCTCAGAAGATCAGACCAAAATGGAGAAAGTATTGCATTGTATGCCATGCAATGTGTGCTGTTGGGTTGCTCTTTTAGTCTGACCTTCCATCATAGAATGACTCAGGTTGGAAGAGACATTAAAGAGCATCAGACTCCAACCCTCTGCTGTGGGTAGCATTGCTACCCAACAGACCAGTAAAAGAACTCAGACCCTAAAAAATTAATTCCAGTGCTGTCTGTTAAAGACTTCCCATTTAACAGGTCTCATGCTTAATGTTCACTTCTTTTTGTCTGTAAAGATTTATTTAGAACTTTCAGAATCTTTCTCTTTGCTTATTCTGACAGATCCTACACCACTGACCAGGAATGATGAATGTAGTTCACCACAAAATATAATGGTACATTGCAGTACCGTTATGGAAAGTAAGAGCCCTGTATAAAGAACCGTTCATTTTAAGGGACTCTGCATTCCAGTCTTTGTAGTATAGAAGAACAAATATGAGAACTGCTGCAAAACACTTCCAAGATTCGGAAGCTTCTGTGCTGCTTCTGGTCTATCAAGAACATTAACCACAATTATTTAAATATGCTCAATGTATTTCGGTCTAGAGTATTCTGTGATTTTATAACTGTATGTCTAAAGAATACAATGTCATTTATATTAATGGTCAAGATTAATACATAGTTGGTTTTTTTCAGACTTTTACTAGGTGTCACCCTGTGCCAGGTTATAAAGTCTCAGAGTGGTGAGTAACTAGTTGAAGTCCTGCCAGGAACAGATACATCACATCTTATGGACAAACACATTAACATATATGATTTCAAAGAATTAAATGAGCATACTTACTTCACTCCAGAACTAATGCCTCATAATTATTTCAATGGAAAGAACAACAAAGAGCACAATAATGCTATTTTATGGAGCAAACTGTCAGCTACAAAACATTATTCTTCAACATAGTCACTACCATTAGCTGTGCTATTTCAGCAGCAAAGAACAAGAGCCTGCATGCCATATTTGTACAAATCTGCACCAGCAATGGTGATCCACTGTCACTGTCACCACAGCTAAAAGGTACCACCCACTGCCTCACTGTCCTCACATCCACTGTTTGGTATCCACAAATGCATTGACGAATGTCAGTGGGCAACACTTGTTGTGGAGAAATTCAGTGACACACTTCTGCTTCACACGGCCTTCCATGTCAGACACCATTTTCTCAGCGTCCCTCTGCTACAATCTGTCACACAATAATGAAATGGAATATTGGTGGGAAGGTTCAGCCTCTATTGCCATACCTCCAACACTCACCCCTGATGCTGTGGGCCAATATAATAAAATGGGAGGCATTACTTTCAGACTGGACCTTGTATGCCAGGTTTTGTTTAGCGTTCTACATATAAGATCCACAATATAAGACTCATTGTATGTGTAGAATCCCTAGTAGAATCTTCTCATATCACAGGGTTCTAGCTGAATTACATATTAATAAGGTATAAATAAATAAATAGACACTAAACAAGTCTATATATGACTGGAATGACTATTCATATTAGTTGATTAATTTTTACAAGGAAAATTCCTGGACATTTGTCATAACTCAAGACATTTAGTAAATAAGGACTAAATTCAAGCAGTTATGTACCTGTGGGGAAAAGTAGGAAAAATGTGATGTAAGTGATATCCAGCTGGGAATATGGAGCTCAGAGGATCCATTTTCATAGTGCATCAGGTCCTGTAGATACATGGTCATGTTAGGCATAAGAAGATAACTGGGGGAAGAAGGGGGAGGGAAGGAAGAGAAATTGCTGAAGAAAATCATCTTTAAGTAAATCAGTAACAGAATCATGAAGTGTCCAGGTAAGAGCACGTGCTTTGTCATGCACATAGGCTAAACCTCATCCCACCTAGATAAAGTCATGCAGACTTGAGTAAGTGGGATAGTTCTCACCCTAGGCTCCCTTCAAGGTCAATGTGAAGAAACTTCTAATGAGATCAATTTGTCTTACCCAAGATCTGCTTCATATTGGAGATGTCAGCTTCTCTCCCTTAGCAGTCAGAGAGAAGACAGTTATGTCTACTACATGCTTTCAGTGGGATAAATTTGGGTCCAGAATGTCTAAAATCACTTTGTTGGGTTTTTTTTTTTCAATAATTTTCCAGCTTAGTTGACAACAAGAAGCATCCAGAATTAATATGACCAAAATTAAGGCATTTATTTTACTTGGTAAAGATAAATTTACAAAATGTATAAATTTTATAGATTTATAAAACTGTTTAAACCAAATAAATTTGAGAAATATTTTCAAGTAATGTTTTTGTTTATTGTTGAAATAAATAAAACACGTTCCTGTTAAAACTGATAAAATTTATTTCTGTATTCATGATATTTTCATCCCTTTAAAAAAAAAAAAAGCAACAACAACAAAAACTCCACTTGAGTAGCTTGTCAGAAATGTGTATCGTTGGTTGGGTCACATCTCTTGCTGCTATTAAGCAAAATGTCATAGGCACTTTGGAACAGTAATAAACCACTACTACAGTGCTTAGAAAACTGAGAAGAAAAAGATGTTTCAGGACAAATGAGAATTCAAGATTATAATGGGCCTAATTCTTTCACATATAATTTGCCAAAGTTCTCTTCACAACATTACTAATTCAAAGGCTTTGTAAATAACTTGACATCTGGAAGAGATGAACAACAAGAGGAAAGCGGCCTTTTCACTTTAATGTTCAACGAAGTAATTATGGTTGAGAAAAAGAAGATGAGTTCTCACTGGCAGATAAGTCATATAATTATGGTGAGTACGATAGGTGAAAGAGGGTCACTGTAACAAAGAGCAAGAAACTGCACAAGCAGATAAATTCTGATTTCAGGTTCAATGAGAAAGAAAAGATAATTTATTCACATGGACAATGACTCCAGTAATGTATTGGATATTAGTAGTTAAAATCAAATTTTTTTAATGAAAGTTTTAAAAAACAGAAGCCACAGCCAAAAAACGTAGAGCAGCTGAAGAATAAAGTGTATATAGAATGAAGTGAATCACCAAAGGAAAGAGCCCAACACATTATGAGGAGTACACAGCATCCTCTTATTGGATTTTTGAACCTATTAACTAACTTAGAAATAGCAAACTGCAGTAGAAATAAAGAACAAGATCTTCAGGTGGCATCAAATAGGTTTTCCTAATTGGTTTTCTCTTTCATCCTAGATCTCTAGCAGAAATTGCAGTGTGGAACAAAAAATTGCATCATGAAACAATTTTACCTATTTTGAAGACTGAGATAATGCAACGTTATTATGTGGTTTTAAGATGTGAGACCTGGCCAAAAAATTCTCTCAAGTCAAAAGAAATTTCTTCATTTACAACACTTGGTATAATTAAGTCTGTCTAGTTCAATAGCAAAATTTTGAAGAGTTCGGGTTGCTTTCCTACAAATTGCTAGATCTGAGTAACCATTGCTCCCTGCTAAATTTGAGCAATCATGAAATTTATCCACTCATAATAGGCTGGCATTCTGGATAGTCTAAACCTCACAGATATAAAAGCCAAAGTGAAGAATTACATAATCTAATCTAACCTCAAGTCTACCAAAGGAAGCTATATTACAACTCAGTAGCCAACATTTTTAACTGTGGCAAATATTCTTCAAAATTCTGAAAGAAACACTGAGGAGACAAGATGTCCAAGGTCCATGTGAAGAAAACTGAATATGTGACAGCTACAGGTATGTCTGCCACTGACAGAAAATAAACAAAAGACCCTTTCGGTATCATCTATGAGAAAATTCTTTCTCAACCACGTCTTTAAACAAATATAACTGTAAGTATGTGAGAAAATAAACTGCTCAGACACCTGTGAGAATTCTCTGTACCAGATCAGTGACCTAACCAATATCCAGCTGCTGCTTACTTCTGATATTTCTGAGAAAAAAAAATTAGAAAGGAAGAAAAAGAAAAAATAAAAGTAAAAGCTTGGCAGCAGGGTAAAATCTCCTTCTTGACTCTTATAGATAATCACGTAAAGTCCAAAAGTCATTAGCTTTGATTGTAATCATTGGCTTAATACAGTTCTATGCAGGACTACAAAAATAAAGCACGTTCAGAGAATGCAAATCTTTCTCCCAGCTGTCACTCACCTAAGCCAAATGACTTCTTCAAACAGCTAGAGAAAAGCATATTTTTCAGAAATCTATCTAGTTTTACCTTAGAAACACTTAAGGATTACTATCTGTTATATTTTTACTCTGTGAGCCTTGATTATCTGCAAACTTCTCTAACACCTATTTTATATCATAGACTAGATAATGAATAAATAATATCAGTCTTTTTCCAAAAGGTTGAATTATAGGGCAATCCCAATGAAAACAATGCCTCTCATGAATACCTACCTATGAGCTACTTCATTGTTAGATTTCAGCAAGCCAGAGATTAACTGAGTGCATATGCCCCCTTATTACTACCATATAATATATGTTTTAGAGTGAAAATGTCATGAGGTTTAGTCAAATGCCTTAGAGAAAAAATATTTCAGGTACAACTGAAGAGAATGTAGAGCTATTACCAGGACTATTTCTGTATCTTCCTGTGAAACCATTTTGCCTACATATTTGTACAAATAACTGCAAGACATGTTTATTAGAGGGAAAGCTCAGTTTCTCTTCCATACAATCTCCTCCTTCTCTGGATTTTGCAACAACATAATATCTTGGAGCAAAGTCCAAGCCTATAAGATACTAATTAGTGATCTGATCATTTCAGGAGTGATGCAAACAAAGATATTATAATGGAATCATTTACTTTATCTTAATAGTTAATGGTCTACTTAAAACACAGGCAGATAGTCCACAGAGCATTAGGGGTAATGAAGCCTGATACTCAAGGGCTGAGAATGAGAAGTAAGAAGGACTACAGGAAAGTGAGGCAGTCTGATGAGTTCAAGAGAAAATGCAATTCAGAAAATTTTGTCTCTCTTTGATTAAACTGTTTTGCTATTCAAAACCATTTAGTCCCCACAATAGCATTTAGTTTTAAACCATGACATGCCACTAACTGAAGGAGTGCAGCATAAGTTCAGCTCTTACTATACATCAGAGACAGCTCACATTAAATTACCCACAGTAAAAGCCTCAATATTTGTATTTTGCCACAGTCATATAGTCCCCACTGTACACAACCAATGACTGTGTATATAAGTTTACTTTTCAGAATTTTCAATCATCTGTATCATCTTCATGTAGATTCTTTAAACTCCAGGATGCTGTTCTCCTCATGTCTGCTTTCCTGACTGATAAGAGCTGATGCCATGTTACCTTCTCAGAAGAAGCAGCAGCATCTTCTTATTCATATCAATTTTTCAGGAAGGTAAGGCAAAATTTGATCTAAATATCCATGCCTGAGCTCATCATCAGTCTCATTTCTCCTTATGGACAATGGAAATAACTGGATATTCAATAGCAACATAAAATAAATGTCTAAAATAAATTATGTGAATGACACTACCCAGTGACCATTTCTCTCCACTGCTTGTGAAGAGAGCCCAGAGCACTGAGTTCACATATGCATATCTACATCTTCAGCTGTCCAAAGTTACAAGAGATTATGCTCATCTTTAATATCTTCGAGATTTCTTTCTGCACAAAAGCCATTTAAATTGGCCAGTAAGCCCAATTTAATACTTAGACAAACACACACAGCATGATCACATAAACATTGATTTCTTAAGAAACTGAGTTAAAAATAGGAGGTAATAAATCAGTGCTGGACTGTGTTTATTTCTTACCTTAAGTTCCGTTATTTCTTTATGTTCTCTAAAGCTGCATAAACGAGGAATCAGATGATGTCAAACAGAACTGATGCATTATCCTGTGTAATTTTGAATTTTAAATTACTTAAAGAAAATTATGAAGACTTATGGAACCTGCAACCATTTTTTTCTATATCTGGAGCACTTACAAGATGACAGCTTTGTCTGAACACAATATACTACACTGCAGTTTGATAAATGGTTTGTTTTTTGTTTTGTTTTGGTTTGTTTAAGTTAGATTAGATTAGACCTGAGGAAACATTTTTTCTCTGAAAGAGTGGTCAGGCACTGGAATGGCCTGCCTAGGGAGGTGGGTGAGGCACCATCCCTAGCGCTGTTCAAGAAGCGTTTAGATGAGGTGCTAAGGGATTTGATTTAGTAGTTGGGTAGGGATAGTGATAGGAGGATGGTTGGACTAGATGATCTTGTAGGTCCTTTCCAACCTAATGTACCTACGAACACGTTTGTTTATTTTTTAATGAAATAATGGAAGACAACTGCAATTTGCTGAATATGAGATCTTGAGAGTATTAATATTCTCTTCAAAGCTACTGGCTCTTTTAACAGATTCAAGCCAATCTATTAATTGGGAAGTAGGAAAGTCAAATATTTAAAAAGCTATTTGGTACTGCTGTGGTACTTAGTGGGAACAATGTGCAATTACATCTACTGCAAGTTTGTGCTAGAAATGTGATTTAAAAAAAAATAGTGTGAGTATCAAATCTGAAGTTTGATTCCATTTCTAGATTTTTTTTCCAGAATTCTTCAAGCACATCTCTTTTTCAGTATTTAAATCTCTTACTAATTTTGATTTCCCAGACTTAGTGAGCTTTACATCTTCAGGAAGCTGAAAAACTATTAACACTCCTTGAATATTTTCTTGAATGGTCACTAATTATTTCCAGGAGTGGGTTTTTTCTGACATTTTCATATCAATGGCAAAAAACATCTTTTGCACTGCTTCCTCTTTCCAGTTTGTCATCAGTCAATTTCATTAATTGGGTTAAAAGTAGCAGTAATGGTTGCAAAATCCTTGCCTAACTCAACACAGGCAAAGAATTTCTGAATAGAAGTCTTCAGAGTAAGGCACCTGTGTATGGTGATTCATCTTCTGTATCTTAGATAACTCTCCCATGAAAAGATAAATAGATTTTTAACTAGAATTCTGCCAGCGAGAACTTTTATATATTTCAGAAGCATTTTTAACAGAATATTTTTTTATCTAAGGAATATAAATTGTTTCTGCTCCTACCTGCTGATGTATCTTTGGTTGGCTATAAAAAGTGCACTTGCTGCTCTCACTCAGCAACAAGCGTATTCAAATGCTACCACTGCCATTTTCTTCACATTACCCCTCCTACATCAGCAGTCCATGCAAAAGTAAAGAATGCAGTTTTAAATACAATTTTCATCTACAGGGACTTCCCTTAGGTCAAGGGTGAAGAATTTTTAATTGGCAGGTATGGGAAGCTACTTCTGTGTGAAGTCACCCTCTTAATTCTAGTCACCTCATAATTAGGAGTCAACTTAAACTAGTTATCAAAGTTGCTTGCACGCTTGCTGAAGGATCATTGTTCCACATGTGAGGCAGTTATTTTAAGATGAGAAATGTTATAAAGAATATTCTCACTATTTACTAGGCAGCTGCCTGGATTGCTAGGTTAAAATAAACACTCAACTTTCAAAAAATTGAAGATAATTCAGAGCAATTCCTTCGAAGATTCATTATACATTCCATGAATTCACAGAGATCCAGATAATCACAAGCAGATTCTGATACCTTTGAATTTATAGAACTTTTGAAAAATTTTAAATGGGTCTGGAAAATCTCTGCTAGACCGCCTAAATAATTTTAAGTGGTTGATCTTCCATATCACTTATTTAGACCTGACAAGGAGAAAAAATTCACACACTAAGAAAATGATCTAGTGAAAGTGAAAGCAACATCTTTTCTTTATACCCAGTCATTCTCCAAGATAATCCTTCCTTTTCACTAACCTAATTTACTATGTGTTGAATAGAAAAAAGATGGGAGAGGTTCTTACTGGTAGAGCAATCCCTGCAGTGTACCCATCGTATGGGTTTTCTAGCTTCTCAAAGAGAACTGTGAACAGCACTTCTAGATTCTGCAACCCTATTTTATGCAAAGACCATATGTGTGACTAAAACATGCACATACATGATGTGAAACACAATGGTTTTTCCTTTTCTGTGACCTAATGTTGTTTGTAGAAAATGTGGTGGGGAGTAGTAGGAGAGGGTCATAGACACTGCACCATGAATCAGTGCAAGAGATGCTGAGCTCTAAAGTACATTAATGAGGCTAAGAGGTAAGCCTCTAACTCACAGAAGAGGATTTGGGAAGGTATGCTGTGAGCCTGCTTGATAGAAGGCTAACCAATGGCGTGAATCTCTTGGCTACCTTTCATTTAGCATTAGTTGTAAAAATTCATTTTTTTTCTTACTTGTTAAAAAAAGAGAGAGAGAAGGTAAAAACCTTCTCTTAGAATCACATGCACAAAAGATCTTCTGACTGTTTCGTGAACTTTCAACCCCACCAAGTTCTAATGATTTATATTGACAAACCCAGCTCCTCAAGGGCATTACTTAGAGTTAAGGGCCAACACATGTTTAAAAAACAGTCTGCATAATTATGAGACTCTCCACTGACCCCAATAAGGACATTTATGAAAAATTAAAGCACTGAGAGAAAAGGAAGGGATAGCAGAAATTGAGCAATGAATGGTAGGGCCAGGCCCATAGTATTTGTGTGGATGCAGTGTGCTAATTCCAGTGTTCAGCTATGAAAACCAACAGTAAGTGTTCCCAGACTTACCTGCCATAGGAAATGCTGAGCTGTGTACAGATATGCTCTGCATTCTGCCCATATAGCTTCACTGGGCATAGCTCTGAGGGTTTCCCAGGAGAATTGCTTCTGCTTTATGTTAGGATCTGTAGTCAGCCCCAAAAGGCAGAGCAAATTCCTCTGCACAGGGACAGTATATGTTCTTTATCTGATGCAGAGAGATGGCCGTGAAAGATCAGACACACAGGTAGTGATTAGCATCATACAAGGAGACACCTTTTAGTCTTTTTTTTTTTTTCCTAGTACTTGTTAGGCTCCAAGATCAGCTTTTCCTCGTGCCTTAAACTGAACAGGAGCTGCCCAAGCTGCCACTTTCTATGGTCAGGAACAAAGGCTAACAAAAGGGCAGAGAAACTCTGTGATGGATGAGAGGGGCAGGACTTGAGGGAAGAAAAAATGTTTCTCAGATTATTCAGACTTTGTTCACAGGGAGACAGAGTGAAGAGTATTGCAAACACATGACAGAAAGCAAAAAGCATTTTATTTCACAGAGCCTAAAGTCCTATCCCCTACAATGATGTTTCATATATTTACAGTTCCTTACACAGCAGCTCATGTAGACCTCCTGAAAATGGTATAACATTGTATGACAACGTAACATATTACAATGTGACACATCTAAGAAAATTTGAATGTATAATAATTAAGTAAAATACCATATCTGATAGCAGAAGGACTCTGAATCATCAGTCTTCCTTTCTGATCTGTGGATAATTCCCAACCACAACTTAAGTTTAATCAGACTCAGAACTCCTTCAGTTTTCACCCACGTAGACAATTCAATACATAAACATAAAGTACCTCCTCCTGGTTTTCCTCCTCAAGGGTTTCTTTCCATGTGAGCAGGCATTAAATGCTCAGCTCAATGAAAAAATACTAGAATTAGATTTCTACAATATTCTTTTATGGTTGAATCTGTCTTTGCATTCTGTAAGGTCCCATTCTTTTATTTTTACCAGTATAATAGCAGCTTTTTTGTTAGCTGTGTTTGTTTAATTCCCCATCATAGTCACTGCTCCATAGTGACAACTGCTGTCTAACTTAATGCAACAATTTTAATTCATTACATGTGTTCTTTTAATTTGTATATACGTATTGCTACTTCCCTTTTTGATGGTTTCTCAAGAGCAAAAATTAAATCATAAATGCTGGATGCATAAAATGTTTTTGTATGGGTCTATCTTTCAGATTAATTTGCAAGTCAGAAGTTTCCAGTACATTGTGCTAAACAACAACCATGTATTTATCTTGACAAATGATGCAAGAAAAACTAATAATGATGAGGAATAGAGAGAACCTTTTATCCAAAGATCCCAGGACACACCACAAACTTTACATGCTGATTATAGATTACACTCAGTATTGTTGAAGCTTCTCGTTGGTTTTAATGGGCATAATGTAAGCAGGAAACTGTGCACAGATAACTTCGAGCACAGATAAATCTAAGTCTGGAGTACGAAGTGCAAGCAAGAAATTCTTCCTTTTAATATGACAAACAGTAGGAGGAGTACAGTGTGTAGGTAATAGTGGGCATAGATAATTACTCTAAGTAAATTATAAGATGCATTTTCACTATCTATTCAGCAACACCCTGATTACAACTGAGTATTAAACAAATAAATAAAAAATAAATATTTGGAGGGAAATACGACTTTCGTTCTGACTTACATATTTTTAGGACAACAGCTTATCTTCTTCATGAGGCAAGGTAGAGGAGAAGCTGGTCATGTGAAGCAACACAATCCCACTGTCCTGCTGTGAGGAACTGAGCTGCCCCTTGGGACTAAACAATATCACCACTGAAGTTAGTTTGAGCCTGTCTATTTTTTGAAAGGTATCTATAAGCCTCAGCTGCTCTTTTCTTTTATGTCCCATATAATTCATTCCTCCCTTTCAGTGCACAATATAGCAAAATACAAGATAATTAAGATCTCACTGAATATCAATAATCAAAATTGTACCATAATGTACAATAGTATATTATTAAAGATAATATGCTAGATGAGTAGAACTAGCTCACAGCTGAATGGGTCACATCTGCAGAATATTTTCTCAAGTGCTGCACTTACCACTATTCAGATGGGACACCGTAAGGCACAAGGGATAGAAGAATATGATGAATAACAGGCTTGTAAGTAGAAGGCTTGGGGAATGTCTGTCCAGACATAATGAAGCAATCCTGTCTGGCCTGTCGTTAGGTGGGCAGCAGTCCCTTTGATCTTCTGAAAGAGAAATGTGGGTCTGGTTACTCACTCTTTCGTGGAAAGAAGGACACTGCACATAAAAGAACAAAAATTGTAATGATAGCATGTCCAGCAATGAATGAAGAGCTCCTTCTATTGAAGCTCAGATAATGAACAGTTCTGATAACATGGAGGATTTATCAGCAGAGAGGAAAAACTGCAGAAACAGGAATGGGAGTTGCGGAAAGAGGGCCTATTTAAAAAAAAAATCTTATATATTTTGGATTTCATTTCATTTTGGATTTCATTTAATTTGGATTTCAATTTGCAATTGTTTCTTTGTTTGTTGGGAAGCAGATGAAATTAATAGAAGGAAAGAAAATCCATTTGACTAACACCAAAATACATTATCAAGTTACTTAACGTGTTTGGGTTTTTTTACTGTCTATTTAATTCATTTATAAATATGCAATTGCTGGACACTCACAGACAGAATTTAAAAAATATTCTCAAACTTTGGAATCTTTAGACAAAGTAACACTCATAGGGAGAAAACTATTCTCCATCTCGATAGTCATTCATTGCCTGGTTGGTGATAGGAAATTCTAATGCAAAGTCCTTGCAAAGACATCTTCAGAGACTTCCCAAGCCTCTATTCTTACAGCCACCCAGCCTACAGTCCTAGACCAAACTCCATAGAAAATATCACCTAATTATCTTAACCATATACAAAATAATGTCCTACTTGGCCATTTCAGCAACCAAAATAAGTATTTAGTCCTGAATAAGCAATGCAATCAGCTCTTCAACAAGAGTCACCTCAGTAAGTCTCTAGAATGACCTCATTCTCTACCCAGGATGTTAATCAACACATTTGAGTATAGGGATTGGTCTGAGCATGGTAATAGCTGATGGGAATAAACTTCAGGGCAGGCTGAAATTTCTACCTAAAGAGATGCTGCTCTAATTAATCAAATACTTTGTGGTGAAGATTAGGAGATATGTTCACCTTGTCTCAAGTCTCCCCACTAAGTTAGACCAGTTTATTCTCTTATCAGTGCAGTGAGATGAAGAGTTCCAGGGACAGAGAATTCACATCTCTGTGCATTGGGTTTGCACGTAAAATCAGACCTTATACCCAGGTGCACCACAGATATAAGACAAACATTTCACCAGATTTAACTTTCTCCATTATTTTCAGCTAAGGGTAAACAACAAGTTCTTTATAGTCAGATGATGTATTTCAATCCCTCATAAATACTACTCTTCAGCAAATTTACTACTCGTTGGGATAAAACAAACAAACCACAAAACCAAAAACAGATGTAGTCTGGAATTACATTACTTACTCTCGTTATCCAAAACAGTCCATGAAATGGATCGTGTGTTGTTGGTCTAAGTTGCTCAAGTTTCAGGAAGTGTAGTGCTTTAAATACAGTATTCAGTAGTCATTCCTAGTTCAAGAATAATTTATCATTTATAGCCTTTCTCTATTCACCTCATTTCACTGCACTACACTTACCAAGTAAATATGTACAGCGTATAAGCACACTTTCCTGCATATTTGTACCACAGAGAGCTATTGATTATACTCTGACTCTACCAGTGATATTAGGATTTTTACTCCAGAAAAGCCCTATGTTAACACAATGTCTGCTTTCTGGCTTGAGTAAGCATTTTGTTCATACAGTATTATACAGTTCACTTGCTATAATAACCATTTTTTGTGACTTATTGTTTAAAAAATTTCTTCTCTTTTCACATACATTTTTTCAGTGACTTAATTGTATCAATTGGATTAGTTTCAGTAATCTTGATAATTAGCCGGAAGCCTTGAAATCTTGAAGTGAAATGTCTTACTTCTCAGCAGTGTGAACATCTCCAGCATGTGACTGGAAAGACAGATGCACTTTGTCTTTCCCCAGGCTTCAGTCATGGATTAAATTGCAGAGCAACTTCACTGTTTGTGTTGTAGATGAAGTGCCTCCATCCAAGAATGGCAGATAGGATGCTCTCCTACAACCACGTGTAAAATTTTTCAAAAGGCATATCTGAAAATAGATTTGTCTTCCTTCTGACCCTCTTCCTATGCTACTCTCCTAGCAAGGCAGTTCCTGTGATTTCTTAACCCCTTTTCCATTTAAATAAACTGTTAGCCATGACCTATTCCCATTACTTAAGCTAATATGACTTGGTGAAACTGAAATGAGAGAAGAAGCACTCACACAATCAGTTCTGCTAGGAAATAAGAGCAAGTCAGCACTGATGCACAGTAATCGCCTCATAAGCAGAGCTAGGCTGAGAAAAGCACATCTGTTCCCAGCCTGAGTTATGTTCTGCAAAGTTACAGCCACAGAATTAGCCATGCTCTGCTATACATCGCTATACAAGAGATTCAGCTTAGTTTTGTATTTCAATGAAACTAGTAACTGCCATGGCTGTGAAAACATGAGAGGATAAAATATGGGACCATTACAAACATGAACACCTGAAATTACAGGTCTGAAGACTTACCATTTCCCTTGTTTTCCAAATGAATGCTAAATCTGAATCCAACTACCACCATTTCAATGAGGTTAGCTGTTTTACTGATGAATTTTATAACAAATCCTGCTAAAATATCCTAAAATTCCAGAGATGCTCAAAATTATCTGTGTCCTGAGATGGCTGTTAAGGAAAAGTCATCAAGCTACTGGAGTCTGCATTACATTCTTGGCATGAATAAATGGGGAACAGGCTGAGCGTAAAATAAACAAACTTCTTCAGGAAAGGAGAGGATATTATTCAGAATTGTGCCTGCAAGTATTTTTCTTCTTACGTAAATTATTGCAACTTGATCTTAAAATTAATTTCTGTTAAATATCTCAAATTTTTAACCAGTGTAGCCAAACTTGGGAATCTTATCATAGGCTTTACGTCCGCTGGATCAGAGAGAGCACAAGAATCCAGTCTCAGGCTAGCAGTGTTAGCAGCTACCTCTTTGTGTTCAATTTGCACCCCCAGAACTTGCACCAACATATAATTTTGGGGATCATGAATTCTGCTGTTTTGCACTTGGCACAGTGTGCTTGTACTGATAGGAATATAGAGCACAGAAGGATTCAGAAACTGGACACTCTGGGATACAGCCTAGTTTGTGCTATCATTCCACTTCACAGCATTCAAAAGACAACATAGGGAAAAAAAAAAGTTAAGACTTCAGATTTTCCAGTTGTAAATACATTTATTAGAGAAGTTGCATAAAGTTGAGTTAATAATCACTTGTCTGTGAGATAGACAGTTTTTCTCACTTGCAGCTGCAAAGTAGCGAAGAAGAGAAAAGAGATCTTTTTCCATCTGAAAATGTAATATAAACTGCTCTGACTGTAACAGCTTTTTCAATTAAAGCTAACTCCATACAGCCCATATTAGCACAAGCCTATTTTACTTGTTCATTCAGCCTGCTACCTTAATGAAAGTAAAGTGTACATCACAGTGAGAACTCTCAGAAATCCAATTTCTAAGCAGCAAGTATATAATGGAGTTAACAGCTTACAGGTTTCGGACAGGGCAAGAAGCATCACATTTCAGATAACCCATTGGGAAGGTAAAAGGACTGGTGGCGTTTCCCGATAAACCGACTCTCAATTGTATAAATACTACTACTGGAGTCTGCAGAGAGAAAAGATGTAATGTTAACTGGAAGAAAGTGAGTAATCTAGTGAGTATAATCTGAGTCTTCCCAGGATGTGTGAGAGCTTTTCTGAGTATGGCTGGGGAAAAAAGAGACTCCTCATCAATACACCATGAAATAACCTAATAGCCAGCATGTCTTTTTTCCTTCTTTCCCCAAACAAATGATCCTTAATAGAGAGTTCATTCTGATTAGAGGAAATGACTTTCACATACAGTACAAGACGATGTTCTCCCTAAATTGCTGAAACAGATGTAGGAGCAAGGTGAAGAGCTACAGGCCCATGTTAAACCAATATGAGTGACTACAGACAGATTACCAGTGATTTAATTAAAATATTGGAAAACTTACTCCATTTGATTTATAAGACTATAGAACCAAGTTCATTCTCATGTGAACTTTATATAACCAGGATATGTCTGGGGGAACAGGAAAGAGTTAGGGCCATAGAGAGATACTTGAAAGCAGAAGAAAACATGAACTTAAAGAAAATGTTTGACTTGCTAATTAGTCACCATTACTCCACCACTGCTTGGCCAGATTCTTGCTCATTTTCAGATATAGTTCTGGATTTTTGTGCATTTCTATTAGCAGTTTTATTACGCAGCTTGTGTGCATACAATTTTGCCCATATGCAAACCTATTTAAAAACAATTATTCTATTAATATGTTACCTTAATTATTCTATTAATAGGTCCATGGGGATTGATGAGATGCATTCACAGGTCTTGAGGAAACAGGTAGATGATGTTGCTAAGCCACTTTCCATTACATTTGAGAAGCTGCAATAGTTTGGTGATGTTCCTTGTGACTGGAGACGAGCTAAAGGGAACTAAAGGCCAGACAATTTATCTCTGTGCTCAGCAAGATATGGAGCAGATTCTTATGGCAACTATGCTAAGGCACATGAAAAACATGGTGAACAGTGACAGAGGAATTCAGTGATATACCTTTGCTTCGTACACACTTCCATGTCAGGTGCCATTCTGTCAGAGTGCCCCTCTGCTGTCATCTGTCACACAGCAACAACATGTAATGGAATATTGGCAGGAAGGTTCAGCCTCTGCTGCCATACCACCAACATCTGCCTGTGATGTAATGGGCCAACATAACAAAATAGGAGGCTTTATTTTAGAAGCAGCCCTCATATTTGCAACCTTTGCTGCTTTTGTTGTAGTTTATGCACTCCTGCAACACAACCATAGAGAAGATTAATTAAATTATTTTTCTTAAACAAAACTTTAGAAAATTACCAAGATTTCCAACAACTACAGAAGAATTCTCAGAATCTAGTCATAAGAGTTTGGTTTGGTTTGATTAGCAAAATGAAAGATTCTAGAATGCACAGAAGAGACTAATTAATGTGAACTGAAGACGAGGGAAGAAACTAATGTTCTAGTTCAGGCCCTCTTTCGCAATAAAAAGAGGGAGTGCAACCAAAAAATAAATGTCTCTATTGTCTGTGACTATGGTTGTTCCCCATTTTATTTTTAGGTAGCGCTTTCTGAAAGCCTTTGCCCCAAAAATTTATTTAAAGACCAGCTCTAGCATCTCAGAAAAAGAGGGCTTCGAAAGGAATCTCACAGTGAACTGGTCCAGTGCTTTTTCAACTTTTTAGCTCGCATTTTATTTTGTGTCTCATTTCTACAGTGTGTGTGACTTCTGGGACAGCAAGGTGCCTCATGCCTCATTTGCTTCAGTAACATTTTTACCAGAAAGGAACATGTCCCTGGCTGAGAGTTTTGTCTTATCCAGCACTGGCCCAAAGTCAGGATTTGCTACATCTAAATTATTTCAGACAGACACTTGTTATATCATTACAGTGACATGTTTTTCTCTAATGCCTTACCTATATAACCCACACTGCATTCTAAGCTGTTATTTCATCTCAAGTCTGTGGACAGAGGAAACCCATTATTCCTTTCCTTCCCTTGGCAGTCTTTCATAGTAAGGTTACCATAACATCCTCAGTCTTCTCATCTTCAGGCTAAGCAAAACAAATTCCTGCAGTCTCACCTTAAAGGTCATGTTTTCTACATCTCTGGATCATCTTCCCTATTTCTGTTGGACTCCCTCCAGTTGGCCCATCTGTTACAGTGCATCACCCAAAACTGGGAACAGGACAAGGTTTTATGAGTGCTGAGTAAAGCAGAAGGAGGAAAACTTACAGCACTTCTGCCATATACCCCAGTATGTGGTTTACTTTGCACAGCACGGGGTTCCTTACTCACATTCATTTAGTGATTCAATGGCATCTGTTTAAATTCTACTTTGCCAAGAGCGCTCTCTTTCTTACATGTATGTAATTTGTTATTTCTCAGGGAAGTGTTCTGCACCTCTCGTTACTGCATTGCCTCCTAATTTTCTGCAAGATTTTTTTTTCAACTCTTCAAGATAACTGAATCTTTTTAATATTTTTGAACTGGTTTCAGTATTTCAGATTTTTCTTCTTGAGAGTTCGCATTCTCCATTCAGGCTTGTGTTGTTCATTGCTCTCTGCAAATAATACAGCTCTACTCCTTCCATTTTCCAAGGTCATTAGTGAAAACAATCCATACGGCCCAAGCCATGAGAATCACTGTTACTACCATTCCTTACACTTTTAGAATGAATCCTTAATTCATCATTCTGTGATTCTACAATCCTCTAGTAGCTCTCTGAAGTTTTCACAGTCACTTGTTTAGATCTTACAAGGAGGATTTCAGGAAAAATAGATGATTTGGAATTATTTAGCAAGTGGCCCCTGAACTGTCGATTCCCACATCTGTTCTTCCCTTTAGCTATTAAATTATTTTTTAGCCATCTTATCAAACTTAGTCTTGTTAGTGGAGACTGATGCAAAAACTGCATAATAACCTAAATATTTAAATTATGATATGTTGTTATCTGTGACTTTCCCCTGGCAAACCAATGCTTACTGCCTTTTTCCCTCCTGCAGAAAGTCGTGTGTTGAAAAGCCAAAACTGTGGTGAGATTTCTATCAGTCTTGAGAAGATATCCACTGCTTGAATATGAAAAGAACACTTAAAAAAATCTGAAGACATTACCAGGATACGTAGACTTGAAAGGCTGAACAAAACTTCTTGAATGACGTAAATCCTAAAAAGAGGGAAAGGAAGAGCTTCAGAATATATCTTAAAAAGAACAGTATTGATGAAAATTTCCTCAAAGAATAACCTACACAATTGGCTAGGAACCACCGGAGCAGATAAATAATGGAGATTTATTGCTTGGCTCATAATTCAAGAAGAATAAACAGAATTACAAAATTAATGTCTCAAAAGACTTTTCTCTACTAAACTGTTGTAAATTCAGAGCATGTACTCCAAGGAATAAAATGTATTATGGTTGATAGAACATAGCTTACAGCTTTGGAAGTATGAGAAGGTGAATAAACTGAAAATGCAATTCTCTGTAATCTGAAAAAATAGCCATGCAGTGTAAACAGTCATAAATATCAGAAACTCATCTGTCCCCTGAGCTGAAAATACTGATCATGTTAATAGGAGCATTATAGAAAGTGTAACATAGAAGGTGACAGAAGATAAATTAATCAGTCCGTTACTCTCATTGGCTAAAGAACCCAAGAACTACTGCAGCTTCCACTGATAAAGCTCATGAAGTTGCTGACAAAGTATCCTTTGAGGGTAGAAATCTGCAACTCTGATCTGTGACGGGTGTAGAAGAGAGAAAAGCATTTAGAATAAAAAATCTTGTTCCCATATCAGGATCCAAGTAAACACCCTTGCCAAATGGTTTGAAGTACTAGAACAATATCCAAACTATTAAATCATTACACCCTTACCTTAGCTTTCCACTGATACAACTCAATGCATGACCTCCAGCAGCACAACTCCTATTTCATCCAAATTGGAGTTACTTTCAAAAAAAAAAGATGTTCATAAGTTCATAAGTTCATAAGGTTGGAAAGGACCTATAAGATCATCTAGTCCAACCATCCTCCTATCACTATCTCTACCCAACTACTAAATTAAGTCCTTTAGCACCTCATCTAAACGCTTCTTGAACAGCGCTAGGGATGGTGCCTCAACCACCTCCCTAGGCAGGCCATTCCAGTGCCTGACCACTCTTTCAGAAAAGAAATGCTTCCTCAGGTCTAATCTAAATCTTCCCTGGCGCAACTTGTGGCCATTCCCTCTCGTCCTGTCATTACTTATCAGGGAGAAGAGGCCTACCCCCTCCTCACCACAACCCCCCTTCAGGAAGTGGTAGAGTGCAATAAGGTCTCCTCTGAGCCTCCTCTTCTCCAGACTAAACAATCCCAGCTCCCTCAGCCGCTCCTCATAAGACTTGTGCTCCAGACCCCTCACCAGTTTTGTTGCCCTTCTCTGAACACGCTCCAGGGCCTCAATGTCCTTCTTGTAGTGAGGGGCCCAAAACTGAACACAGTACTCGAGGTGCGGCCGTACCAGAGCTGAGTACAGGGGGATGATCACCTCCCTGCTCCTGCTGGCTACACTATTTCTAATACAGGCCAGGATGCTGTTGGCCTTCTTAGCCACCTGGGCACACTGCCGGCTCATGTTGAGCCGAGCATCAACCAACATCCCCAGGTCCTTTTCCTCTCTACATTCTTCAAGCCATTCTGCCCCAAGCCTATAGCATTGCATGGGGTTATTGTGGCCAAAGTGCAGGACCCGGCACTTGGTCTTATTGAACCTCATCCCATTTAGCTCAGCCCAGCTGTTCAGCCTATCCAAATCCCTCTGAAGGGCCTCCCTACCCTCAGGCAGTTTGACACATCCTCCCAGCTTTGTGTCATCTGCAAACTTACTGAGGGTACACTCAATTCCCTCGTCTAGGTCATCAATAAAGATATTAAACAAGATGGGCCCCAAAACTGACCCTTGGGGGACACCACTCGTTACAGGACGCCAGCTGGACTTAACTCCATTAACCACTACCCTCTGGGCACGGCCCTCCAGCCAGTTCTCCACCCAGAGAAGAGTGAACCTGTCCACACCATGGGCTGCCAGTTTCCTTAGGAGACATCTTAAAGAGAAATTGGAAATGAAATTCAAGTTTCCAGTAGGAATTCAAGTAAGCAGGAGACTGCACTTTATTTTTAGTGAAACTTTCACTTCAAAATTCCCAACACGAACCAGGCACCCTGTGGCTGCTGGGGTTTGTCTAGGACTGATGATGATAATGTAGTAAGAGGTTCCTCCCTTTATGAGCTGCCCAGCAGCCCCCTCCTCAGTCTGGATCTGGCCTCCGCAGGCAGGTCTGGCTGCCCACAGCCGCCTGTGTGCTCATGTCATTCTGGGGAGGAGAATGATGGATGCACAGAGTCCCACCAGTAGCATTTGTTCATAAATTCAGAAAGTTTGGATAGTTCTGATTTCAGACCGCGAGACAAGGAACTCTAGGGAGAAAGTAAACTGCACTCACACAGATAAATCAAATACAAGGAAAGTAAGATTCCCCTGAGAGAATATGTTTGTAACAGCTATAGTAATTAAAATTCTTTAGAGCTGAGGTGACAACAACTGGCCAAGCAAAGCAACCTGGAATGTATCAGAAATATCATTTTTAAGAAATCCCTCATCTCTGCCTCGATTAGATGTTAGCAAACACTTCTGACAGTCACTTTTCAACAGCGTAGGAATGCAGTCAGTGGCTGTTCCCAGCCCACCAGAGAACAAATCTATTTCCAGAAAGAAAAAGAAAAAAAAAAAAAAGAAGACTTCAAGGATATGCGTCTTTCCCTAGGAAGTTTGCTTAAGTGAATAAATTAGAGTCGTTGCATGCACTGCTGCTGAACAGAAGGCAAGCACATAAGATCCCATCCTCTCCCCAGGATAAGAGGACTCCCCTGACTGCCAGTAATGTGAGCAGGAAGAGGCCCTGGCATAAGTAGCAGAAAAGGCTAAACTGTTCTGTCACTAAGAGAAAAGCAATAATGGTTACCAACCTATGACTTTGTTAACAGTCCTGGATGTGTCACTGTTTAATGTCTGCACTTGAACCAAGTGGGTATTTGCAAATTTCCATACTTTATATCCCAAAATTGCTTCACAAGTTCCAGTTCAAATAACTCATTGACTTCTGTAGGTTTGCCCCAGCTCTACATCAGCCTTCTGAGGACAGTAATGTTAAAAGACGTTTGTGGCTGTAGTTACTTGCTACAGCAGTTCAAGAAATTTTGATGTAAACCTGCCCCTAGGCAAAGGACACATGAGTGTTGAAATGCAGAGATACAGAAAACACATCATAGGCTTTTACAAGCGCATGAACTTTGGAAAAAGCAACCTGCTAGGGTCCAACACACATTACTGTGCACAGAGGAAATAGAAGATCCAATTTTTTTGTTTGTTCGCTTGTTTCAGGAGTAAAATAAAATAGAAACATGACATATAAAATGTTGTGTTATAAAAACCATGATGTTTTACAATAGTCCAGAAAATGATATCTCTAGTAAAATGTAACCTCTGTTCTGGGGTGGTGCTTTACTCTTTTCCGTAAAGTAAATTTAAAAGCACAATTTTTGCTACCTTTCAAAATGAAAGTCACCATTAAATGGAAAAGTAAAACTTTCCATAAGTATTGAAACATTTTTACTCATTCAAAAATTGCTTTACTTTTTTTTGTTTGCAAATACTTCTGAGTGATTCAAGCATTGTTTAACCATAGATTGCCGCTGTTTTGACAGATGAAATTTGTCCATTTACATTAGTTTGCCCTATATACACTGAGGGAGCTTTAAGAGGCACTTTGTACAAGCACTAAGAGAAGGGAAGAGTCTCAGGCTGCTTGGGCTATACCATAAGTCATGCAAAGAGCAGATTGTATAAACAGCAGATGCTGACTTTTTCACACAGAGAGAGGGGGATTCATCTCCATCTCAGCTGGTCTCCATTTATAGGCAATGGAGACAAATGGGTAGTTTTGGGACACAATTCATTGAATCTCTTTCAAATGTCTACATTAGGTTGAGATGAACTGCATCCTAAAACAAGCTGCTTTCTCCCCAGCTATAAAAAGAAGTTAGGATAAGCTTATAGCTCTGATGCGGAGATCTGTTTCTAGGCTGATGAATCCCATTGCCCAAAGCCAGGACAAAGCTCAGTGAAATTTTTGTGACTGTCCATTATATTTGCTAGGCCCCAAAAGAGAATCTGTCCCCATTAAGGAAGCATTTAACAGCTTTTGTTACTGACAGATCAGAAGTGTATTTAATTTGTTTTGCTTTTAATACCAGGTCACTAGGTCTTGCATATTGGTAATTATGTAGCATTAGTTCTTAATAGGATTTGCATAGATATGATACTTAAACAGACTAGATATGACACTAAAACAGTGTGATAAGACAGCATACAACTTTGTATTTGGAAACATTGGAAAATGATTTTTTTCTATTGCTGACTGTAACAAGACTATGAATTTAATTCAATATCCTAGAAATTCCACAATTCCCCTGTGATTTCAGCCAGAACTACAGCAGATTTTAAAAGCTGGAATAACACATTTCCTATTTTACAAAGCATTTGAGAAAGAAATTCACCACTTGCACTCAAATCTTTTGTTTTTCCCCAGAGCTCAGACATCTCTCCTACTCTGAAATAATTATTAGCTGGAAGCATGTTTTGGCTTTTACCATTCCAAATGAACCTGACAAGTAATTTCCAAAGGAATTTATGTGCTGTTGTATTTCCCTAGGCTGTGTTTTAAAAGTGTGATCCCCTTTATTGACATTTGAGAGAGTTTAGGCAACTTTACCATTCCCCTCAGGGAATATTGGAGGACACTTGGCAAATAGAACATGTAAGTTCTGCAGGAGTTCTCACGACTTTATCTCACTCATCAGAGCAAGGGTGTGGGGGAAGGTATTTTTGACAATCCTTTTGAATAACAACTGATTTACCTTAACACGATTGCATTTTCTTCTTATATGTTCCTTAAAATAGCATTGTCACAATGCAAGTAATGTGGATAATTGAAGTATATATAGAACATAAATCACCACAACATTTGTTTTGGTTTTTGGAACAGCTCCATGAGTGTCTCTATTCAACAGAGAATAGTTACCCCTTGAAATAAGTAAACGCAGAAAGCAATTACACTAAGCATGTATGTACAGCAGCACTGTATCCCAAAGGTATATTTGCCTGTGTATATGTTTACATGTGTATGTATGCATTTCGCATGTATATATTTCATATGTATGTTTATATGTATCACTTATAAAATATACTAGTTTCAATTAGCAAAACTTTGCATAGTAAGTCAACTGATAAAGAGAGTTAAATGATCTGTCCAAGGCCAAAATGTAGCTAAGATGAAATTCAGATCTGGCAGAACTCCAAGCCTTGAATCATACTGGCTAGAATATTTCTGTTAAAATGCTGTGTATGTTCATACTCTGTAAAACTAAACTAAAACATGCCCTGGAGGCCTTCAGATAGAGTCTGGCCATCTCCATGACACTAAATTTTCTTACTTTCCGAAAGACAATAGAAGAAATCATACCATGAGGGAGACATTGCTTGACCTGTTCTGAAAAATGAACTGCGACCATTTAGTTAGCAAAATCAGTAACTGGTCCAAGATAAAAACAGGTGGCCGGTGTCTACATATCAGTATGGACAACCAAGTGCAGTACTTAAGCTTGTACTTTAATTACCTAGTAAAAAAACCAAAAACAATAGAGCCAAGGTACATTTTCATGTACTCCAGCCTTGAACTTGGCCTCCAACCATCAGTGTTCTGCCTTTTTTCTGTATGTAATTGTCCATCCAAGAGTTGTTATTTGTTTCCATTTGATCCATGGAGAGTATTTTTTGCTATAGCTGGAGGCTTAGTCCTTTAACTCAAGCATCAGAAGTTTTGTCTTTTGTGTTTGATATCTAAGGCACACTCTCCAGAGTTAAACAGAGAGCATGCTTCCACATTGAGTTGGGCACCCTACAGAGACATCATTTGTTTCACCAGGCAAGAAAGTATTATACATATAAACCAAAAAGTCTTCAATTGGAAAGATATTTCACACTTTTCTTGAGTGCATGAGAGCCACAACTCATAGAAACACTATTTAATAGGATTTTTTAATGAGACCTATGATAAATGTTTTATGACAAAAAAAGAAAGTAAAAGCCCATTGTACTTTCCAATGAGGCCAGAGAACATGTGAGTTCCCAAATTAATTCACAGGCCTCTCTCGAAGAGCAATTCTTAATGCCCTCTATTAAATTACATCTCTTTATTTTGAGAAAATTGATTTACTTATTCCTTTGCAAGAAACTTGAGAATAGCATCACCAATCACTTCTTGTGACATCTACATGCCAGCGATATTGGGTTATATAGTGACTGACAACTGAGACTTCTGCTGTACCTATGAAGAGCTTAATAAAATTGACTTAACAGATTTTTTTTATTATTCCCAAGAACAGGGTCGATAATGAGATTTTTAGCTAACCACATTTCACTTGACAAATTATGAAGAGATCAATTTTTTTTCCCATTAGCCTCTCCTTCATCAATGGCTCAGCTGAGGTCAACTAGCCCTTCCATGTAGTTAATGGTAGACAACATTTGTTACTGATTTTTCTTTGTCAAAGCCAAACAGAAGAAAAATCAATGACCTTTATTTCAAATCCAGAAGGAAATATTTTGCTTTAAATTAAAAACTCCTCACACTTAAAAGAGACAAAAAAATATGTTTTAGAAATCATATCATATTCTAGAACAGTGACAGCTCAAGGCAAAGGCCAAAGGCCATAAATGGAGTGGGCTGAGCATCTAAAAATCTTATAGTACAAAATCTTAGGCCAAATCTTAGGTCACTGAGTATATTATTGTTCATTTAAGTGAGGCCTGAATGTCATTTTTAGATTTTACCAGAAGAGAGTACTCAGTAGCAATTTCTATTAAAATATCATTACCTAGAGGAGACAATCCAAAACTTAAAGCATTTTAAATTATGGGTTTTTCGTTTGTTTATTTGCTTCTGTTTTTGTTTTTGTTGCTGCATAAAACACATGTTGTGTATTTTATACCTGATTCTATTCCATGAGCTGCCTGGGAAGTCACCATTACCACAGTGTGGAATTGTGACTTTTAATAGCTATATGAGCATGAAGATTCACATCCTCCATCTCTGTCTTTCTATGATATAAGCCATCAAAGTAAGACTTGGTAACGTAGAAATAAATAATCGCAAACCATTTCAATAATGCTATAATAAGGATCAGCTTCTTCCAGTAAAGCTGGCCGTGTGAGTTTTGTCACTGATTTTAGCTGAGATTTAACGACCTCTTTAAATAAATGTGTTAGCCATCAGTTGATTTTGTAAATTGTAATCCAGGGCAGAGTCATCCTCCCAAATTTTTGACAGTGCAGCTAAGGCACTTTAGGATAGCTCTGTAGTCTACAGCAGATTGAATCCTTGATTGGCAAAATTAGTCCAAAAGCCTTCCAATTGAATATAATAGCAGGTGGTCTAGTAGAGTTCGTAAAGAGTCCCTGGAGGTCAGATAGAGGGACTCTGAACTTCTATACAATGAAGAGTTCTGAAAGGAGAACAGATATATCTTGCTTAATCTAAGGTCAGCTCTCTGTATTAACAGACAGAGGAATGCAAGCATTTGCCCAGACTATTTTTACTTACTTAAGTGGGTTTCCTGATCTCTGTGTATCTTATCCCAGTACACTACAACAAACAGCCTTCTGCTCCTTCTGAATGAGGTTATAGCTTTCCTCTTGGAAGCATCCTTTCCAAGTACAAGGTCTTCATACTGAGATGAACTATAAAATATGAAGAAATTAATATATGACCATTTCATATTCCTGAAAATGCACTGATATTTGTATGTTCAGTATGAGCATCTACGCAGACCTAAACAAGAGATGTATTTTTTTAATGTCTATATCAACTGGATTTAAATAAAACAAAGACTCAGATCTTTGTCCCCTGGAGCTTTATTAAGCTCTATCTATTAAAGCTCACACATGCTATCTGTAAGATTATTTCAGATTTTAAAAATACAAAAGCTTTAACTAATAATTAACATAAGAAAGGCCTATAAGAAATGCATGTAATAAAGAAAATCCAGAGGAAAAAAAAAAAAAACAACACAGAACAACCATAGCAAAACCATTAGCTACCAAACAAACAGTGGAAGTCTTCAATAAAATGCCCAAGGCTTTTTAGGCCCTCAAGTCCCTTTCCACAATTTGTCCTTTAAATTTCCTTCAGGCATCATGACTAAGAAGGATAGATAGAAAGTAGAAAATAGCTAGTAACAGTACCAATCGACTCCTTTGGCCAAAATGAACAGTAATCTCTTTTATTTCATTTTAAATGAATGGATGTAAAAAAGATATTTGCTTGTGTTGAACAGATCGATCTTTTTACTATGTTTGGTTTGGGAAGCATTTTTCAGTTTGATTACAGTCTTTAATCTTCTTTCCAAGATATTTAAGACTTTATATCAGTCATGTCTCTTTACAAGAGACAAGGGTAATCATCAAGCCAGGAATTATCTACAGCTTGCAATGAGTAGATGAATCTGGAGTCCACCTTATAGCAAACACCAGAAACATTGTCCCTACTCAAAATAATGTAAGGTCCAAATTTTGCATCCAGAAGTTTATTTAGATTTTCTATCTCACACTGAAATCAATACAAATTATTAAGCAAGAAAACAATGTACAAAGGCTGTCCTGAAAGTAATGCCTCCTATTTTATTATTGACCCACAATGTCAGAAATAGATGGAAGCAGAGGTTGAACCTTCCTGCCAATACTGCATTAAATTCTGTTGCAGTGTGACAGATGGCAGCAAAGGTGCAGTCTGACAAAATGGTATCTGACATGGAAGTGCATATGAAGCAAAGGCGTGTTATTGAATTCCTCCATGAGGAAAAAAATGGTACCCATTAACACTCACTGTCTCTTGTTGACTGTTTATGGAGACCAAACAGTGGATGTCACCACAGTGAGCTGCTGGGTGGTGCATGTCTGCAATGGTGACACTGACGTGAAAAACAAGCCACGTTCCAGAAGGCCATGAAGATCTTTACATCGAAGCATACAGACACTTATTCATTGCTGGTGAAAATTCGTAACTAATTGTGGTGACTATGATGAAAAATAGTGTTCTGTAGCTGAGAATTTGCTCCATCAAGTAGTGATATTGTGCTCTTTATATCACTTGTAATTTCCATGGAAATAAATAGGAGGTATTAATTCCGGAGCAATCTACATGTATCTGGTTTCAAATAATTAAGATTTATCAGGAGTCAGATACAATGTTACAGTTTATAAAATTTATTAGTTGCTGATCTTATTTCATTTTACTGATTTTTTTCCTCAGTTTGGTATCATCCTGAAATAAGTTAATTACTGCTAGCCCCAGATATTGACAGTATTAATACTGGAACATTTTAGAAGTATATGAATACATGGATGGACGGATACTAGATATCTTCTTAATGGACCCCAAGTACATTGAATGTTTAGGGATTTGTTTAACCTCAGATGGTCACTACATGAATAAAGTAAATTTTGCGGAGATAATTAATCAGCTTGAGAGAAAAGTTTGCAAACAGGCACCTTCATTCATTAGCTGGCTGGAGAGAGCCAGTGAAGCATAAATTGATTACCTGGAATACATTAAGTATTCTAGATGCTGCCAACTGTGGTTCCCCCCTTCCTTTCTGCAGTACATTAAGTAGAATCATGACTTCTCTTATTTGGACTAGAAAGGCACTGAGTTTGTATTTCAAATTCATGCAAAAATCAATACATCCAAGTCTGTATATAAAACTATTATAATCTGGCTGTAGTTTGCACTGCAGGATCTGTCAGAATGAGAACCATGCTAAAGCAAAAGAACTTTAGTGTAGCAAACAATTCCTGATAAATTAAACTAAAATCCAAGAACTGTCATACATAGAGATGTCAAAATATAGGATCATACAATGGCTTGGTTTGGAAGGACTTGGTGCTAAAGGACTTAATTTAGTAGTTGGGTAGAGATAGTGATAGGAGGATGGTTGGACTAGATGATCTTATAGGTCCTTTCCAACCTTATGAACTTATGAACTTACGAACTTATGAACTTATGGAAGGGAGAAAAGAAAGTCACTGTACAGCACAGCACTGAAAAGTAGTCATGGCTGCCAACACCATGGCAGGCTGGGGAGGATGGGGAGAAGAAAGGCACTAAGCATGGGACTGAAACCTTAGATCATCCTTCTTTCCTCAGTAAATCTGCATGTTGTAGCCACGGAGTAAACTTATCATTTTACAACGTCTAAAACATTCAGTCACAGATATCACAAAAATTTTCAGTTATTTCAGAAAATGATCAGATATCACAGGTAGACATTATAGGAAATGCCTACATCTGGTTTCTCTTGGATCACAAGACAATATTTCTATTACATTTATTTTTAAGACAATATAGTGGTATTTATACCTAAAACTACATACACTTCACCAAGCTAACACTTATTTTCAACACTGAGACTGCTTCAGAAACTGAATTTTTGTTTTCATTTTACAAAATAACTGTTTTTTTTAAAAACACCATGACAGATATTACAGGGGTTCAGAGAGAAGTGGAAACTGAATCAGTATATGGCTATCCAGTATCAAAGAGAATGTAAATTCTTCCTATTGTATGAATTTTTATTATATTCTGGTCAATCCATATATTGACAGTCTGGCATTCACCCTTTTAGATTTCTTGGCCTTTTCCACCAAATTAAACATCACAAGCTTCTCCACTGGACTTCTACAGTGTTGGCTCCTTGAAAGCCATGGGAAAACATTTGAGTCCAGCCTATATGCCTCAGGCAGATGTTATTATAGTTAACCTGTCACCTTGGTGACCTCCTGCTAGTGCCCTCATTGGTGTAAGTCATTGAAGTCAGTGTCCATCCTCACTGCTGCTAATGAGGTTTGCTGCTATTCATGCAGGAATTTCTCCCTCTGGTAATAACCAGATAGTAGAACCCTTGCTAGTGTTAGGACTTATGTCCTACACTTCATGCCAAAGAAAGGCTGTCAGAAGCACAGGAATGAAAGCAACTGAGTGTGAAGTCCAACAGCGATGGAGACCCAGGTCACGAGGGAAAAACAGAACCAGCAACAGTTTCATTGCAGAAGATAGCTGAGACATCCTGGCCTTATGATTCTATATCTTTTTAAAAAAACAAAACAATTATGCTTGGACAAGAGAGTCATAGGACCAGCCTCGGATTTCAGATGTGCCCTGAGACCCTGTAGCATGGATGAATATCACCCTAACAATTTTATTTTTGGAGCAGTTTCCAGCACCTCGCTCCACTGCAGCCAATTCCATGACATCAGAAGACCCTGGTTTCTCATGTGCCAGCCTTCCCTGTATTTTTTTTTTAATCTAATGTGCCCCAAATGTCCAAATCTTAAAATGAACCCACTAAATTCCTGAAGTAACTCCGGATACGAGTGTGATTTAGGTGCTGCATTAGAGACAAAGAGAAGGGACTCCCACCCGAAGAACAACACTGTCTCCTTCACACTCCAATGAGCAACTTGAAAGAAATAACCAACAAGGAATACAGATGTTAAAAGGAGACAACTTACTCAGAGAAATTTTGAGCGTAAGGAAGTTCCCAGAAGGAGAGTCAACAAAAGGGCATCTTGTCCCAGAGCTAGGGAATTTCTAAAGGACTGAAAAATGCATGACTGATCTGCTTTGTACCACTGCTGTTGTTTATTAATTCCCTGAATAGTAAGAAGTGGCTAGAGACATTATTTCCCACATAACCACAGCGTGAAAGCACATGGGTAATGCCAGGATTCACCTTCTGTCTGTTTATACAACCGAGTGAACCAGGCATATCATCCAAAACACCTGTAATGCCAGTGAGTTGGCAAAAATACCTGAAACCTTCAATTATTTCATGAAAGGACTGATTTCACAAGATGACAGTAATAAGCATGGACACAAAGAGACACGCATATATCTGAAGATACCATGATGAGTATTTCCATGTATATATATGCATGCAAAACTAAATGCACAGCAGCCAGTGATTAAAGGAATTGGTTGATTATTTCCCATTGCAACCAGCTGTCTCCTGCCTCTGCTATGATCATTCAGTACAAATGAATGATCCTTGTGTTATGAAGAACAACATGTCATTTCAAAGTTAAATTTACCAGCTAGAATAATACTACTGTAGCTTCTGCACCTCTCATTCACCGTGTTCCTATAGGGATCCCTGGTACCCTGAGAGTGATTAATCAAATCATTCTGATCCCAGTTCCAGTCCCAGTCCCAGCATTGCATAAAATGAAGTTTCAGTTGTTGTGGCTTGTTTTTTTCTGTTTGTTTGTTGTTGGGGTTTTTTTTTGTTTTGTTTTGTTTTTTTTGAATGCCATTTTATACTACAATAAAAAAGTTTCTGAACTTCTCAATTCATTCACTTCTTTCCTGAAATAACTCAGCAGTTCCAGATTCTTCATCTCATGCTTCACGAATTAAATACAATGAAAAGATGAGAACCTTTCATTTTGGCTGAGTGATATCATTTATGCTTTTACTTATTTTCACTTCAGTCACAATTTCTTATATTTTCTCTTGTTTTGTTTTAGGCTAAAAGATATAATCTAAGATGACTGTGCTGTTCTCCCAAGCCATAGCCTGTCAGATTGCTGAATTATCAGTATCTACTCAAGCAGCACAGTAGAAACAGATCACATATGCCAATTCTCCCCCCCACTTCATAACCACTTTGCAGTCACTGGAGGAAAGTGCACAGTCCAAGCTCTCTTTTGCATGATGAGAGTTAGTTCAACTCTGTAGCTTAGCAGATGTCCTTGGGCAGCAGGTGGTCTACTGAATTACATCAAATAAACCAATAAGTTGTGTATTATTCTGGAGGCTCTTAGTCCTCTAACTTGTTAAAAGAACACACTCCCTTTTTCTTTTCTCTTTCTTTTTTAAATGAATTTTCAGTCAGGCTGTAAACCTTATTTAAAAGTAGTCTCAAAGAAAACACAGGAAACTGCTTTCCTAAAAGTATTTAGAAATCTGACATCAGTTGTTGATATCTGAAAACAAAACAAGGAATAAGAAAATGTACCGAAAATATGCTACAAGTATAGTGCACATTGACATCCCCCAAATGAAGCTGTTCTGACTGGAGCTGTTCTGACTTATATCAGCAGGAATTCCTCCCCAGATTTGTCATGTCAACACAGATGAGACAAAAGTACAACCTGTGCTGTCGAAAGCACTTAGAAACGCCCTAAAGACGATGACCTCAAAAGTCACTCCACATAACCACACAGAGTGGCCATAAATCCTTATCACTTTGTCAAGATTTTTGTTGATAATTATGTTGTAGGTTTTGAAACAAATATTGACCAATATTTTAGCCATCTAGTTATTCACAATATAGATAATAACTAGGATTCATAATATAGATAATAACTAGGATTCATATTCACTTTGATACCATCCTCAGAGAACCTCAGCCATTCCTTTGTGCAGAGGTGTTATGTTGTGTTTAATGTAGGGCAAAGGGAGGCCAACTATCTGCATTCAATCCCCATTCCCATAAGACTTTCTCTGTGAACTTAGCAAGCTTCATAACTTCGAAGAGCCTCCATTATCCTATATGAGAAACAAGGATAATCATCTTTCCCTCACTCACCAGGAAGTTGTGGAGCTTAATTTCTACCCATTTACAGAGTTGTTTTAAGGTGCTTGACTGGAAAGTAGAATGTATGCAAATGATTTCCTGTCTGTATTAGGATACCACTGATGCAGAAAAACATAATGTAATGAACTCAGATGAATATAGATCTTTTTTTTTTTTGTTATTCTGTGTATGGCATTACAGACTCCAGATTTCAATGGCTGCAAGAATTAATAGAAAAAAGGATGAATGATATGTATTTTGTTCTGCAAGGTAAGGGCTGTACATTACAGTTTACTTTAATCAATGATGGAGTCATGCTATTAAAAACGAGCTAGAAAATGATTTAGGAGAGAAAAGACATGGAGACTCAATCTTTTTTTACTCACAGTTTTATTTCCCTGTATTTTGGCTTATGGCATATAATAAACGGGGGAAAAAAGTATGCATCTCTGTCCCTTCAGACAGAATGAAGTCTACAGTCAACTATTTCAAAAATCTCTCTGCTTAGGTAGAATGGCAGCAGATTTGTATGCAGTGACAGGTTTAACAAATCACCAGAAAATTGGGTGTGACCTGCCAGGAAGAACAAATTTAAGTGTAGAAAAAGAGTCTGCAAACATGTTGTTTTCTTCTTCAATGAGTAGCTTTCCTACTGCACTCAGAGATTATGTATTTAGATGTTGGCAGAAATAATTACTTTTTTTCCTCCTTGCTTTGCACAGCCAGCACAGTAAAGAGAACGTGAATGAATCTGTTAGTACTCATGCATCATCAGTACATTTGTTTATGAAGTTTCTCGTGCTTTCAAGACAACAGAATTACACAATTAAATGCAAAACTAACACTGTGTATGAAAAGAAGTCTGACACTCGACTACAGTTTGCTTTTCCTCCACTTTGTGAAGGCTGTATAAAAAGTGCCAAGTTCTCCACTGTTATGCACAGGTCAGTGGAGAGTTTTACACATGCTTCCCACACAGGTATAAGCGACTACGCAACATTTAAGGCAGAGTTGAGTACACTGCATTACTATATAATATGTCCTCCAGTGCTGTCATTGCTTCTAACAGTGCTCAAGATACAAAGAAGCCATCTTTTATTCTCAGGTAGAATTTGCAGAGTCGGTACCCAGCGTAAAGTAGGAAGGCAGGATGAACTGTAGTATTTCAAGAGTCCGTTTCCTGGAAGAGTTCCATTTGAAGGACTTAATTCCTCTTCTTGAAAATCATTGGCAACCAAAATCCACATCAGGAGAGTTTGTTATGTGAAATAATACATGCCCGCAGCACTGAAGAGCTTCACGCTCATTGTATTTCAAGCAGTCAAAATCTGGATTATCCCAGGGAAGGGGCATGTGCCCAGTGACCTTCACTTTCCTGTGCTGAGGAGCATGTTGGCAAGAGTTTGCCATTTCTCATAGAACAAGTAGAATTTTCAGCTGGAAAAGACCCCAGGCCCTCGAGACCAAACTCTAAATGGCTTCTCATGTTGTAGACAGTTTTCAAAAAGTCTCTCATGCCCTGCATATGTTGTAACCTACAGGGAAAGGCATTGAAATAAAGGGCCTAAACTGTAGAGGCCATTCCTGCCAGAAGAGGGATTTCCCTACTATTTAAGAGGTTGTTCTGTAGTGTGATGTTAAAGTGGATATATGGTTCATAGCAGATGACTCTGCCTTGAAGTTGTGAGTCATGTGGCTGCTTTCACTTTCTACTCAGCGACAGAGGAAGGCACATCACAGCCAGTTTCTACCCTCAGATCTGCATACATGTAGCCTGGTATTTTTTTCAGACAGAAGGGAGAATTTAGCTCTCATTATTATAGCTTATATTTATGAAGAAAATTTCAGCAAATCCGAGAGAGACACACAATCAGCTTGCAGCACCATGCTGAAGGATAAAGAGCCATGCTTTCTACCCTAACTGCAGACATTTTCCTCTTTGAGAGATGATGTTAAAAACTCCTCAAACAGCCTAGAATCTGATCCTGGTTTTGAGAAATTGCCACAGGGCAGTTCAGTGCAGACTCTGTAAATAATTCACGTGCCTAACCACAGATGCTTTGGTGTCCTAGGAATTCTGGCAGATTGACAAATGTGGTACAGCTCCAAAGGAAGAGCCTTTTAGGACCAACAGTACAACCTTGCAGAGCAACAGATAGAGGCCAGCTTATACATCCTTGGTCTTCTAAAAGCACACCAGTGTTTAGGCAGCTGAATCTCATTTGGTCAGTCTTTACAATGTTTTCTTCAGGAATGAATCAGGCACTTGGTCATTACTGTGAGAGGTAGCTAGTATATTAAAAATACAGGTGTGAATCAACTGACATTTTGAAAAAGATAAGGGGATGTTGTTGAAAAAAGCACAAATTGATCCTTGGCTACTCCACTGGTTTTCTGTACAACTCCAAAAATATTGGTCAGAGTCTCCAACTTCTTACAAATAAAGCAAACATCTTTTATATGATGAGAAAGAGATGTGTTTCCTAAAATAAAATTAAAAAAAAACAGTTCATAATTAATGTAATCTCTACATCCATTGCTCCCTCTCCACATCTGCTATCTTATTCTAGATAAAACAGATGAGTTTTTTTAAAACTGGGTACAGCAGTTCTAGATAAAATGGCACTCATCATAATCGTGTATTACAAAGCAGATGGGCAGAAATTCACCAGTGAGAAAATTTAAAGCGAGGGCTTTGACTTCACGTTTTCCCCTTACAATACCTGGCACTACAAAAGATCAAAACAAGAAAAATGCACACCTTCAGAAAGGTACACCATAGGAAAAGGTGAAATACAATGTGAATTGCCATTACAGCCACAAAATACTAAGACAAGAGAACAAAGCTGAGTGTTTAACAGTGTCAGATAAGCAGGGAAGGCAAAGGAGAAAGAAAGTACTTGTTAAATTACCCTTATCCATGTGTGATCAGATTTCTACAGAAAACACGGATCTGAAGGTGGTTCAGTTACAGCACTGAAATTACAGTAAATGGGGTTACTAAAGTTCTCGTCTTTTAAAGACTAGTAGAAATGTTCAATAAAGCCCTGAAATTCTGCACTGATGAGGGTTTTATTAGTGCATGGATGGATAAATGGATGTAAAACTAGATAGGTAAATTGTACTTAGAGAAGAAGGAGGATTATTTGGTCTAATAAAAGAGAAAGAGTTTAGAACTGGGTTCAGTGCCATTATTTTAAGCTAGATTGATCTAGGCTTTGAGATCTTTCTCTATGTCAGAGAAAGTGAAAAAGGCTATAGCCCTCTAAAAATAATTGCATTTAAGATAATGTATAGTGTTGGTACCTTTCTATAGAAAAGCTTCAGACAGTAGCAAATTTCTTGACTTAAGAGTTCGTGGAACAATTATATCTGAGATTACATAAGTCTGTTCTATTTTGCTTCTATCCTAGTTTCATTATATCTTAGGTTTTAACCTAAATCATCATAAGTTTTAATGACTTTATCAGAGATCTTACTAATTTAAACCAATATCAGCAAGAGCTAAATCAGGTGCTTGGTGCTCATATGATTAAAAATAGATTTCACAGAGCTATTCAAGTATCTTACCTTTACAGCTTAGGAGGAACAGTCAACAGCTTAAATCTAGTTAGGATGGAAGGTCATTTAACTTGTTAGAAGGATGTTCTTCACACCATTTTGCATTACTGCCCACAGAAGTTGTGAGCATCTTTCTAATACCTCAATTACTACAAAAAATAAAAATAAAATAATAATAATAAAAAAAAGTAGCAAGACAAGGATAATTAAAAAGACTGGTTTTTAGATTTTGAAGTCCAGCCTTGTGAAATATGTTGTCCATAGGCTAAGATTACAAAAGCGATGCATGAGTTATTGGTCCAGGAAGCAGACTTACAGGTTAAAATACTTGACAATATCTTAAATAGCATATGGACTAGATTACTACAACCATCTCCCCTAAATTTGGTAGTTCTTCAAGGATAGAGATGATACAAATACAGAGATTTTTTTAGTGTTACAAGTATAAAAGTACCATGGCAAGCTGTAGGCAATCCAGGAGGCTCCTGGATGGTATTGAGAATAACTTCTTGAGCCAAGTAAGAGACAGCCCCACAAGGAGGAATGCAATGCTGGACCTGTTGCTCACTAATGTGAGTGACTGGGCTGTAGTGACCATGCAATAACAGAGTTCATAGTCCTGACTGATATCTGACAGGCAAAGAGTAAAATCAGGAAGCACAATTTCAGGAAAGCCAACTTCCAGCTGTTCAGAGAGTTAGTCAACAAAAACCCTGGGAAACTGTCTTCAAGGTAGGGGAGCAGAGCAGAGCTGGCTTATGTATTAGGAAGCTTTCCTTATGTCACAAGTGCTCCCATCCCTAAATGTTGGAAGTCAAGAAAGGAAAGCAAGAAACCAGTATGGCTGAACCAGGACCTGCTGGTCAAACTGGTGAGCAAGAAGCTGCAGGGGAGTGGAAGCAGGGATAGGTATTCTGGGAGAAGTACAGGGATGCTGCTAGACTATGTAGGGATAAGATCAGGTAAGCCACGTCCCAACTGAAACTGGACTTGGCAAGAGGTACTAAAAAGAACAAGAAAGGCATCAACCAGAAAAGGAAAGTCCACAAGGGTGTACTCCTCCTAGTAAGTAACATATAGGCTGGTAGAAACAGACAAGGAGAAGGCTGAGGTACTCAACGTTTTTGCTTTAGTCTTCACTGCCAACTGCTCTTTACAAGGCTCTTGACCAAATGGGCTGGAAGGTGGGGACTAGGGGAGCAATGCCTTTCCCACTGTAAGCAACAGTCAGGTTAACAACCACCTGAGGATTCTTAATATCTGTAAGTTTGTGGGTACTGATGAGATGCATCTCAGAGTCCTGAAGGAGTTGACTGATTTAGTTGGCTGATTTAGTTGATCAAGCTTGATGATATTTGAAAATTCATGACAGTCAAGTGACTGGAAAAAAAGAGAGTGTCACACTCATTTATAAGAAAGGAAGAAGGGACGACCCAGGGAACTATCGACCTGTCAGCCTCACCCTTGTGCCATGGAAGATCATGGAGCAGATCCTCATGGAAACTATACTAAGACACATGGAAGAGAAGGAGATGATATGGGTTAATCAGCATGGCTTCACCAACACCAGGTCCTGCCTGAATAATCCAGTAATGTTTTACAGTTGTGTAACTGCATCAGTGGAGAAGGGAAGAGGTGCTAATGTCATCAGTCTGGACTTAAGTAAGGCCTTTGACACAGTTCCCCACAACATCCTTATCTCCAAATTTGAAAGATATGAATTTGGATGGTGATGGACAGAGTTTGTTGGACAGAGAACTGGTTGCAAGACCATTCCCAGAGAGTGGAGTTCAATGGCTTAATGTCCAGATAGAGAACAGTGACAAGACGTGTCTTTCAGGTGTCATTTCTGTAACTAGTGCTCTTTATCATCTTCCTCAATTGACAGTGGAATCAAGTGTACTCCCAGCAAGTTTGTGGATGATAATAAGCTGTGTTATGTGGTTGACACACCAGAGGGACAGAATGCCATTCAGAGAGACATAGACAAGCTAAGCACTGGGCACATTAGAACTTCATGGGGTCAGCAAATAACAAGGTTTGCACCTGTGTCATCGTAAACCCTACTATCAGTACAAGCTGAAAGATGTAAGATGGAGCACATCCCTGACAAAAAGGACTTGGGGTACTATTGGATGGCAAGCTGGGCCATGTGGTAGCAATGTGTCCTCACAGCCCGGAAAGCCAGCCATATCCTGGGCTGCACCAAAAGAAGATTGGCCAACAGGGTGAGAGAGGTGATCCTGCTCCTCTGCTCTGTGCTGTGAGGTCTCAGCTGGGGTACTGCATCCAGATGTGGAGTCCTCAGTACATGAGAGACATGGACCTGTTGGAGCACATCCAGGGAGACCTGAGAGCAGCCTTTCAGTATCTAAAGGCTGTAGGGAGGAAGAGGGCAGACTCTTCAGCAGAGTGTGCTGTAATAGGCCAATGAGAAATGGATTCAAACTAAAAGAGGGGAGGTATAGATGGGATATAAGGAAATGGTTTTTACAATAGGAGTAGTGAAGCACTGAAGCAAGTTGCTTGAGAGGTGGTTAATGACCTGTAATTGGAGACATTCCAGGACAGGATGGACAGAGCTGTGAGCAGCCTGATCTAGCTGTAGCTGTCCCTGTTCATGGCAGGGGAATTGGACAAGATGACTCTTTAGGATCCCTTTCAACTCAAACGATTCTATGATTCTGTGTTCAAAGAAAACGAATTGGTTTCAAGAGGCCAGTATCTGAGCAGAGAAATCACAATGTTCAATTAAACAAGGAATTAATATCTCTAACTTGGAGAGATGTTGGATTTACTTGTCCCTTTTCACACTCACTGCTGAACTACTAATTTTAACATTCACCCAAAGGAAGTAGAGCAGCTCTTTTTTCTGCCCATCTGAAGTGCCCATCTGTTTCTGTAACTTTGACACACTTTTCACGTCTGCATTTTATGAATAGAAATCTAAGAAGTACACAGCATACTCAAATATAAGACAAAGTCCTACCTGTGTCATCAGCTGACAGCACTATTTTTGCAAATTCTGCAGAACTTGGGCACAAAGAGTTGTTAGCTGAGACCTAATGCTGCTTAAATCCAAAGCTGATAGCTGACTAGCAGCAAATTTCCTAATTTGTACCCAGCACTGTATCATAAGGTGAGGAGATAACAGCCTACCTATGGCAGACTGTAAATCTGTGACTATTTGAAATCTCTCTCTCCTCTCTGAAGGCTAAATCACCCCAGGAAATACTGCCCTAAACATCAAGCCACAAAAACAAGTTTTCAAAGGCATTTAAGTGACTTCAGTTCAGCTTTCTGCCATACTTAAACAAATGCTTGTGACATAACTAGAGCAATTTAATAAGCTACTAAGCCTTCATATTCATTGCCCCCCTTACTGTTGTGATCCTGTCAGTGAGAATGGACTGAGAGTGCTCCTGCTCCATTTCAAAGCAAAAATAGTAATGCTTAAGCCATGGACACATGTACAGTTTTCAAATGTTAATCCAGGCTCACTTTCTCGCATTTGTTCTTAACAAATTTACAGCCCATTTGCAACAGAATAATTATTAGATTCTTTTTTTTTTTTTTACCAATCCTGTTTCAGAGTAGCAACAATGGCTTTATTCTGCATATGCAGTATCTGGTACAACATGGCTCTAGCTCACATGAAAGTTGCCTCCACATTGTTATCATTTTCAGTCTCCAAACCCCATGATAAGTCAGTAAGTTTCAAGTGCAACTTCCAGAAGAACATTTTGCCACCAGAAAATTTCTGTAGCCTTCATGGACCCAAAATTCAGAAATACAACACTAACAGACAGCCACAGCAGAAGTTCACAGCAACAGCCCAGCTTTAAGCAGCCTGTAGCATAATTTCTAAATACAGTCTGAGCGTGACCTCAGCATTAGATCCTCAGTAAGAGGGGAGAACATATGTAAAATTTCAGTGTGGTTATAGAATCATAGAATGGCTTAGGTTGGAAGGGACCTTAAAGATCATCTAGTTCCAACTCCATTGCCATGGGCTGGGTGCCCCGCATCAGCTCAGTTCTGCCCAGAATCCCACCCAACCTAGTCTTGAGCACCTTTAGGTATGGGGCATCCACAGCTTCTCCGGGCAGCCTGTGCCATCTTCTGAGTAAATAATTTCCACCTAACATCTAACCTCGATTTAAGGTCTTCCCCCTTATTCTATCACAATCTGAAACTCTGAAAAATCATTCTCTGTTCTGTTAGTAAGTTTCCTTCAAGATCTGTAAGACTGCAATGAATTCTTCCTGGAGTCTTCTCCAAGCTAAACAAGCTCAACTCCCTAAACCTTTCTTCATAGGAGAAGTACTCCAGCTCACTGTTCATCTTCGTGGCCCTCCTCTGGACCCACTCCAATAGCTCTGTGTCCTTCTTATGTTCAACTGTATTTGAAAACAGCTTGAAATATGTAGAGAAGGAGAAGCTAGTGATATCCACATGCACTAAACAGAATCAAAAATTAGAACAAAGCTGGATATTATCTGAATACTATTCATGCTGATGAAAGATTACTGTATGTATGCAATCCAATGTCAGCAACTCTAACACTGCAGAAAAGAAGTTGGACAAAGCCTTAGAAATCCCTAGCTAAAGCTGTAATGTAAGACAAAAGCTAAACGTAAGACAAATGAATTCAGATTCAACTGCCCATGTGACAACTCAGTGAAGAATATCAGTGAAGCTATCTTTTAATATGATGGTGCAAAATAATTATTCAACACACACCATGCTGACCCAGTGGTCTTCTGCCCTGGGAAACAGGAATAGGGATTTTGTTATTCCTGCAACACTGTGCTCTTCTGCACATAAGTCATGGTGTGCATTCTCTATGCAGCACTTTTTTCCCTTATGTAATGCTTTAGATGTTGATGTAATATAATTTCTTGTAGCAATGTATTTACATATTAATTCATTCTTCAGTCCCTGCTTTTTGGAGCCAGTTTCCATACATTCACAAAAGTCATGATGACACTTCAGCCTTGTATGACTTCCTTGGCTCATCTTCTGTGACTAATTTAACTTTGGATTTTGTACAAGTGACAATGCAGGTTTGGCCCATGAAATGACTTGCACCAACATCCCTCTTGTCCAGTGTAATACTCTAAGGCAAGCCATGAAAAAATGTTTTCCCACCTTTCCTCTTTCTACTTCTTGAGGCCAGAAGGAGTTAGCAACGCCTCTCAAAGAATAGGTAGTGCCAAGGTGACACCAGTAAAGGAGAGAAATCTGTTTTGGTCTGCAAAACAGAAAGTGTGGCCAAATCTACTGCACACACAGACAGCCAGTGCTAGTTCTTAGAGCAGTAGCCAGGGATTTAAGTACTATAGAAACGAGGGTACTTAAATCCTTGATATTTCATAGCCTTAATATGGAAACCCTCATAAGTCTCCTAGGATGACCTCCAACCATCAGATCTAATGCAGCTCTATAGAACATCAGAGCAGTCCAAGTGTGAGCCTGATCCCAGTGGAGCCCGTTCTGGGCAACCCAGGAACTGGAACAAGGCTTTACATCATAATGATCAAAATACCTTTCACCAATAAGGTGGCGAAAGTCTAAGTTGGTCACCATAGACTCCCTGTTTACTAAATGCACCCAGAATGATTGGTATCAACATTTGTCTGTGCAAAACATTGTGGAACATTTTTAAATATCAAACAAATGTTTAAACATCACCATCTGGTTGTAGATATATCAATACAAATAACCAAACATGATACTGCTAAGTGTGTTAATCAGTGCCTGATGGTCTATTCCTATGTCAGTTCCCTGCTTCCCTACTGTTTGGTTGTTCCTCTGTCTTTTAGACCTAGGTTCCTCCACTCAGAGGCTGCTTCCATATGTGTATATGACTACATACACAAACAAACACACTTACATATCTAATTAGTACTAGACACAGTAGGATTTCTGTTCTGGCCAAGACCTTTGATTCACCCATATTATCAATTATGAATAATACAAATAATGGAAATCCACAAACAGAAAAAAATGGGATGACGGTTGCCCAGTTGCAGTATGCTCCCAAATCTAATTAGACTCCCAGTAGCTATGCTGCACACTTCATCCATCAGAGTTGCTGCCTCTGACTGCAATTACAGTGAGGCTGGGTGTGCAAAGTTGTATGAATACGCAAAACTATTCTGTCTTGCTGCAGTCCCGTTGGTTGACTCAGTTATACTTTGCTGAACACACTAATCCTAGAAGTCACCATCCCTTAAAGATAAGGGAAAAAAAAAAACAACACCACAAACATTATTTCAGAGTGCCAAGAATCAAGCAACTTGAATTAAAATACGTCTTTCAGTACTTTTATTACCCATCTTTTCTAACATGACACTTTTTTTTTTATACAGTAGAGGGTCCAGATTTCAAAGAATGGGTTTCTCATTATCTTATTCTAACCTGAGGAAGAAAGAAAGGTAAATTAGAAATCAGATGGAGAGATGCATTTTTCTCAGTATCCTCAATTGCTCTTTTCTGTTATGTTTCTTGTCCTTCCAATCCTATGTCAGCTGACACTCCTATTTGGGCAGAAAAGTTGCGTACATAAGGATTAAAACTGCAAAATGAATCTCTCCCTAATTTTCTCTATTATTACCTATTTGTGACAGAGATTACAAGAGACATCTTTCTCACATTCTTCTGACAACCACAAACTCTATGGGTAATTTTTTCTCCCTTACTCCATGACTTCTCGAAACGTCTTACGTGTGAATCATAGGAGAAATGATAGCCTGCAATACTTTGATAATTGTGGAATATTTCTATGCAGTGTATGTCGGAAATAGATATAAAGCCATAGTCTGAACCATAAATACTAGTAACAGAAGTATTTTATCTGCAACCAAGTGAATTTACCAGCAGTAACAGAAATAAAATATATCCACACCACCCCGGTATTCTCCTACTGCTGAAGAATTTCATGGAAGAACAAAAGGGATTTCTGTGGTTTACTGTTATTACATTTGAACTTGGCTTTGAATAGGAATAAAATTTCCAAACAAATTTAACTGTCAGAATCATGATTTAAATATCCTATTAGGCAACTCAGGCAGCTAATTTTCCAGCCTTCCTATATGTCAATGTCAAGAGACATGTGCCTTCTCTATCTCAGGCTATAACTATCTTGGACATGTATATTAGAATTTCATTTTAATGTGATTTAGATATCAGAGTTCTGAACACACAGTAAATACTGAGTTCTTGAAAAAACTTCATTGAAAATTCCTTTGAAAAAGATTTCTTCAAGAGTCTAAAAGCACATAGATTTCACTCTGGGAGCAAAACTGGTTAGATGCTACAGTGTAGTTGAGGTGTTTCCTTTTTGAGACAATGCCTACATTTAAGATCAAATATTTCTGATACTCTAACTTCAACACCAAATACAGAAGAGCATTTTCTGCAATATAATTTTCAAGACAAGTAAAATATTTTTTTTATCTTACTTTACAGCTCACTCTTCATTGCTTGAAGATTCATCATGGAGAAGTATTCTTCTACCTTAAGCATGGATATTCTACGTATACATTTCACTACTAACTGACAGCACTGCTTAATGTAATGGATGGTAGACATTCCCTGGCAGCCAGCCTGTTTCCTATGAACCTCAAATTCAGACATAAAACAGAAGTGGTACAACTCCACCTCAGTAAAAACAAATGACAAAGAAGCAATGCAAAGAGAATCTCAGAGTTATCTGCCGTCAGGGCCATGTAATAGAGACAAAAACAAGAGAACACAGACTAAGTAACCTGGTCTGACACAAAGTCTGATGTACGTTAAGGTAACCCTGAATCCTGTGCATGCACTCCATAGCAAGGAATGGAAATCCATTACCTCAGAATGCAAATGTCAGCCCTGCAGGTGACAATGACAATACTCTATGCTTCTCTTTTACTCATCAAAGCATTTTATATATGTTAAGATATTTCCTCAACAAATAATACTTGCATATTGGAGCCTCACATTACTGCTACTTCAAAGCAAAGGACTTTGAAGCATGTTCTTGGCTCTCACTGGGAGAAATCACTCATGTACCAAGGACGCAAGGTGCAGTTGCAGCAGGTGTCTGCACTGCATTATATATATTCAAATGAATTCAACACCCGCTGAATTACCTTGAATATTAAATGAATAAAGTTGTCAGATTTATTTGCCTTAGCTTTCCCCTGCAGACGATCTAGGGCATTTTCTATGTCCCCTTTCACAGAAGGGTAAGTTGGATACAAGCAGTTTAGCACCTTCTTTGTACTTCAAGGGTGAAGAACGAAAGCACCACGATCTCCTTGTTTGAAGAAGTTTAAACACATTCATTCCTTCTCTACATTTCACTCAGTTAAGAAGTACTACCTTCCTTGAAGTCATTCTGAAGAACACATAGGAACATAATGGAAAGAAGTCTTGAACTTCTCTTGGAATTTTATTTCCAACACTACTTCCGCAAAAGATCCATATCACCTTCAGTGCAGAACATTGTCAAACAAGCACAGCTTGGCTAATCACAGAACATTCAGCTCTAGAGAGAACCAATTAGTGCTACTGAAATTCAGAATAATTGTGTTGAGGTTTATATGAATGTATACAGTGGGTAAAGTTTTTCTTGCTTTCAGATGCTTACTTTTGACATGCTTTAGTACAATTATGACTCTGGAAACTCTTAATCCATCAGAAAAACACAAGAAAGAAAGTTGTTAACTTTTCTCCTCTAACAAACAACATCAGAAGAATAAGGTCTTGAGAACATAGAAAAAGAAGTCCTATGCAAAAGAGCTTTTCTTCTTCTTGAGGTCAGCAAATGGATTTTTAATCCTAACTGACTCCTCTTTGCAAGGAAATGCATTTTACATGCTAAAATTTTATTTATAAATGCTAGAAGCAAAATGACAATGACACAGAGAATGGGGTTCATCTAGCTTAGGTTTCATAAAGATTTGGTGATCCCTTTCACATATTTTCTGTATATTCTTCTACAGCCAGCAAAAGTACAAGCAATGCCAGAAAGCAGATCATCTGATCACTGCCAAATGCCTACTTACCTTCCACACTTACAAGGTCCCTGCCTCTCCCTAGTGACATTATGAATAAATTAGAGAACCAACTCAGACGTAACTCCTCTCTCTCTATATGTATGTACACATTTATATATAACTGTGGTCAGATAAATGCAAATTACTGAAATCGCAGATGCATTTGGGAACACCATAGGAACCTCAAAAGAGAAGTCTACAAAGGAAGCCCTTCTGCAGCCCTTTTGATAATCGCCATTACTGAGGAGACAGATTTCTAAATGATATATACAAAGCCATGTTTTTTGAACCCAGTTACACTGGGTTTCCAGACAGCAGCAGCATCTGAGGATCAGAGTCCTATGCATTTTGCATGAGCACTAGTAGGGAAAAAATAAATGTTATTTTTGGAAAAAAAAATAAAAACATTAAGTTTTCTTTCAAGTTAAATTTTTTGTAGTGTCAGCAGGAACTTGTGATTGCTAAATCCTGGCAGTGGAGAATCCCTTGAGGATTTTGGAATATAACATTCTTTGCCAAGTTATACAAATGACCTTTAATTCCTCAAGAAAACACCTATGGGTATCACTTTAATGTTTGTCTTACCACCATAATTACATTACAGTTCTAATTATGACACTACAGGTGTCCTGTTGCACGCACAAAAAATATGCATCAGTGCAAGCATATCCAACTGCTCCCTATATAACATTATTATGTTACACTTTCAGCTTATAAACTAAAAGAGAAATTGAGGACCTGACTTTCAGCTGAATGGAAAAATAGACCAAATGTCATTCATTTTTAAATGAAGGAGAAAAATGCACAAAATTTATGGAAACTGTATTTGATTAATGTATTCTGAGAAATTCATTGCTGATGTAGGTCAGGCAGGATGGTCTATGGATTCTGAGGAAGAGATTTGAATACACTATTAAATACAAATCAGATAACTTAAAAAATCAATTTTGTTCAAGGGAAAAAGTTCTCTCAAGCCAAAGGAGACTCAACTAATTATATCAAGAAAGTGCATGTAATGTAGCGTGTATGTACTACTATAGATTTTTTGTCTGTTCACAGAAACAGTCAGGTAGAAAACCATGGGAGATGGGCACAGGCTATCTCAAAAGGTGAATTTTATGGCCTTCTGCAGATATAAAACTCTGACCTAAACTGGAGTTTGATCAATTTCCGTATTGGCATCATTCTCCAAAGAATATGAGATCAACTATAACTTACAAGCAGATACAAAACAGAAAGCTATCCCATGTCTGATGAAATACAAACAGCTGTAAAGTGAAATTTGATCCTAGATATGAAATATGAATGTATTCAATCCTTAATATCAGATACATTAATTTAAGATTCAACGCTTCCTATTTTCTCAAACTTGTCCTAGGCTCAGCTGGGATACAGTTGATTTTCCTCGTAGCGTCTCATATGATGCTGTTTTTAAACCAGCTGCTTCCTGGGTGAAACCACAATAATGTGGCACTCCGAATTAAAGCATACTGCTTGCTTGGGTTCAGCTGAACACGTTCCTTACCCATATCTAATATTATAAGGGACAAGAGGAGTATTCACCCCAGAATACTTTTACTGCTCTTTAGATACCAATGAAATGAAGTAAAAGGAACATATTAGTAACTACATACCACTACCAAGATCTCATTGACACAAATTATCAATGTAGAACTCATTAAGGAAGTCACCTATGCCTTTGTGTTATGAAAGATTCAATGTGATGTCTGCAGATGGCAATCTAATGGGTGCAACAGAGATCCTGAAATTTGTGCATTCATTGCTTGTAAATTACAGATGGTTCTATGACTTAAAACTTCTCTTTGGCTGTCAGTGTTCAGCTGCATTCCTTAGAATTCCTTAGAAAATAACTGTGTTTTTGTGTTTTTTTTTAAATGACAAGGAACCTCTTATACCTCTTGTTCCCCAAAAAATAAAAAATAAAAATAAAAGAGAGAGAGAGAGATACCAGTCATAAAAGACTAAAATTCAGTTATGAATCTGGAGCACAAACAATGTCTTGATCTTCCCTTTAAGGTCTACTCTGCAAAATATGGGTCTGTAATAGTCCATGATAGGATATATCATTTACTAGGCTTTGGAAATCTAAAGAGGAAGAGTCCTAAATTACTATTAATTTAATTAAGTGAAAAATAATGTGGGTTAAAACTCTTTATCTCTCACTTGTTGATACAAAACAGAACTTTCAGTGAGCATTCTTTAGTATGTAGTCTAGATAGCAGACATATTGATCCACCAGAGACTACTTGCTATTGCTATGTAACAATATTTTCAATACTTTTATTTTCTTCTTAGAATTCAGCCCTATATATAAGAGAATATACCCCTAAAGACTAGACAACATCTGTTATATATAGGGATGAATCAGAAGATGGATATAAAGAAAGAGAGATCTAAAATCCCTTGACAAAGTGGCTATTTCAATCCTTTAAGAAGCCTGTTGAAAGTTAATCTTAAATGTGATTTCAGAAGCCAAAACTTTCTACACAATTTATTTTCTTCACGAAATAAAAATGGTGGGTTTTTTTGGTTTTTTTTAAACAGAGCTGCCATGTGGATCCCCACAGCAGTGTAGCTATTTTCTTTCAAGTTATGGTTGCTTCTTAACATTGCAGTTAAGTTTGAATAATGCTGCCAAAGTAAATCATACACTTTACACAATTAGTGCAATGAACATAGAAGGGAAATAAAGTATGATGTAAGCTTTGTTAAACTTAAAATACACTTTACGATTACTTGAATAGATATGTTCAGCTCCTGAAAAAGTTACTATATTAATGTTAAGCTTTCCAAAGGGAAGTAGTCCTCTCTCAGAGCTGAAGGCTTTTATCTCACCTTTTTTTGTCTCTTTGCTATTACTACATCAACACCAAAGCATCACTAGCAGAGAGAGAACAACTTTCTTTTCCCATCTCTGCCATTAATCTATTCCATGTTCTTGGTCTTTATACACCAGTTCAATGCTTCTGTTTCTAGATTGATTGCTTACAAGTTTCTCCTTTTTGGAAGTAATTCTATGTACGTCATAATAGCTAATAATAAATACTGCAATACACATAACTAAATTATGTTCCATGTAGGAAATTATCATTACAGTAAGAAACTCTTAATACTTTAAGAAAATTAACATTTTGTGGTTACAAACTGACCTAGATTTATGATTCTCCTTGTTTCATAGAGTTTCTTTAATATTTTAGGAGAGTATTTCTTTCAAAGGACAGATCAGTGTTCTTTTTCTCTTTCTTTGTGTATTTGGAAGCAGTTTGGAACATGCACAGAGCTTAGTCAGTATTGTCCTTAGGTAGAATCAGAGTTACAATTATTTCCATGGGACTGAGTCAATTTACCTCAGATGAGGAGAGAGCTTTTGTTTTCCTCTACCTTTTAGAGAATGATCTATTTTAAGCATCCCCAGTGATAGAGAAGGAAGACTCACCCTTTATGGATTCATATCTGTGAAGCTCATTACTCTTCAGAGCAAACCAAGAGAGGAGGTCATATCTCGTACACTTAGCAGCACAGTACCAAAGGGTGAGGTGGGTTTGAGCACGATGCAGTTGCCTGTGTTCTGGGAAAAATAGGTAACATTGACTGCTTTCTTTCTCCAGAACCCAAGGACAACTGAGACTGAAATGGTTCCAGATGATTAAAGAAGAGTAAAGCAACATATAAGCTAATTTAGATTGCACTGTCCAGAGCAGGAAACACATTGCTATGTACTATAATTTATCTTGCATTAATCTCTCCAATGAGGATATAATATGGCCTACAGTTCATGATTCCCTGTTTCACGGAATGGCTTAGGTTGGAAGGGCCCTTAAAGACCACGTAGCTCTACCCACCTGCCACAGGCAGGGTTGCAAACCACTAGATCAGGGTGCCCAGGGCTCCATCCAACCTGGGCTTGGACACCTCCACGGTTGGAGTATCCACAGCTTCTCTGAGCAATATGTTCCACTGCCTCACCACTCTCTGAGAAAGGAATTTCTTCCTAACATCTAATCTAAATTTCTCTTCTTCTAATTTAAGGACATTCGCACCTGCCCTATCACGATCAGTCTGTGTAAAAAGTTTGTCCCTCTCCTGCATGCAAGCTCTCTTCAACTCCCAGACCTCAGTGAGATCTCCCTGGAGCCTTCTCTTCTTCATGTTAAGTAAGTCCAGCTCCCTCGACCTCTCTTCCATCCCTCTGATCATCTTCATGGCTCTCCTGTGGATCTTTCTTTTGCTGGGGACTCAGGTCTGGATGCAGTACTCCAGATGAGTCCTCACAAGGGCAGAGTAAAAGGCAACAACCACTTCTGACACCCCTCTGTTGATGCAGCTCAGGATGCTGTTGGCCTTCTGGGCTGCAAGTGCATGCTTCTTGCTTGTGTCTACCTTTATCTCCACCAGGACACCCAAGCCCTTCTCTGCAGGGCTGCTGCCAATAAATCCCTCTCCCAATCTTTACAAATATCTGTGATTGCCCAATGCAAGTGCAGCACTTGGCACTTGGTTTGTTGAACCTCATTCTGTCCATGCAGACCCATTTTTCAAGCTTTTCTACATTCCTTTGAATAGCGTCCCTTCCTTCTATTGTGTCAAATGTGCCACTCAGCTTGGCATCATCAGCCAACTTTCTGAGGGCATATTCAGTCCCACTGTCTGTGTCATTGACAAAGATGTTGAAGAGCACTGATCCCAAGATGCACCTTCTGGGGGATAGTACTGCTTGTGACCAGCCTTCACTTGGACATAGAGCAATTGTCTACAACCACAACCCACATTCAACCAACTTTTTCCCTGTTAAATAGTCCAGCCTTTAAATCCATATTTCTCTGATTTGGAGATAAGGATGTCATGTGGGAACTTGCTGGAGGCCTTGCACAAGCCCAGGTAGACAACATCAGTTTTCCTTCCTTTGTCCACCAATGCTGTTGCCCCATTGAAGAAGACCATTAGTTGGTCAGGCACAACCTGCCCCTGATGAAGCCATGCTGGCTGTCTCATATCACATCCTCATTTTGGATAGAAGGTATTACTCTTCTACGTGGCTTCTCCTCCATCTACACTGCAATCAGTCTAGAGTCTTTTCAGCTGAAACCAGAACAAGATTCTAATCGAATCTTATCTTTTCTGAAATTCCTACTGCTCTGTAAATGTATATTGCACTAGGTTAGGTGCACGTTCAGAAGTTAGGGAGAATGAATCACACTTAAGCAGTCATAAAAATGCAATAGAAAATCAGAATAAAAAACGACAAATAAATGATGTATCATGGTAGTTTAAGGATCTCTTTTCCCAAGAGAGAGTTTTCCTCCCTGAGGAATGTTAGAGCAAGAAAGAAGGGAATGAAGAACCAGTTCAGTTCAGGTTAATACACAATTTTTCATACCAGAAGGTAAATCGATAAATGGTTGCCTAGATCAATTTTCTGTCATGTCTATGCAACATATTGAGGAAATGTAGCAAGAGAAACACTTGAAGATGTGGCAGGTAGGAGCAGAACTAGCATTTTGATTATTATATTTGTAGAGTTTTGAATTAATAAATTTTGGGGTGCGGGGAGATTTTTTCACTTGAGGCAGCTTTGTATTCATCACACATACACACAACTGCATTGGTTGTTTATGTTCACTGATTAACTGTAAAAAATGTTTTACCATTTAAGTGTGAAGGTCTCCGGTAAAATTATAGAAACATATTTATGGGAGACACAATATGAACAGCAGTTGTTTACTAAGGTCATTGGTATAAAATGTCTGATTGGTGCAAAGACTGTGTATCTTTACACTGCTGACCATAAAATACACCATGGGGCACCTTGCCAGATGCCTCTCCTAAACAGTGTTGAGGTTGATGCTCAAGCAGAATATATGCTGCAGCCTCTTCCTATGCTGAACGTTTATCAAAATGAGATTAATAGAGCAGCATCCTGCCTATGCTGGATTCTCCATGTGCTGGCTGTCATCATTACAAGTGGGAGGTTTTGACTGCTTTGTGTAACTGCAGTAGTGCAAAACAAATTTAATGCCAGCCTACTGGCAAGTGTGCCAGTGTGATGAACTCCCAGGTGGTAATAAGAGCACCTTCTATATTAGCTCAAGAGCAAAGCATGTAGTTGAGAGCAGCTGGGTCAGAGTTACTGCCTGCTGCTGCTGCCCACCTATCTCTGTCAGAAGGAAGAGGCTGAACCCAAGAACACACATCAGTGGGTTCATGTTGGGTTTGTCTTTTATCCTTCTAGCTCTCCGTACACAGTTATGATTTGGGGTGCTGATTATGGATGCATTTTGAAAATAGCAGGTGTGCATTTATAAATACCTTTTAATTGCTTTCTAAAACAAATTGTAACAAAGCTGAAAATGCATCTGGATTTTATCTGTGCACTATGTAAAGCAGCTGCTTTGAACTGCTGCTAAATTCATATGAAACAACCCTACAGTCTGAAATAAAAGCAAACACTCCTGGGTCTTGTTTCCCCCAGAGCTGAATAACAGGGAGAGTCCATATGACTGTAGTGCAGGCAAGTTGTTGAAAGTAAGAACTCCTGGAAAAAAAAATTCCAACCTGCACTTTGATGCCAAATTTTGCGAGTATTCTGTTTACTGATTGGGATGTTCAAGTGAAATCAGACCAGTGGGCCATGACCAAAGATAAAAATAAAATAATTGCAAGACTGAGTAGAGCTGCAGCTCTATTCTCACCAGGAAAAAAGAAAAAGAAAAAAAAAAAAGGAAAGGAGAGAAGGGAGGGGAGGGGAGGGGAGGGGAGGAGAGGAGAGGAGAGGAGAGGAGAGGAGAGGAGAGGAGAGGAGAGGAGAGGAGAGGAGAGGAGAGGACTAAAAGGTATGGCTACTTTTTCAATTTCACAAGGATTTTAAGAAACACTTCTCTCCTTCTAACACAGCTTGAGACTGAAAAAAAGGAACTATTTATAAAACTGTCCCACAGCAGATTGAACTCAGCACAGATACAGAGCATAACACTAACTTTCCTGGCCTGTCACCAAAGAGAATGAGTTTATTACAGCCCACAGAGAGAGATTTGACAGACAGCTGGCCATCCAAGCACTCTATTATTAAAGCCTATATTCAGCAGGATGCATTGTTTGAAAGTCGTGTTTGCAAAAGCAGTCTCCTACAACTAGCATCTGCATTAACTATTAGCTTTATGAAGTGCAAACTGCTTTGCAATGCTATTGACACAAAGCAAGCTTAGCCTTGTGCCTACTTGAAGGAAAAAAGGAAGGAAAAAAATATCTCCCAAGGTTACTTAATTTTTTTGCAAACATATGCTGTGAAAGCCCCCATGGCAGTTCAAAGGAACTCACAGAGCTCTAGGTAGAGATATGCTGCGACCTTCTCTCTTGAAAAAAAAAAAAAAAAAAAACGCTGAAGCCTTTTTGACTTTCATCGGGAGAGAGAATGGAGAAGGAGTAAGCTGAGGTACAGGTAAATCTTGTTTTGTCTGTACTGTCATGAAGGTAGGACCAAAGAAGGCTTTAATAGCCTGATAGCTGTAGCCTTTAATAGCCTCATAGGTACCAGGTCTTGTAGTAGTAAATTTGTGTGCATAGGTAGCAGGTTAATACAGTTTTATTACCAAAGCTTTGGCAGTCTACTCAGCAATCTGACAGTCAGCCTAATCTCCAAATGTCCTGAAGTTGTCAAAGGAAGGAGAGCACAATTATGGGAGGGGGAAAATATTGAAAGTAAGGTTAGGCCCCAGACACAGAACTTAAATATTTCTGCCAGCTTACTCAAGCTCCTGGCCATTCAGTTTCAATTATTCAGACTCTCCTGAGCACGTTGTCAAAGTTGAAGATATTTGGCACCCTCCAAGTGGATTTTTTGGGGAAATATTTTGGACTTCGTTTATTTTACCTCAACAGATAACTAGGAGACAGAACCTGTACCTAAACTGTAGGACTCACAATTTCTTGACAGCCTCAGAGAAGGTACCACCCACAGTCATGTCTTCACTAAAGCTTGAGAATTTCCTCCTCCATCTTCCATCTTGCCTTGGCAAGAAACCTGTGCAGGTTAGACACATCCCAGGGCACCTCCAGAATCTAATCCATTTCATTTATTCTAGAAAATCTGAGATGAATCACACTCCTCTGTTACTTTTGAGTATAGATGACTCACTGGACAGCTAAAGTCAGATAAAATAAATTCTATGTGAAATAATCTACAAGATCAGATTTTATTTTTTTCAGTTGCATTGTACTGTATGATTTTGAAGAGGTTGTTTTGTTTTGTTTTAAAAGCTAGAAGAAAAAACACAAGAGCTCACCCAAATAAGCTCAAGTCCCTAAACATAACAAAGCTGTGAATTTTTACAGTAATTTATTTTCTGCTGTGGTAGGAATATGTTGAATTCTGCTATTAAGTATTATAATTGGTAAGGGAAAAAAAAAAAGAGCAGAAAAAGGTCTTTGGCTGCTGTGTTAGCATTCACCTCCAAGAATAATTTTGATCTTGCAATTGTAATAGCAAATCTAGAGTACAGAATTTATATAAGACATTTTTGGCCGCTTTATGAGAGAAAAATCTTGGCACTCTCATAAACATCAATGTATGCGTCTTAAAAGTAATGTTCATAATTTACATAAACTAAACACGATAAATTGGAAATTTCAACTCTCAGGAAAAAAGAGTGTCTAAAAGGCAATTTCAGATTGAATTAAGTGCCAGAAGAATTGAAGCCTACAATATATTCCCCCTTTCCTCAATGTGATAATACCCTGCAACCATGCACATTCAGACTTACACCCATCAGTGCATGTGTACTCAGTCACCTCCTCCTGTCTGATCCCAGAGAATTTTGTGCCGATGTATTATTCTTTCTGCTGTCTAACCATCTTCTACCTAGTAGTTTAGAAGCTGGTCTCCTCACCCTTCCTGAACTCCATTTTGATTTCAGTGCTGTAAATTGTCAGGCAGACCCATAACAAAAGGTCACAGTGTCTAGTGGTTGCAACATAACCCAGCCACAATCAAACTGCTCCCAGCAGTATCTCCCTGCTGGTAAGCTCTCAATTATATTGCTCTAATGCAATCTGGTTCCTGGGTCTTCTTTCAAGCCAGCTCTCAGTTCAGCGATGTACTATTTTTCTTCCATGGGGTTGCCAAATTTGGGGTACATAATAAATAAATTTTTGTTTTAATGTGAAAATCCTGTGACTAAGTAAAAAGAAGTACCTTAATGGTTATAATTCCCTTTTGTCTTGTACCTTTCTCTCAGCATTTACAGCCAGATAAAATCTCACCAAATTGGATCAAAAAGATGATTAAATAAAACGTCAATATTTCACACCCACCTTGAATTCTCTTAGAAACACTGTAAATTATCAAATAATTCAGTAGTGGATAATTGAATCCAGGCAATCAAAGCTTCACTGTTCAGATTTCTCAGGTGCTCTATCTAGTTTCTACTCTGCAAAGGAGAATTAGAGGAATTCACATAAGGAATTCAATAATTTTGAGGGTCAGTCATGGGATTCTGTATTTGAATTTTTTTAGCTCACATTCATTATTGCAAATATTCACAGGGAAATCAGCAAATCAAAATGGACAAATTAAAAATCAAGAATAGAGTGTAGCCCTGAAATTTCTCCGTGCTGATAATGCAAATGAAATGCGTATACATCAAAAGGATATTAATTATGTTGAAAATATTAACTAAATGTATTTCAAAATGGAACTTTCTCTTATCCTTGTGCTTATGGAAGTCCATTTACTATGGATGAAAGCCAGCAAAGGTGAGCTTTATTTTAGTCTATAAATAGCTGAACTTTGCTAGTTTCCTCAGAGGGACACTATGAGGCAGTTGCTTAGATCACACAGTCTATGATAAGAAGCATAAATCCCAAGCCAAAAAAAATCTTTTTTAAGGTTTCAGATATTCAGGTTACATGCAGATTCTACAGACTATGTGCTTTCTTTCATTATATGCAACATGTCTAATTGTCCGTGAATCAAATAAATTTGAAATGGAAAGTAAGCAAATGAGATTGAAGGTTAAATCTTAAATAACCTCTCAAACTCTACCTGTGAGGTTCAAATGCTGAAGGAATGCTGACCAAGAACCAAGAAATAGATATTAAGAAAGGAAGAAAAGAAAAATCTTAATCCAAAAATGATGTAAGAGGATTTCAACAATTGTCACATATTTCCATTTAAGTAGCCAATATTTTTAACACAAATTTCCTATAAATAAAACAGTGCATAATCCCAGCTAATTTCTAAGAGGCTTAGTGTTCCTGAAGTAGTTACTAGCTCAATCACTAATAGGTGCTATAGGAATAACTGCTGTTATTAGGACATATGAGAAGAGATCCAACTTCTCAAAATGACTTGAGTTGTTTTTCACCTCCAGTACTTGCTGAAATTCAGAATTCATGGGGAAAAAAAAATTGCAACAAACAACTACTATCCATGTAAATTAATCAAAATACTGCATATCTCTTGGTTTCTTCTTCTGGTATTATAGACACCACTTGGTAGAAAATGAGGCAGGCTAACAAGGAAACATTTCATGGTACACCAAGATCTTGCAAAAGCAGATGTTGCCAAGTTAGTACAGAAAGAAAGGGAATATAAAAGAACTGAACCTCTTGTGTTTAGGAAATGACATTCCCTGACTAAACATCTTCAGAGAAAATAAAACACCTGTTTTTGAAGATATCTGGGAAAAACACACACTTGTTTTAGAGATAGGAGGCAGAATTCTCACACAGCAAATGAACAATCTTTCCTAAGAACTCTGATGGCAATTCCCCCAGGTGGCTGGAACCAACTGGCTTATGACAGCCAGCTGAAGGCCCCATCACAGCTGCTCAAGATGAAGCTTCTCATAGCATAGCTAAGAGGATGTGCTTTTAAAATCAGAATTGTAAGGAAATAGATGTGAGGTGATCCAACGTACGTAATTGGTATATGGAAGTTTGTTGTTGGCACAGGGAATGTACAAAGAAAGTTACAGCCATGCCAGTAGGTTTTCTCCTCAGGGAACAGAAATGGTGGTAGCAGCTGTCTCTGCTCTTGAAAAGTAATTAAGAAAATAAGACTTTTATCTCTTCACTTTTTAACACAGATAGCAGACTCTGCCAGAAGAGTATAAAGACTGGTGTTTCATGAGACTACACAAACACAATTGCATCCACAAGTTATTAATAAAGCCATTGAGATCAAGGTTCAATTGCTGAGACACCTCATGCCACATGAGGTACTTGGGTTTGTCAAAATCAGATTCAGAGAAGACCTGCATTCTTCCAGACTGTTAGCTGGAGATGAGTACCCATATAGCAAGCATCTTATATGGAACTAAGTATTTATGTTTAGGCAACTTCTCTGTGATCAAATCATCTGGGAGAGGCGGGTGGGTGGAACAGAATAAAAGCTCACCAAATTACAGTTTGAAGGATGGAATTAGAGAAATCCTGGAGAGGAAAGAATTAATGACAACTATTCTGGGAATGCTAGTGACTCAGCCCAACGCTAGCAAGGAGACCAACATTACCTAAAATTTTCTATCAGACTTCAAAAGTTCTTCAAAATAAAAGGTTTTTAGAGTCTTTTCCACGTTCTCACAGTTAGTTCACACATAATAACCTATTTGATTCTAATACAAAGTTGAAAAACACTCAAAATAGACACCTACCTAACTGCAAGAGATTTTATTTTTAAGTTCAAGTCATCTTAATAACTATATTTCCTTTTCACAGTACTTGAGTCTTAGCCACAGACAAGAATAAAATTGTACCAGGTAATTTAAAAGGCATGAGAAAACGGTAGTTCCTATTTAAAAAAGGTTATAATCATAATTTAAACAGGAGCAAAAAATGGAACATTCTGAATGAAGGACTTGGGGAGAATGATACGGCAGAAAACAGACGTGAAGCAGAATGGCATTAGTGCAAGTATAGCCAACACGTAATCACTTTTATGGAGGGCACTATAGAAAACATATATACTTTTTTTTTTTTCTTAAAGAAAAAGTATTTTAAATCAGGCATTGCAATTATTTTGGACTTGTTTCTGTGGAACTTCCATTACTATGAGGATGATAATAGGAAATGGCATAAGTATACTTGAAAAATTCAAGTAAACAAGAGAACTGACACAAAGGGGCAATTCAAAATGGTATGAGAAAAATCTATGTTAATAGAAAGACCACAGATAGAGGAGCATGAGCAACGGAGGCAGATAGCTTGTGGTTGCTTGGACAAAATGGATCTAGTGGAAATGTTTTTAAAAATTGCATACCATTTATATATTAATTTAAAAGTGAACATTCCGTTTTTGCAACAAAAATAGTTGAATCTCATATAGGATCTTCCTACGGCTTCATTTCTAACAATAGAACAGATGTGTACAACTATAGAAATTTGAGAAATTCTATTACAAGGTCAGTGGAGTCCAGGAATTCTTTCTATTTGTTTCAAGACTAGACTTATTCTTTATTAAAACACATTCTTTCTTTTTGTATTCCAAAAATCACTCAAATTTTTATTGAATCAATTTTTATAGAGAAAAAAAAAGGCATGAAAAAGTTAAAAAGTTACTTATTTTTGTCCCAAAACTACAGTTATTATATGATCCAAACAATGTTTATTATTTATTTATTTATTATTTATTTTCGTGTGTGACTTTTTCAACCAAAAATGTTATTTCCATTCTAATGTCAAATCATTTCAGAGTGTTGAAGTCTTGAAGTAAAAACTCTGGGCCTTATTTCAGTTGGTGGGAATTCTGCAGATAAAATATAGCCTTTCTCCTCAGTCATCTTTATTCCTTAATACTCTTTGGGAGTTAAAGGAAAAATAAATCCCAAAATGTCGTGCTATCCATTCTTGGAGTTCTTCCCAGAATAAAACTGTCAGACAGATCTTACCGTTTCTTCATCCTTTTAAGCAGGTGCAGAGCTCATTACAGAGCCCAGCTGATTCCACTGCAGTCTGTACAGAGCTGCAAGTTCTATGAGGCCAGCAAAAGCACGAGCCTCCAAAAATGATATGCACATGGTTTAAAAAAGTTTTAAGCCATGCATGTCAGAAGCATGTGGTAAATTTCCCTAATACATCAACAAAACTGGAAGCCATCATGAAATCCCAGTTACCTGCAGAAGTGTGGCTTTTCTGCCAAGTGAGCAATAGCCCAGAGGGCAGCCCTGAAAGAATATTTGCAGTAGAATTCATCCTTTAGTACTGTTGTCACAGTTATTAATTTTTTAGGTATTTTAGAGTCACACCCAGACCACTACTGAAACTCCTAAATATACAGAAGTGTAGTAAAAAGAAGTATCTTGGCTCAGCCTAAATAGAAAAGATATCCAAGGAGTGATCAAAGAAGGATCCTAAGGATGAGGAACTGAGAAAAAAGAGAGAATAATTCACTTGCCCGAGGTAGCCGAGCCCAGAAGTGAAGACAAATATCTTTATTCTCATTCCAATGCCTTAACCATAAAGCTGATCTTCTGTAGACAACTACTTCTATCTTCCTGTATTTTCTCATTGGTTTACCTAAGCAGAAGGGAGAAATAGTGGGGGAAGTGGGTGGGTAGATTAATTATATTTGAGTTACACTGCAGTGGGAAAATATGTGTTGTTTAACAATGAAAGATGCATTCTTCATTCTGGTAGCTGAAAAACAGATTTGTTTTTATTACATATTGAATGTAGCTAAAAGTGAACACATTTCTTTATATACCTGTGCTAACAGAAAGCTAAGGCAAAGTAATGTGCCCTGCTAGTTCATCTGAGGCAGCTTATTAGGAGCTTCTTCTCGTCCTGAGTCTTCCTTATGATTTCTTCTCCCAGAATTTCTTCAAACATGACAAGGACACTTGTTGCCACCGACAACAGAGGCCAGACTGGCAATGCAGTGAATTTAAGGGCAAGTATTTGCTAAGGTTTCCAAACGTAACATTAAATACACATATATCCCTGAAAAGCAAGGCTTTACAGCGCACATTATTAAATGCAATTTTTGTCATAAACTGACAAGTAAATGTTTTATTAAACCTGTTGGAATTCATTGTTAAATAACAACAATGTTCAACATTTATATCTTTAAACCTCTGCACATACATAAACCACCAACTCTTGCAACACAAGTGGATCATTTCTTCTTTTATTATTATTACTAAATCTGCTTTACAACATGCAGTGCACAGGCTCAATTTTCCACCCTCCAGGTTTCTCCCGTGTGTGCTCATTTACGTCTGTGAAATTTTGACTAAAGTGACTAAACATAGCAGCTATCACCCACACTGAACTCAATATGCAACAGTGCAAATGACACCAGAAGTTAATGAATTGAGTTTTCAATCCTCATAAGTTTGGCAATATTGGAAACGGATCAGCATTATCATTGGGTGGTAGAGTTCCTGAGGTTTTCTGTGTGTGCATGTCATCAGGCCAGCAGCTCAGCCTCTGGCCCATCCATGGCATTTTCAAGGAGGCACAGACTGATGGCATTAGGCAAAATTAGGAAGATGTGAATGGAAGTAGCCCCAGCTTGACAGGTACATGGAGTTTCGTGTGTCAAACACACAGTTGTGCATCTCCCTCAGATTGTTTTGCTGAATGGAGGGTTTGATTACTCTTTAAGAATAAAAAACCAGTGGAGTGCTTAGGGACTGCAGTAGTCATATATATTGTGAAGATGATGCAAAAAGTGAATTTTATATTGTATGCTTCTAGGCCTGGCAAAACAAACAAATAAATAAATAAATGTTAAGACCTGGAATATAATAACTATCTGTTGCCACACTGTTTCATTCAGTTTCCCTCATTATCATGCCAGGAATAGAAGGAACCAACCAGATTCTGTCAAGGTTTTGCATCAAGAGAGCAGAGAGTATTATTTTTTGTTCATGCAGTTCTCATTTCAGAGCATGTGGACTGATCCTTTGAGAGGAAAAATGGTGATGAAAAACATATCATTTATGCACTCATGTTCTGAGTTTTTTTTCTTTTTTCCCCCATGTCTAGCGCAAACATCCATTCCAAGACATCATGAGTCCCTCTGCATTATGGGAGCCATTCTTGTGACACATAAAGTTGTCTTAAAATTCAGATGTTCCTAGAGTTGCTCAGTCATGTGTATTTGAATTTAATACTTTAGCAAAGACATGTCCACCTGGATTTACCTTTCGTTATTGTTACACCTTTCAATTCAGGTGTGCAGGGCACTGTCGGTGTTGTTCAGTTGTTCTTCCAGTCCTTGGCATGCTCACCTACTGCTCTCAAAACAAATCCAAGGCATATTCAGAAGTCAACGCATGCCAGGCTCTTCGTGCAGACTTCCTATTCAGGGAATGAGAGAGTTTTCAGGGGCCAAGAACAGCAAGGAAGAGGCCAAACTTTGCCAGCAGGTCTCAGGAGAGCTGGCCTGAACACTCTGGATAAATAGTGTATGTGTAGTTTTATTATTATTATTGCAAAGCAGAATATAAACCTCTTAGAAAAGTTTGAAGTAAGATTACTCAAATAAATGAAACATAAATACAATTTTGCTATGTCTCTGCTCTTATCTCCCCTTACATTTTCCTTTTAGAAACATTAGTTACATGTCTCTACCTTCTGCTCTGTTTTCAGACAGGTTCCTTGGCTTCTAATAAGAATACAGCTTTGAAGTTTTACATACTTTCCTAACAAATGCACACATTTCTAATGGCCAACACTTTCTTACTGGGCACAAGAATTTTCCTACTCTCAAGGAGAGAAGCTGAGAGTGCTGGAGCAAGCCAATCTTACAAGTACCCTCCTGGGAGGTTGACTTCCTACAGTCATCTCATTTTGCTTGCTTTTTTTTCAAAATATAAGCTAATTTAAGTACAACTTCACCAGTGCCATTATTTCTACTGGACAGCTTCATACACACTGTAAAACCTTTTCTTGATTTTGCTATATTTTGTAAATATCATAAAAAAATTCAATTATATAAGAGTTCTGTTATCTCACAGTCTGTAATTTGATCCTATTTTTTTGTGAACCACACAGGGCTTGCCATTAATAACGCACCATGCCATTAATAATGCACCCAGCTGCCTCATCAGCTGGATGATTTATCCAAAACAATGCCTTTTACCACTTAGGAGGGCCCTGGTGAGCAGACTGCTGTCAAGCCATTACCACTGACACAAAATTGGATTCTACAGTAAAACACCTTGCTAATATTTGAGCTGTTCCCCACTGATTCTGCATTTATGGTTTTTCTTGAGGGTTTCGCTTCATGAAGAGTTGCCTGCTATTAATCCGGGAGGGTCCTTCTCTCTAGTTTCAAAACATTTATCCCATTCCCTAGAAAACATCATCTTTTTTTGTTGTTATTGTTGCTGTCCTAAAGCAGAACTTATCCTGCTTCTAAATGATAACCACCCAAGAAATCACAAATCTGTATCAATAGAAAAAGATGAGAAACACCCAGACCATGATTTACTTCAAGGTGAAACAAGTTTGTAAAGCAGACAAGAGGACTTGCCCTGACTTCCTCTTTTGGCTTTCAGTGGTGCCTGGGATGATTATTTCAGAATTCATTGGCCAGTTTGTGTTGCTGAAAGTTAAATGCAATGAAACACAGCCTTTTTGTGCAGGAGCCAAATATGACAGACCACGACACTGTGGTATTGAGCACTGCCCAAAAATATTTTGGCCAGCCCAGAGGAGTCATCATTTAAACCTCTGAATTTTAGAGAGTAACAGCTCTCCTCCCTACCTTCCTGGCTTGCCTGAGGTTTTCATCTTACAGGAAAGTAACATCATTGGCATTCATAAGTGGGAGTAGTAAGGGAGATACAAACACTGGAGAGTTAATCAATAAAAGAGGAGTCAGTAACAAAAGGTGCAATCAGAAACAACCTTAAAGCACCCTAAAAAGCTATGGGGTACTCAGTATGTCCTAGAGATGCATCTACGCTCACGGCAAATTTAAAGCCACTGTCCCTGAGGAGTACATGTCTCCATTGTTCATTCTGCCTTGAGAACAGCTTTATCCCAATGTAATGGTACCTTCAGCAAGATATCTGCTGTAATTCCTCCCTCAATCTTCAGAGTGGTGACTGTCTAATAGTTTTTGACCTCAGGAACAGTGGGCTGAAAGCATAAATACTAAAGACAGAAGAAAGTAGGAGGTACAAGCAAGGCAAGATTAAGGCAACAAGTACCAGAGCCTTCTGATAAAAGATCAAAATGTAAGTGATAAGCAAAGACACAGTGAATGCTGAATAGGAAATAGTCACAGAAAAGTTAGATCTCTTTTAGAGATATTTATGGTAGTACAGAAGGACAGGGACACAAAGCAACAGCGGGGCAAGGATTATAAGATGTATCTCCCCACAGAAATAAGAATAAAAAAGAAAAAATTGCAAGGACACCCACAGAATGGATGGAAAAAGCAATGAAAAAAAAAGAAAAAAAAAAGGATTTTTTATACAACTGGTTAAATGTTAGCTCAGTATGATATTATTGTATGGACTTTTATGGATAGTTCTTCACAGGTTAGAGTACAGTTACCATAGAATAGGGAAGATCAGGATGAAATGAAACAGAAGAAAAAAAAATCCACTGTTCAAATATACAGGTAGACAAAACAGAATCACCCAAATAGGTATCTGAATATTACACACTATTTCTGAGACCATTGGGATTGATGTGTTTGTACAAGCATAAAAATATCAGAGTGAAGGGTGATTTTGTGATAGTTTCAAGAATCTTGCATTTTAAAAGTAACAGGGCCCTCCTCTTCTCCTGCTTCTCTGTGCCTCCTCAACACGTGCTCTGCTGCCCAGCTGTGGGCTTGAGCAGAGAGCTATGCTGAATCTTGTTACTGTTGAGGGAGATACAAACCATGCCAGAAGAACACCAGGAAACCATCGTGCATGTCTAAGTATATCATGCTGCTGCAGAAGGATGTAGGTGGTACAGTGACAGGGAGAGCTCCAGTAAGTCTCCTGATAGAGGTTGAAGGGGAGATTATGAGGAAGATACAATGACCAGCAGAAAGCAGTAGAAAATATCCCTACATCCTTCCTCATTTTTGTTAGTTTTATTTACCACCTTTCTCCTTCGAGAGGGTGGTTTGCTAGAGTCCCTCACTCCTCCAAATTGCATACCTCAGTGAAACCACTGACACATCTACCTTACCAGCAGCATGGATGTAGCAAGCACAATGCCCACAAAAAGCCTTATCTCCCATTTTCCACTGCAGGCAGTGTCCTGTGATTGCTCTACTGGCTAATGAGGCTCAGGTTGTGATGAGATTCCATAAACACCATTTTTCAGAGGGAGCTCGGTCTAATGGCTAGGGTAGTTCCAGACTGGGACTCAACAGAACACAATTAATTCTACCTTGTCTCGGGTCTCTGGGAAATTTGGGGAATATCCACCTCTCAATTTTCTATCTGTAGAACAGGGATAAAAATACATTCTCTGTCTACTCTCAGCATGGCTTTTCTCCTTTCTTCAAACAGAACCTGGTATTCTGGGACCACCAATTGCAAAAAGGGACCTCAGTAAAGGTCAGTGAAGATAATATGGCCTAAATGGAATTATTTGTGGATAAAGAGAGCTTAATTGTACAAAGATTTCAAAAACTATGTATGCACAAAAGGCTTTTAAAAAATAATTGTGTTTATTTTTAATCTTATTTGCTAGACTTATCTTTCAAGCAGTCAGAGATAGGACCAATATAATCTGGCAAAAGCAAGAGTAATTTAATAGAAGGAGTAGATAAAGTGTCCAGATACATGTCCAGCATGTAAATTGAAGGAATTGCTTTATTGTACTTGCCAGATTTAGTGGAGAAAAGTGTGAAATATCTTAATGACAAAACTGTTAAAACTTGGAGAGTTGCTTTGTCTCCTGCCAGGCTAGGAAAATCTAAGGACACGGAAGATAGAGATCTATATTATACCAAAGTAATATAGTGACAGGGAGACTTAGGTTAATAAACACCCTGAACTAAGAATGACGTGAGCACCATAAACAAGTCATTGTCCAGAGAGTGCTCCCAAAGTTCGTAATAAATATTCTAAATCAAGAAGCTCATAAAAAGTGCTGATAGACAATTCCACTGAGACAGACGGATCAAGAGGTGGCTGTGAAGCCACCATAAATACAATTACCATGAACAGATGAGGAACAAACCACCTCCATGCACATTTCAAGATCAAGTGCAATAAGGGAAACACATTCTTGGGGAAGGAATCCAAATGTAAGAGCAGACATAGAGGAGCCAGCACTTATTTCTTGTTCTGTTAGCTGCTCAGTCTGACCTTGAAGAAGTTATTCTAGGCTCAGTTCTGAAAAGTACTGGCCAATCTGTTCCTGAATTAACAAAGCCTTCTGAAAGGAGCCTTGCCAACCTTGTTGTTTCTTGCAGGCAGGGAGAAGGTGCTCCTCTTCCCAGTGCAAAGCCTGCCAAAGTACTCTGTTATCAATTGTAAGGATAGCAGCTATTCCCAAAACTGTATTTGCACTGACTGTGAATCATGCCATCAGAGTGGGTAGGCACCAGCTGATCACACTCAGATCTCATCTGCAGACACAGCACTAAAATTCTGGAAAGGGACCAGGCTTTGACAAAATCCCTTTCCCCGTTTGCTTTTGTGTCTCCACATGCAGCCTGTGGGATTCTATCCCAGATCCCAGCTCTTTTTGAAGGCTTGCAAGAAGCCAAGCTATATGCAGAGTGTTGTTTGGAGTATCTCTCCTGTGCATGCCTGTGGGTGTGCTTCTGTTCAGCAGGAATGCCTCAGGAGGTGGCTGTCACTCAGGCCCCAAACCTATGGCACTACCAGATTTTAGTAGGTCTCATCTCCAAGCAATCTCCCCACAAAACCTTCAACCCTCCTAATCCCTCAGAGTCCCATGGAGAGAAAAGCACATCTAAGTGTGGTTAAGCTCAAGCTATGCATTTTCTGGACTGGATTCTTCTCTGACTTGTACCAATTCTACTGCAGAATGACACTATTGATTTTAGTGGATGTATGGCTGATTTACGTGAGGTTAAATGCGAGGAGAGTACTGATGACCCCTGTAAGATGGGGATAATAATCTTTACCTACAACCCAAGGGAAATGTGAGAGTTAATTAATTAGTATTGTAAATCTGTGTGAGATCCTAACAGTCTATAAATGAATTCAAATGGCACAAGAGAGAAAGAGGGTATGAAACTATTCTTAACAAAAGTTAAAAAATACTGACAAGGAGAAACAAGTGAACTACAGAGACAAACATTCAAACATTGAGCAGTGTGAGTGCACTTGAAGCCCCATTACAGTAAAGGGGTTTAAGAAACATGTAAGATGTGATTTCACTGCTGAAAACAGGAATCCCTGACATTTTCTTTAAAAGAAATTGCTGTCAATACAACCCAAAGAAGTTCACAAAAGGTTCTGTTTCAAGTTTAGTCAATTAAAGATGCAAGAAAAAGAACTTTAGATATCATTGACCCAGATATTCTGTGGCATTTATATTCATAAAAGAGCAGAACATGGACACAATGAATTGCAAGAAAAATTCCCAATACAGATGGTTAACTTGCCGTTCTGCCCTTCAGTAGCACAGAAGTCGGAAAGGTGATGGAGTCAGATGTAGAAGGCTATTCCCAGATCAAGGGAGCAAAGTGTGCTATTTAATAATAATGAGACAGGAAAGGAGGAATTTTTTTAAGCTGTTGGAATGTGAGAATGGTGCACCGACAGAGTGATATCTCCCACAGCCTGAGCCCAGTACAGGCAGCCAAGCTCGTTTCAAAAACATTAGTTAAACTCCCTGCTTTATTTGCACACCCACAATTGAGCGCACAAATGGTTTTCATTGGATCATTGTCTTCTGGTACTCCCTCTAGAGAAGGATGTAAGAACTGGAAGGGGAAGAAGGCTCGTCTTTTATTGTGCTACATAAAAACAAAAGGCACAAAGGCACAAAAGGCAGGAAGTCCTCTCAGGAGATAGTGAAAACACATTCAGTCTTATTCTGCAATCTCCTTAAATCCATTGACCATAGAGAAAGCCCTGGAAAACATGTTGAATGAGTTTAGCAGCTAAATGAGGTCCATATAATGAAACTGAAAATTATTCAGAGGCCTAAAAGGCCAATGAAATCTGATTTGCTGCATTCCCTATATTTAAGGTTTGTTTGCTTGCTTGTTTGTTAACTCTTATCATCTGCAGTTTCCCAGAGCCATCAGAAAACCAGACAACAATTTAGGTTCACCTGTAAAAATTCAAAGCTAACATCAATGGGAAAACATAAGAGGTTCTCTTCAATTACACCTTTCCAGAGTTTCCATCTGGACCAAGTAAATTTCAAAAAGCAAAAAAAAAAACCAATCACTCCATGAACCATCACTGTCGAGCTGATGAGAGGATGCTGGTTAGAACTCACCTTTGTCACTGAGCCCTGCTTAGTCTAGGATGATAGTATAATCTATAGGTAGTCAGTCAAGACAGCTCTAGGCCCAAGTAATAAACCAACTCAAATTATTAGCTTAATTTGCAGCACAGTGATGATGAGCCAATGCTTTTGCTGTTGGCTTTGAATGTATTTCCTACTCTAGGGTATGCTTTTTCCATTTGCAGTGACCTGTGACTTCCTTTGCCCTGATGTTCCATTACTGCCTATTTGCAGCTAAGAACATTGTGAATACAATTACAAACATGAGGGGGTCACTTCCACAGTCGTCTATCTGTCCTGTAATTGTAATAGCTTCCTTAACATCACAGGTGACCTGCTCGATATGACCATGCCCCCTTATGTATATGTAAAACCTTTGTTGATGAGATATTTTAATGATTGTTCTGTGTTGTAAAGAACAATTTTTGAATGTACAGTACTCAGTGTCAAGAAACACTGTGAGCAGCAGTTGAAAGCATCAGCACTTTTAGCTGGATTTTGTGACCAGTGTGCAACTCCAGGTATTACCCAGGAAAAGAAAAAGCATGGTATCTTGACGATTTCTTTTGAAATGTCTTTGAAATAAAAAGATTGTTGTAACGAAGAAAAAAATACCCATTATTTATTAGTAACCTCAGAGACTACACCCAGATTATTGCACAAAAATCCCAATTATCTGTTTATTTCTTCTACCTGAAGAATGAAATGTATTTGCAAAGCAGAATGAGTAAGCTTCTCCAACACTGGCTTGTGAGAGTAATCGCACAGACCAGGTTGGGTACTGGACAGTGTCAAGTACCCTTCCCTCTGCTCCCAGACTGAGAGTCTGAGCCTGCACATATAACTAGACCTCTTGATCTGGCTTATTTAGATGGTAAAGCACCTCTTCTTATGTGCGGCATCTAAGATAGCTGTAAACCAAAGAAAGATGCTGCTGCACTTTAATATAATGTACATATTAAAAACATCTTTCAACTTCCAAGGTTTTCTAATATTTATAATGAAGGGCAAGGGACATGAATGAATTAAAATAAGCATGAGACAACAGGCACAAAAATATTGCAGAGATGTTTAGAAGTAGGATAATGTCCCACCTAAATAAAGTCACTTTTTAACACATTCTACTGCTGAACTAAAAAATGTTTACTTATATTTATCTAATACCACTTCTACTTGTGTTGCATTCAATCTTCAGGATTTGTGAAGTTTCATATTTTTCAAATATTTGTGGTGGGTCTCAGTACCTCAGTTTCCTCATCTGTAAAATGTTGGTACATTATTGTTTTTTATATAGCAATAGTGCCTAGAGGCCAACCACCTCAGCTTCCCATTGTGCTTTGGTAAGATATGGAAAATTACAGTCTCTGCCCCAGAGCTTAAAATTGTTTATCTTCATTATAGCCCTCTTATGGAGCTTAATGCTTCTGAAGTGCTTAGAAAGCCTGCAGTGAAAGGTGGGTTATAAATGCAAAGAGTAGTACCAATGATAATAGATTTTTTTGATTGAGAGAAAGTCACAAATAAATATACAGTGTGGTGCATTAAAAGTACAGGAAAAAGAAAAAAAAAAACAAGGATTTAGTAATCAGGTGTCATCAAACTAAAGAAAAATATCTCTGTCACTAAGGATCGTGGCAGAAAGTGATGGGTGGACTCCAGTTCAAAAGTTCAATTATACAATTTCAGACTCAAAGGAAACTTCAGCTCTGCTATTGCCTAGCTATATGATTACTGAAACCTTGAAGGAATGAAATTGAGTTTGAACTGAGTGTAGGAGCAGTAATTTACCAGGTGGAGTATTCAGAAAACATTAACCCTGTAAATACCTTTGCCAAGGTAAGAGTGATTAATGCAACAATGACCTCTTTCTGAAGATAGCAGTCAATTTATACTTCATAACAAAGAAAAAGTATTGTGTCAACTTCGTCATTGCTCAGACACAGGAGTGAATTCTTCCTAAAGCCTAAGGACAATTTCTCCATCTTGAATAGATCTGCTCTCCTGATTTAGTCAGAGGTCTCCACTTACAGTAAACAATCACTTCTTTCAGATGAAGAATTAGAAATTTTGTATCATCTGTGATAGGATAACCTGCTGCAGTGAATTCCCTTCTGGTGTGCATTATAAATTGATTTATGCTCCAGGTACTACATTGTTGGCTCTGTCACAAAGTCCTTCTTTCATTGTTAGAAGTTAATGTTCAGTCTTTGCTGTGATACTTATCTGTAGTCTTCCTGTCCACCTTGCTATCCTTGATATTTAATAGTGCCTCTCTTCACATAAGCATATAGTTAAAATTCTGATGAATTGATTTTGATTTACATGGCAGCTTTCTACCTTGCAGTGCTAAAATAAAACTTGCATTTGCACCAGTTCTACACCTGAAGAACTATCAAATCTAGAGCAGATGACTGCAATAATCTAGTCTCACATGCCATTTAAGATGTTCTAAAGTATTTTGACCTGCAAGTCCTGCTCCCTATCTAATAACTCATGCCTGAACCAAATATATACTTTAGAAATTGATCCATCTAGTCAAGAGTTAGTTCTAATTTGTGGATTTAAGAAGCAAGAATGATTCTTATTTTTAGGTTGCATCATATCTGCCAGCCTGTGCTGCAGTTGCAGATGCTGTAGGACATCTCAAATGGCACAAGGCACCACTTGCAAGGCAACAGGATCCTGCTCCATAGGTCAAGATTCCAGTGTGTGAGCAAATTCCAAAGGGCAACATACCTGAATCTGTTCACTGACCAAATGCTCACTCTAACACGTATTAAGATTTAGCTCTCCCAAAATGAAGAGATAAGACATGACTGTTTCGATGGGAAGTAGCCGGATGACCCCTTGAAGACAATGGCTTGGAGCAATGACCACACCTTTGATGCCAGAGGAACTGCCAATGCAGATAAATCCCAGACTGTTGGCGAACATGGCACTCAAGGAGGAAAGCTCTTAATCTCACTAGACAGCTGGGATAAACATTTATATAGGAAACATTTTCAAAAGACTAGGCAGATTATATAGGCACCAGGAGTCACTGAAATCTTGTTAAACATTGTTCACTGCATTACTTTAGATTTTGGTTTGAACTTACGCTGTCAGATAAATTTCATTTATCTCTTGAATGCTTTTCTCACTGTGAGTGTTTGTTGCTATGAATTCACACCTTCAGTGAAGATTTACATTTCGTCCTTGATCAAGACAAAGATAATGCTCAGTTTCAATCATTCTGAGGCTCCTCTTTTTTTCACTTAACTGGGTCAGTGTTTCTTAATGTGACACTCAAAATGCAGGTTATGGGATTCAACTGTTAGTGTAGGAAAGAAGGATGGTCTTATGCATAAGGGATTGAATTAGTCCCCAGAGAGAGAGAGTGTCTCTCAAACTCTGTCACAGATTTCCATCCAAACCTTGGAAAAACCACATTAGTACCTCTGTGCATCTGAAAAATTGGGAAATAAATGTTTTAATTTTCTCATTCCCTTTTTTGACCTTGCTGTTTGCTACAAATAAGGCCAAGTATGCTGGGAGTTCATTTTAATTGAGATTCCTGTTTACTCTTTTAACATAGCCAATGATGAATAATCAACATCATGGTAAATTCGGTGATTTAGCCAATACAATTATTCTACTATAATTCAGAAATATAAAGACTTTGATGATATTTTTAAAGAGCTATAGAAGAATTCCCAAGAGCACTCCCACACTTCCATGTGCTATCCTATCTAACTTGTCATTAATTACAAACTAATGAGGACCATTATCTGTTCTGCCTTGAGACTTTACTTTCTCCTCCTGTGGGGCTATCAACCAGCACTGAAGGTTGTATCCAGACTGTGAGTATTTGTCCATCCCATTTCATGAAGCTCAGCATTTTTGATAAAACAAGACTTCAGTACATAATAACCACTCTTTCCAAAAGTTAATTTCATGGACAATCCCTTCAGTTTGTCTCACACTGTACTGGAAATTAATTTTCCCATACTCTTTCTTGGATGGCAAGAGAAATGACCATGTGCCTCTTGACACTTCCTGCAGTGTTCTTTACATTTTCTCCTTGACAGTACTTAAGAGATGACTCCGATCCTAGTTCCTTGTTACAAGCCATGTTCAAGGCAATTGAGTGATTTATACTAATAAATCTTGATCGTTGTCTCTATGTACTTAGTGACTATGTCTACAGCAATTACTTATGCTACTAAATCTATACTACTCAATTGCTACAGTCATTCCTGGCATGGTTTTGGCTTGGATTAACAAGCTCAAATAACTCCAAGACACACTAGAAGCATCAGCGTGAGCCAGGAACAACTCCTAGACGGCTGTCTGTATACTGTAATTTTATTTTGGGTTATTACAGATTTTGATACTGCAACCGTGATCTGTTCTGTGCTACCTGGCTTCCAGGTCAGAAAACAATGCTGAGGACTGTCATTATAATATGAAATCAACAGAGAATGTTAAGGGAGCATGTCTCTGAAAAGACTGAATTAGGTCATTTCTACTTAAAAATACCTGTAGGTATTTTTAGGAGATGTAGGGTAGATTGCATACCTGTGGACTATGTATTATGTCACCTGATGAAAGAAAAAAGATTGAAGGTATCTTTCTATGTTTTAGCACCTGGAGCAAAGGGAGATGAGTGAGGAGATGAATGTGTAATTTAAAATAATCTCGTGACCGCACAGATGATCCAGGGCTTCTTGAGACCTGCTTAGCATACTCACATGCTCATGGACCACAGACCTTAGTTGAGAGGAAGAGAAGCTTTGGCATCTCTTGTTTCTACACTAGAATTTCTCATTGTCCATTTTACAACTCGTGAAATGTTGCCAAGGAGTTTCTATGGAAAAGACAAATGAAAATATACTAGAAGCTAAAAGTGACTGAAATCTCAGTGTTGTAACTTCCCTTCCCAGCAGAAGACATACAGAAGCTATTAGTAAAAGCATTAATTAATCACACAGCTTTAAAGATCTGTGTCACTGTCAATAGTTAAATAAATACAGGACAGTGCAGTTAGATTATTCCTGAATATTGAATGTGCTACTAGAATAATTAAGATGACTAGTGATTATCTGTCTTGTTTGCTGATACTCTCTTGGTCAGATAACTATAGCTACATTAAATGACAATCTAAACATACGTTTGGATCATCATTCATTGATGCATTAGTCTCTCTTATACAGTAGGAAATAGCCATGGATATTAGGAACTAAGAGCAGTAATCAACTTACTTGAGCTCTGAGGAACAGCAAAGGAAAAGAAACCGCCTGCAAATCACAGTGTGAAATTCTGTCAATCCATGCTGTGCTTTTATCGTTGATCTGGGAACATGAGATCTTTTTCACCCAAATTCTCAAATATGAATTTTCTTTATAAAATAAATCGTATTGATAGAAGTGAGTTTAGGCACATACAGGCTGAGTACAGTTAGTATGTGGCACTGCAAAAGATCAGAGAACAGAAGAAGACATAATTACATTTCCCCAAGGAAAGAGTGAAATTACTGGATTGGAGTTTATTTGAACAAAAATCAACATTATTTGTAAGCTCTAGAATGAAAGTCCCAATTATTTATTCACAATCACTCTGTCGTTTGCATCTTACTGTAAGTAAGCATCACTTCAGAAAACTGGCAACATTTGGAACAAGATTTTCCTCACTGCTTCAGGATAACAGCTATGCGTCGCTGTCTTCTCTCCACCTTCTCCTTCTTTCTTACTCCATGTTGTCAGCAATAATCATGACAAAATATTGCCTGTCTTTGCACCCCACTTTCATCAAAAGATAGTAAGGAGTACATGGAAACTCTATTTGCTGGAATACAGTTTCTATCCAGAATTCCTTAGTAATGTTGTTCTGTGTTCTCAGACACCCTTTTCTACCATAAAGGAATCTGGTGCTAAACACTGGGGAAAGAGAAGGATTAGATTAAATTTGCAAACTACTTCAGTATCCTCTGGGGATAAAAGACATTATAAAAATGCAAGGTATTATATTATCATTAAAGTGATTAACAGACAGCATTAAAATGCAGAAATAACCAGCAAGCTGGGAGTTTGTCTGTTTATCAGTTAGCAGAATTCTCATTTTATGGAAGCTGAGCTTGAGCCAGATTTTAAATGTGTATCCTTGAATGTCCAGTATATATTGAAGAGGTGTAAAGATGACACTGCTTGGATATGCTAGCATAGCAAAAACAGTTAGGACCTAACTGCATTTTGAGCTGGGAGGAGCACTTAGGTTATATCAAATTTTTATTACAGAGGGAAGTAGAATCCCAGTACATAAATACTAAAGATGGTAGGAGTCAGCATGGAGTGCTATGGAACACCACAGTTTGTCTCATCAAGCAGAACATTATCTAACAAGAAAAAAAAATAAGCATGGGCACAGGAAAGGTTTAAACCACTCAAGTGATGTACACCATGATCATGAGACATCAGAACAATTTGAACCACTGGAAATAAAAGGAGACTGACAGCAGCCTGCATCACAATATGGGCAGAAAAGTATCCCAGAGTCCTTCATAGCAGCTGTCAAGAGCTGAGCGAAGATGTCACACAGCACGAGAGAAAAGGGTGCTCACACAAGATTAGAGTGCAACATGCCTATGTTTCTCACATGCAGAAGCGAGGGATGAAAGGATAGACTGTACTAGGTATTCCTAACTAGGTATAATACAAAAGGGAGCAAGTAAGGCTGTGTTGTTCAGGCAGAAAGTGAAAACAAACCAGAGTATGTTTAAGTGATACCTAGAAGGATCAGATCAGTCATTAAAGGACTCGCTTGGGACTCAGGCTGGAGTTCACCACCCTGATGAGTTTATACATGACCTTGGGCAAGTTGCTCAGATAATTAGAGCAACATGGGCATCTCATTCATACCAGTTTAAATTAGAGGTAATATCCTCAGCAGGCCAGTCATATTCTTTCCGAACTTCATTTCTACATCTAAATAACAGGGATAACAGCACCTCACACTGCCTGGTCTTTGAGAGTAGAAATATATTAAAGATGATGAAGATTTTTCTTACAACACTAGAATGTAGGTCAGTTAAGCAATCAGATACTAATAACTCACATGTCTCACCTGTTTGTAAAGACTGTAAACAGAGTCCCATTCATTGCTGGCACAGTCTCAGTTAATGAGGCCACACTCTGCATGGCCTGTCTTTGTCTTCCCAGTCATCTGGGATGTATGAAAAAATGAGGCAGTGGAAATAAAAAACATTATTGTGCTTAAAATCCAAAATGACAACTTTATCATTAGTGTTCAAATGAGGTTCTTTCACACTGATATACTGACAGGGTTTGAAAGAAGCCTGTTGCTGGACTAAACAGGGTAATTGCTATACAATTATATACAAGTATTTAACCCCTCTCTTCAAAATTCCCAATTATAGTAATAAAAACACTATTGTTTTGTCTTTTATGCTTCATGGCTTACAAATGCTCCTGTCTTTTGCAGCTCAAGAGAAGAAAAAAAGGGAGGGGGGGAGAGGAAGAAAGAGCTTTGACACATTTCCAATGCAAGCAGTACAGCGTTCCTCATGATACATTATAGTGATGTTTAAACCCTGACAGCCTTAGTGTTACAGCACAGTTGAGTCTATCACTGCACTTTCCTGCCTTGTGAAAAGAGCTTTGGATAAGATGCAAAGCAACATTCCTGAAAAACCTTTCAGTGGTATTCGGAATTATCTCTTGGATTCGTCTTTTAAATCATTCACCTGAGAAGCCTAGGAACTCAAGTCACGATTACCTCATCATTATTAACTTCAAGGTACACTTGCTTATGTATCAGAAGATGCCTATGAACTATGGAAAGCAAGAAGATAAAAGCTATACTTGTTTTTTTAAAACCTATCCTAACTTCATTGTTCTAATAGATGAAATTCATGAATAATTGCTAACATTCCTGGATAACAATTTGCACCATCAAATAGATTGGTCCAGACTTAAAGACAAATTCCATGTTAGATACATAATATTACTAAACACAGACTTCTGGACGGATGTTTCATTTAGACTAAATTCCAGCACTGTAACTCTGAAGTAACACCAATTAAATATGTGGATCTAAAGGAGCTATACAAAACAGAATTTGGCCCTATGGCTTTGAAGTTTTTACTCTACAAAGCTCAGTACCCAAACCTGTTGCTGTAGCACAGAGCTGAACCTATAGCTCCAAGGATATACAATTTTAGGTATAGCTCTATTTCCCACGTACACTTGCCTATCACAGAAACATAGAACTGTTTGAATTTGAAGGGATCCTTAAAGTTCCTTCTCCATTTGTTACTTAACCAAACAGATCTATCTGTAAATTGAATTGATCTGTGTTATGCTTTTTGGTGGCCCTTCTTGATTTTGGTGCTTTTATACACATTGTACTTTGGGCCATTTTTGTGGCTTCTTCTCTATCACCCAGAGAGGCATAGATGGGTTTACAAAGCCTCCAACAGGACCTAGCAAATAGGGCTAAGTAGGACAAGTTCTCTCAAGAACAGCTATTTGAAGGTTTCCAGAATTCCTAGAAGGATAAAGGAAGAAAGTAGTGATGGGTTCCAGACTGCATGAAGAATGCTGGAATTTCACCTTGTCATTTTCCTATAGAGCTGGCATTTTCCTATAGGAATCCTCAGTCATATGTTATATCTTCCCATCAATCTCTTTTGGAGTGATACTTGGGTAGACTATAATGCATGGAGAGGAAGTCCAACATGACTGCCTCAAACATATTCACCCCAAGCTTTAAGCACAACTAAGCTCACTGTTCTTAACAAGACAAGCTCCATGTGTACGGCCATCCAAGGGATATTTGGGAAACGTGGTTGGATGTAGAAACAAAAATGGATTCTCAGCCCTTCAAGTAGTATTGCTTATCCTCAAGTGTTTTAGCAAATGAAATCTCTTCCCAACTATACTATCAGTGACACTGCAGCCAAGCAGAGCAGATGCTCAGAATTCAAATAAATGTTCATGCATACTGGGTTCTGGCTATAGAAGCCTCTGTCCCGAAGAGCACTTAGGTATTCATTTAATTTTATTCATATGAGTAGCCCCAGTGACATTAGTAGTCATGAGGCTTAAATAATTGCTGGATAAGTGCCCCAAGTTACAGAAGAAAAAGGAGGAAAGAAAAGAGAAATGGAAAGAAAAACAATGCCAAGATTAGCTGACATTTTTAAATCTCATTGGAAATTTTCTTTTGTATATCATTATGCTAAAGCCTATGCATAAATATGTATGTCTGAAGTTTCATTAAGACACATTAATCCTATATTTTATTATCTTGCACATTTCAGATGAGTAGGGAAAAAGATTATTTGACCCAAAGAAAGAATTAATTCTGCCGAAGTAAAGTTTCAGCATATCTCCTAGATTTGCTGAGAGAAAAAAAATATATTGTAATTAACTTAAAAGGCCTCTGAAAAATGCTCACTCAATTTATCTCCTATATAGTGAGCTTCTAAGCTTCTGTTGTTTGCCATCTTTTAGTCTGTCCCTAAATCTGACTCTCCCCGCCCACTTTTAGAGATAGCTTTGAATAACTTCAGCCTCTCTTGGACATTTGGCACTGTAGGCTCTTTCAGTCACCCAAACTAATTTACATTCCCATTTGGGATGCCCTAGGATTCGGTACCTCCAGCTGCAGCTTCAGGACAACCAAATTCACAGGTAGATAATGATAGAACTAGGGGGAATGGATTATTTTAGGAAGAAATTCTTCACCCAGAGAGCAGCAAGGCACTGGGACATGCTACTCAGAGAAGCTGTGAATGCTTAATCCCTGGAGGTATTCAAGGCCACTTTTGATGAGTGAATGGGCAGTCTGATCTAGTGGTTGGCAACCCTGCACAGGGTTTGAAACTAGATTATGATCTTTGAGGTCCCTTACAACCTAAGCCATTCTATGATTCTATGAATTCTTCCCCAGTCAGTACAGACTGTGGCTCTTAAAGAGTGGTTTAGCATCCCCTATTGTAGCCAGAGGTCTAAAAATGGTGTCATTTGAGTCAAACATCACATGAGCCAAGTAACAGCAGCAAGAACTGATGCTGTCCCACAAGTGAAAGAGAGCTGGAAGAAAGGATGACAGCAGGGCAAGCAGTGGAAAGAGCTCACCAGCAAGAATTCAACCCAATGGTATCTCAGCAAGATTAGCATGTTAGGTCCAGTTATGATTAACGGCGTTAGCCAAGATGTCAGATAACCAGATGAGAGCACAGTGATGAGATAGGTCCAGGACAGAGGCAGGAACTGAATCAACAGATTACATGGTCAGGTGCACTACACTCATGTATATGAACATATGTCAGGCAGAGTCTACTTAAATACAGCTCCCAAGAGAAGGGTGGGAAGTGGACGTTCCTTAACAGAAATTTCTCAGATAACTCCTTGCAACCTTAGAGACCTCGTCTGAATTTCTCAGAACCCTCACACAGTAAGACTGATGACTGAAAACTGGAGTACAGGGTATACCACAACAACTTTAGATTACACTGGATGCTTACGATTAGGCCAAATAAACATACACTTTGGCAAACATAAATATTGGCACCTGATCAATATGAGAAGATCTTACAGGGCTGGCAAATGGCCCAAAACAGTTTCATGGCTTTCTTATGCAGGATATCTTATGTTTCTTATGGCTTTCTTATGTTTCTTGTGTGTGATTCCCCAGGGTGTTTCAGAGGACACTGGATGGTATTGTGGGCAACTGAATCAGTCTTCTAGCAGTTGTCCAGATGGATGGCTCTGTGAGCTGCACTGACAGCATTAATTATCTCCATACTGATTATAAGGGCCTAGTATCTGAAGGCATCTGCCTACTAGTGCATAAGTTCAAATCCTTAATCTTAAGGTCTGCCCCAACTCAGTACAGTTAAAGGAAATTGTTGAGAAAGAGGTAGGTTGCTGAAGAAAACTATTTCTAAAAAAAGTAGTTATACTCTGTCAAAAAGACAGAGACATAAGGCTTTTGCTATTATCATTTTTGTGAACTTAACTGTTGTGAAACAGAGCCATCTGCACATATCAAACTAAATCAAAATTCAATTATGTATTTCATATTTTATATGTATGTGAATATATTTATGTACAAAAGCAGCAAACTATAAAAGCAGAAACAGGCAAAACTCTTTGTGTATTGCTAGGAGAATGGAAAGTCCCCAGCAATTTCATTTGAAAATAATGCTTTCCAGATTTCTACTGCAGCAAATTTGTTTGTGTGTATGTCCAGCCCCAACAGGCTCAGAAGTAGACTTTGCTATGACATTTCTGCGTGGAGACTTAAAGTTTTAAGTTGGGCTAAAGTTTTATTTGAAAAAAAATGACTTCTCTTATGAGAAGTGTATCTCTTCTGCAAGTCATGTTATGGCTATGTAAGAAAGGGACAACACAGTGAGAAGAACCAAGATCTCAAGGAGAGCACAGATGAGGTATACAAGGTAAGAAAGCACCTGAAAACCCACCTGAAGTCACTCAGAAGAAACAGTACCTTCTCTGTATGCTTGCCTCCATTTCTTGTCGATAGAGGTGAGAACAAAAGCATTTCCTAAGTTGGAGAGGAAAGGAGCATTGAAGATAGAAGTTGCTTTCGGTGAGATATGCTCTGTGAGCCATACACAGAAAGTTTAATAAGCATTAACCTTATTTTTTACGCATTAGAAACCATTTATAAATAACATATTTCTTTTTCTTAATGCTGTGTTATGGTTCAGCAGGATTGCATTTGCTGGAAATCTGTGACCACTCAATCTAGAACACTTTTTCCTCCAACACTGCTTGGCCACCCTCCCCTTATGATCATATCATTTTGCTTATCTGTGCCTGCATCCTTCCTGACTTGTCATGAATCAGAAACAAGTGTGCTTACTTTTCCACAGATCATGCAAATAACCATGTCTCACAGTGATCCCTCCACCATGCCTCTTCCTTTCCACTACCTCAGTCCCTTTTGAACCCTATTGTTATGCTTTTCAGAAGGCTTGGAATGCTTCTGTAAATTTTCTGGCCATAGTACACTATATGGATACTTATTCTCCAAGACATACTGCCAGTGCTGCGTACTAGATCATAAATATGTATTTACATGAGGTTGATGCTGATAACAGCTATGAACCTAATAGAAAATTTTGCATTCAACAAGAGAAAAGATTTTCGTTTTTCATCTGCCTGTAAGTCTTGCTCTCAAATTCATTTCTTTCCACTGGATACAATCTAATATGGTTTGAGAGTATCATAACAATCTTGATGCAGCACCTGTTGAAATATACATGGCCACCTCCTGGGGTGTGGATAAACCTCAAAATGGAGAATAAATAACTTATTATAAAGAACTAGATTTCCAGTTGTTATTCACAGTAATATAAAAGAACTCCTGCTTTATAATTTAGAAACTCCATCGTGTTCATATCTTTATAGCATTTTTACAGCATGCATCAGGTAGAAGGAAAGAATGAGCATTTACTTTTCCATTAAGAAAGGTAGGAGGGGAGTGCTGTGCTGCTTTATATATAAAGGTACTAGTTCACAGCTAAAAATCTGAAGATGAAAAAGCTACATGCATTGTCATAACAATAAATAAAGAACTCATTTCTTGCAGCTGTGAAAGAAGTATATTAAAGAACGTCCCCTGACACTAAAACTTTTAAGTTAAAAAAAAAAAAGAAAAAAGCAACAACAAATGATGTACTAAGGCTTTGGGTCACAGAGCGAGATGACACCAACATGAGAACAGATTTGTACTCCTGGCTCCAAACCAGGTGGAGAATGAGTTCGTAGTGGGGGTTATACGTTCCTATTGCATGCAAGGTGGGATGCTTACTACATCATGGTGTCTCAGTGGCAAATCTGCAGACCAATGAAACACCAGGCACTGAACTGAGTTTCTTGGCCTCTTGGCCAGAACAAAATCAAATGCCGTGGTATCTCAGCAAGTGGAAATGAAAAATGTAATATAGTGAACAATATCATGTTAAAAAAAAAATCAGAAAGGGATTTGACAACAGCTATAGTAGGCTGACATTTAGATGTTGTATTTCAGTTTCAAAAAATATGGCTATTATGTGAAAGCTATGAAATGTGACATTTTTCACCAGCTAGCACTAGGCTCCTTGTTATATCAGTTACATACTTTCTCTGCATGTAACTGTGCCTGTGTGTGAGCAAGAGAACACAGTTATTCATTACAACCTTGCACTGCTTGAAGCAACCATAGTGCAGAAGGTCTAAAATTATCTCATATTCTTTCTCTTTAGATTTTTTTTCTTGTTGTTGGTTTTCTGTCCTAAGAACAGGGCTGTCTTTTCAAAGCTGCATGGAGAGTACGAATGAACTTCAGCACTGATTCCTTCAGCCATTATCTTGAATAAAGTACCCAACAGAAGCCATCTGAAGATGGTTCATGCATAGGACAAAATTAATCTACATCTGACATATTAATACTCAATTCTAGTACTACATCTGTTTATCTGAATTAAATGATGCTGGACACAGGCCCTGGAATTCAAATGTCTGCTCTGTTCAGTGGTTTGAACAGTGTGTGGCAGCTTTTGCCAAAAGCTAACTAGCATTCTCCTCCAAAAAAAAAAAAAAAAACCACAACAACAACAAAAATAAAACTTGCAGACACAGTTTAGGAGTTAAGCATGGGCTATGGTTTATTCCCAGTGGGCAAAATGGATGAAACTATCCTGTTTTAAAGAACCAGTACAGTCTTGCCATACCCAAGCCAAAGGCCGTAGTTTTATTATGTTTGCTATGCAGACTTCAACAAGTCACCAAGGCATGACTAGAGGCTCTTCTAATGATTTTTAACACATCACACACCACTGGCACTGCATGCAAAAGAACCAGTAAGATGGGGTGAAATCAATGCTTAATTATGCATAGATTTGACAACAACTGGGAATAGCTGGAATCAAGCATTTTGCATTTGCAAAAATTAGGAGTACTGGGAGGATAGTTCTGTGCCTGACCCTGGATCTGTCATGGCAATGGATTCAGGTCTTAGCTGAGTATTGTTCTGTGTCCTCCAGAGTTAGAATACGTGTTTCTGAATCTCAGCCCATCAATAATACTGCAATGACAAAACATGCTCCATTCTCAGCTTATTTAGTTAACTCATGAGGGCAGCATGTGTACTTTTAATATCACTTTGGACAGCATGAAGTGCAACAGGGCTTTGCTCTCAATTTGGGCCTCAAGGCTTCTGGAGTACAGCAAACAATAAAGCTGTGTATTTTGAATAGCTTTAGTAAATCATCTATTAAAAAAAAAAAGGTTTTCAGAGAGCTCACATTGTGCCTCATCAAGGGATGTGCTGCCAAAGTTGTAACAATTAGCTGTCTATCTTAGGTACTTCTGTGGCTCCCAGAACCATAGTAGATCAGCATATCACAAACTTTAATGGATTTTTCCTCCCCATACAGCTGTGAGACTGAGAATGTGGTGTTAGAATCCCCCTTTTACAGCAGTCAGTGAAACTTGTATGTGAAATGGGGAGCCTGGCAGCACCAGCAGTACACCAACTGCATGGTCTTCTCCTGCCATGTCCCCATCATAGAGGAAATCCCATCTCAGGGGCTAGCAGGGGATACAGCATGCCCAGATCTCAAAAGCAGGGGTGTGAAAGTTGGGGACTGCAGAGCACATTTCTCTGATTGCCTGGAGCTAGACAGAGAAAATCATTTGGAAGACTAAATGTCACTGATTTTGAAAACTGATTTTAAATCACTGATTTTAAGCACACCTATGAACCCAGGCCAAGAAACAGATCCATGTTCTTAAACTGCAGACAGATCTGATCATTAAATTATAGCCACTAAACACAGCTGTAATTAGTGCTAATTTGAGTACAGTTGCCTGCATGAACTGTGGCACACAAGAATCCCAAGATACTTGACCAAGTTGGTGGAGGACACTACTGAAAGGGAATGCCATTTCTCCTCCACAAAATCCAAGGTCTACTTTACAGTCTGTAAGCTATTTTTCCTTTCATATATAATTTCCATTCTGGGTATGAGTATCAGGGAATCAGAATTCTATTTTGAAACTATCATCTTCCTCTCTTGAAGATAATGTACCAGACATGTTGTCTTTCTTTTCCCAGCTGTCCTAAAATGAACTGTTTAACACAGATAAAAGTTGTTACTCAGTACACGAATTAGTTTTACTCAACTGTTAAACTGAGTTCATAGGTGAGAAGTAAGTAACCTGTAACTGTTACCTTGGTTGTAGAGAGGCCAAGAACTGGAAGGAAGGTGACTGCCTCTGGGTCCTCCAAACTGGTGGAGAGGGACAGAAGATATTTTGAAAAGTATTTTGGAGAAAATTGAAGTTGCAAAAATAATCTGCATTTTGAAATTAAATATCAGTTGAAGACTGAGTATGCTGCTTTCAGGTGATCTTTCCAAAGACACTTCCTGTAAAAAAAAAAAGTATCTTTCCTGGTTCTTCTGCGATATATGTCATCACTGTCATTATTTTGCTAAGGAGAGACTCTTGGTGAATAAGACTGAGGTAGAAGCTGAGAAAATGGTTGGTTGAACAAAGCCATCCATTCTCTTCCTGCTGTTAGGCAGCACTTAAAAGAAACTGAGGTGGAAGCTAGTTTTCTTTTCAGCATGAGGTTGGAGAACAC